>NW_027507764.1:106845175-107187675 GCF_037356315.1 Lithobates pipiens | reverse complement strand
ATTTTTACTTCCTGTTCCAGCACTGGGGATGGAGTCTTGGCATACACTGTGTGACAGACAGCTGATTGGAGGAAAGGCACCCCCCGCCCCTCCACATAGTATCAACGAAGATACTTTCAGAGCTGTATTGTGAATAGATAAGCTCTCTACTAATCTATTTATAGCACCTTCTCCAACACAAATTTTAAGTTGCTTGTATCTCCTGTGTCGGAGAACTTGTCAGAAGTTATCATGCTGATAACGGAGCAGCATAAAGACACAAGACTTAGGTCTTTGGAGAGCGATAAGTAAACACTACAGATATATGTGCACAGTTACGACTTCATGAATTGGGTTTACATCCAGTTTAACATTGATGAACAGGAAATGGCTAATTTTGCTGCACAATTTACTCTGCCTAACCCCCATTCACATCAATGCTGCTTTGAAATCATGCTACTTCAGCGCAAATTCAAATCCGCACATCAGTGTGATTTGCACTGCCAAATTCATTGCGGCTTGCGACTTCATTTAACAGAAGTCTATGCAAGTTGCAATGAAATCAGCAAAAAGTAGTGCAGTAACCTTTTTTATAATCGATGCAACATGAGTCGTGGCAATATGAATGGTTCCATTTCCGGCAATAGAGCGTGACTTGTCATGCAATCTGAAACTGTTAAATTGCTTTACAAGTCGCACCAGTGTGAACGGGGGGGGGCTTAATCACTGATCTCATCCTTAGTTAGAAGAACAAATGTCCCCACTGGAATATTTGGTCACAATTTTTTTGCCTCTTTCTGTACCAATGGTCATCAGGACAATAGAGAGAGGTAACTCCTCTCTCTATTGGGGGACACCGATAGCAAAAGAATGCATAAAAATGCATATTTTCTAATTATACAGTGCCTTGCAAAAGTATTTATCCCCTTGGCTTTACTGTGGTTTTACTTATTTTGTTACATTACAGCCTTTAGGTCAATGTTTTTTTAATCTAAATTATATGTGATGGATCAGAACACAATAGTCTAAGTTGGTGAAGTAAAATTAGAAAAATATATACATAAAACAATTTTTCAGAAATAAAAAACTGATAATTGGTATGTACGTATGTATTTACCCCCTTTGTTATGAAGCCCATTAAAAGCTCTGGTGCAAACGATTGCTTTCAGAAGTCACATGATTCGTGAAATGATGTCCACCTGTATGCAATCTAAGTGTCATGTGATCTTTCATTACATATACACACCTTTTTGAAAGGCCCCAGAGGCTGCAACACCTAAGCAAGAGGCACCACTAACCAAACACTGCCATGAAGACCAAGGAACTCTCCAAACAAGTAAGGGTTCATGTTGGTGAGAAATATAAGTCAGGGTTAGGTTATAAAAAAATATCCAAATCTTTGATGATCCCTAGGAGCACCATCAAATCTATCATAAACAAAGAAAAAAAGAAAGAACATGGCACAACAGGAAACCTGCCAAGAGATGGCCGCACACCAAAACTCACAGGCCAGGCAAGGAGGTCATTAATCAGAGAGGCAGCACAGAGACCTAAGGTAACCCTGAAGGAGCTGCAGAGTTCCACAGCAGAGACTGGAGTATCTGTACATAGGATGATAATAAGCCGTATGCTCCATAGAGTTGGGCTTTATGGCAGAGTGGCCAGAAGAAAGACATTACTTTCAGCAAAAACAAAATGGCAGGTTTTGAATTTTTTTGCGAAAAGGCATGTGGGAGACTCCCAAAATGTATGGAGGAAGGTGCTCTGGTCTGATGAGACTAAAACTGAAATTTTTGGCCATCAAAGAAAACGCTGTGTCTGGCGCAAACCCAACACATCATATCACCCAAAGAGCACCATCTCCACAGTGAAACATGGTGGTGGCAGCATCATGCTGTGGGGATATTTTTCAGCAGTTGGGACTGGTAAACTTGTCAGAGTTGAGGGAAAGATGAATGGTGCTAAATACAGGGATATTCTTGAGCAAAACCTGTACCACTCTGTGTGTGATTTGAGGCTAGGACGGAGGTTCACCTTCCAGCAGGACAATGGCCCTAAATACACTGCTAGAGCAACACTTGAGGGGTTTAAGGGGAAACATCTAAATGTGTTGGAATGGCCTAGTCAAAGCCCAGACCTCAATCCAATATAAAATCTTTGGTCAGACTTAAAGATTGCTGTTCACAAGCACAAACCATCCAACTTGAAGGAGCTGGAGAAGTTTTCCAAGGAGGAATGGGCACAAACCCCAGTGGTAAGATTTGGCAAGCTCATAGAGACTTATCCAAAGCGACTTGGAGCTGTGATAGCCGCAAAAGATGGCTATACAAAGTATTGACTTTAGGGGGTGAATAGCTATGCACATTTACTTTTTCTGTTATTTTGTCCTATTTGTTGGTTGCTTCACAATGAAAAAAAAAAAAACATCCTCCAAGTTGTGGGCATGTTCTGTAAATTAAATGATGCAAATCCTCAAACAATCCATGTTAATTCCAGGTTGTAAGGGAAAAAAAACATGAAAAATGCCAAGGGGGGTGAATACTTTTACAAGGCACTGTATATGGTGCCTCATTCTGCTTAGTTCTTCTTTCTCCTTAGAAATACTGCACAGTGATTATGTTTTATGGCTTTTCTGTCAATGCAAATCTATAGTTCTGCTCAGACACTTAAAATACGAGACTCTTTGTATGGTTTACCCTGTAATTTTATCATTTGAGCAGCAGGGATGATGATTGTATAAGATTTTTTCTTATGCAGATAACAACATGAAAAATAAAGATGCAATTTTCCTCACTATATAGCTCATGGTGTAGCTAAGGTGACAAACTGAATGCAAAGAAGACACCCTTAAATTCCTGCACATAACTTTTATAAACTTTGCAAACACCCCCAGACCCCCAAACTCAGACTGCTCTCATATGCAAATCTCAGTGTTTGTCCATCAGCTAATGCCTCTTGGAATTGAATATTCACTAAGTTATGGATGGCCTGAAGCTTCAGTGCAGAGTTGCAGAAAATGGGAAGCCAGTTTTTGACCATCTCTGCAAAAACTGAGACTTGTATAACAAATCATACCAAGTTTTGGGAGTTCCGAGGCATTCATGAAGTTAACAAACAATACATTCCATTTGGACCGTCACATTATAGTGAGGAAAGGGACATATTAAAGTGAGCCTGTTGCCAGATTTAAAAGGATGATGTCCATACCACTAAGTTTTGCTCAACAAAGAGATACACAATGGCTAAATAATTTTTCAGGTAAGCTGGATGCCTGGCCTCCTGCTGCACCTTTGTTACTACTGTGCCCTATAGAGGTAGATTTACTAAAACTGGTGCACTTGGAAATTGGTTAAGCCATACATAGTAACCAATCAGCTTCTAACTTCAGCTTGTTCAATTAAAGTGGATGTAAACTCTTCCACATACCCAGTGGAGTGAACATCTGCAGATGATACAAAGAGATTAAACAAATCTCCCTACATACATTTTACATGTATATCTGCTGTCTTCAGCTTTCTACATTCTTTAGAATGTGCAGATTGTGTTACACATCTTTGTTCCTTTTCCAGCAGTGGGTGTGGAGTCCAGACTTAGTGTAATGCCCTATACACACGGTCGGACATTCCGACTACAAAATCCATCTGATTTTTTCCAATGGATTTTGGCCCAAACTTGTCTTGCATAAATCGATCATTCTGATTGTGGAGACGTAGAACACGTACAACGGGACTATAAAGAGGGCAGTAGCCAATAGCTTTCATCTCATAATTTATTCTGAGCATGCGTGGCACTTTGTCCGTTGGAATTGTCTACACACGATCGGAATTTAAACAATCGGATTTTGTTGTCGGAAAATTTTAGATCCTGCTCTCAAACTTTGTGTGTCGGAAATTCTGATGGAAAAAGTCTGATGGAGCCCACACACAATCGGATTTTCCGACAATAAGATCCGATCGCACATTTTCCGTTGGAAAGTCTGACTGTGTGTACAGGGCATAAGAGTGTGTGAGCTGATTAGAGGAAAGGCACACCCCTCCCCCCTTCACATAGGCAGAGGAACAATAAAACTTGCAGAGCTGCAGTCTGAATAGACAAGCTCTCTGCTAATCTATCTCTAAGCACCCGCCCGACACAATTTTTCAGCTGCTTTTATCGCGTGTATCAGAGAGCTTGTCAGAAGTCATCATGCTGATAGCAGCAGAAAGATTCGGCACTTAGGACTTTGGAGAGAGAAAAGTAAACACTACAGATATATGTGCCTAGGTCATGAATGGGGTTTACAACTACTTTAAGCTCTGACAAAAAAACTGGAAGCTGATTTCTATGCAGAGCGGCACCAGGTTTTGCACCATGCAATTTTAGTAAATAACCCCAACTGCGAGACAGTAGCCTACAGATAGAACCGCTGGATGCACTGGGATGCACAGGCTGTTGACACACTTAAAAGTGTGTTGGGTACTGGAGATTGATTAGCCACTGCAGTTCTTCAAAACAGTGAAGACCTTCAGCACATGAAGTGGAACAGGTAAAACTGTGGAATTAGTTTTTTACTTCACTTTTGGATAGAGTAGGGCAGTGGTCTCCAAACTGTGGCCCTGGGTCCAGATGCGGCCCTTTGCATGCCTTTATTAAGCCCTGGAGGCATTTTTCTTGCCCCTGACAACAATGGGGCATATCTCCTGCCACTGACACCAACAATGGGGCACTATGCCTTCTACTGACACCAACGATGGGGTATAACTCCTTCCAATGACAACACAAATGGGGCACTATTCCTTCCAACGACACCAATTCTTTCTCCACCTAATGTTTACTTCCTCTGGACACAATCCAGCCCCCCTAAAGTCTGAAGGAAAATAAACTGGCCCTTTCTTTAGAAAGTTTGGAGACCCCTGTAGTATGGAATGGTTAGAACCCCTGTCAGGCTTTTTAGTACTGTCTGTACTTGCTGGGGAAATTTACTCTAATTTTTGTCATGTGATCATTGAGTAATTAAAGCGGATGTACACCTGATTCATGAAATTTTAGCTGGGCACATATATCTGTAGTGTTTTCTTATCTCTCGCCAAAGCCTTGTGTCTAGTAGCTGTCTCTTGCTGCGTTCCTCTGTTATCAGCCTGAAAAGTTTCCGTCACATTAATGATAAGAGCAGCCGCAGTTTGCAGTCGGGGGAGGTTGCTATAATCAGATTAGCAGAGCTCTGGACAACACAACGGAGAGAGCTGAGAGTCTCTACCTATGAGGAGAGGGGGCGTGTGCCTTTCCTCCAATCAGCTGTCTTGGCTGTGTGCCCAGGCTTCTCTGCAACAATAACCAGGAAGAGAAAAAATCCTAACCCGAAGGGCACTTTCTAAACACTATCTAAAGCTGAAGACATTGGATATGGATATAATACTTATATAGGAATGTTTGTTTTATTTCTGTGTATCATCTGTGGCTGTTCAGTTCACTTAAGGCTTCAATCTACAAACAAGCGCTTTGTTTATTGACCATCCTTTACATGCAGAGTAGGCGACTTGTGTCTGTGTGTTATTTTACTGGTGGAAATAAAGGATTCATTTATACCTCAAACAAACAAGGTCTTTACAAACAGTGTGTGCGCAACAACCCATCAAGAAGTAATCCCACTGATTTATGACACCAGGAAGCAGAATGCCAACAGCCCTTTCTTGATGTATTTTTTGTTGGTGCCCCAATCCCTTGATCTTGCTTGAATAGCTTAGACTGGCAAAGACAATGTACCCATGTAGCCTTATTTACTTTAATTGTACTCTTTATTGTAATAAACAATAAGCAGCGATTAGGATCCTCTTTTTCAGCCTTCATCAGTCCAAAACCACCTAGCGAGTGTTCAAAGAACAAAGCGGCTGTTTATTGGAAGACGAAGCTCGACTTGTCCAATGAACTGTAGATCTTCTAGACTAGAGTTTTTATGTCTTTATTTATCAATGTGCAATTACTGTCACCATTGTGTTGTGCCATTAGGCCTAAGGTCCCATCAAGGATAAAGAAATATGCAGGAGTGTTGCCATAATTTTTCATTATCATCTTTATTATCCGCAGTTAATGGGAGTTCGTTTACTCGTCCTCCAGTCATTGTCATGACAACGCCTCCACAGCTTGTCTGCCAAGTGTCCACACGGCAGACTATATTCAATACCCCTATTATCCCGATGCTCTCCCTCTTACCCATGCCAAGGGTGAGGAGAGATGCACAGGGCTGTTGATTTATCCTTTGTGATTTCTTGTGACAGGCCTCTATGCTGTCTCAACAAGGCAATCGGCCTGATTTCACAGTTTAATTATAGCTAATCTAAGGGAGCATGGCCAATGCTAATGAGGCAACAGCAATGAAATGGATAATGGCTTAACCCCTTGCATCATTGAAAACCCCTTTGTTCTAAACCAAAGGAAACTGCTTGTTTGGCTTTCTCAGTTAAATTTGGAATAACAAAGGTTTCAAAAAAAAAACTGTAGGAGAGGATATTACAGAGGCATTTGGTAAATATACTAAATGTTAACTTTATTTTGTCATAAATGGGCTTCATTCCATTTTCAAAAAAAACTTGGAGAATGCATACAGAGCTCTCATACTCTATATAAAGGCTCCCTTATATATACATTATACAATACCTTACTATACAATATGTCAGCAGGACAAAAAAAAGGCATCAAAGATTGAATGGAGAAGCTGTACTGTACTTTCTTCTGACCATGTTATGAAATCTGTCTCTGGCAGCTCTTTTTTATGGTCTCCAAGATGCTTCTTGCTAATATTTTCACCAGGGAAAAACAGCAAAATTATGCTAAATTTGCTAGAGTTGTGTTCTTAATGCACATAGTAGAAGGAACAGTAGTTAGTGTGGATGGTAGATCTGGATCAAACCAAGTAAAAAGCATTCTTATAGCATTCCCTGAGGTGGGTAGGATCAATGCAAGACTGACAACTTTCAAATTCTGTAGGTGGCTTAAGTGCTCAAGGGGAAGTGGGTGCTTTCCTGAGCTGTGCAATGAAAAGGGACAACCGTGGTTTCTGGTCCGTGGATTGCAGCTCAAAGAATTTCTATTTTCTATACATGTCCCAGTTATGTTTGTTTCTTAATGTATAACTAAAGGCAAAATGTGTGTGTTTTTTTTTTGTTTTGGATAGAGTGGAGAGGATTAGAATGCTTTTCAGCTTTTATTGCTGTCTGTGCCTCAGTTAGGGAGAATCACCCTCTCTATTTGTCCTGTTTTCCATTATCATTCAAAGTGAAAGTAAAAGAAAATCCCAAATTTTGGGTTGTCCCTAGTAAAGTATTAGAGGGGAAATCTTCCAAAGGGGACACTACTTCTGGTGGCCTGTGGTCCCAATGGAATTCCCTTAATTTGCAGGGATTTCCTCTCACTTCCTGTTTGGCTATGGGACATGAAGTGAAGGTTAATCTCTGCAAAGTGGCACAGATGGCAAAAAACTCTTCCTTACTCTATCCCAAAAAAAAACATTTTATCCATAGTTTTACTTCAACTCCTTTAATTTCTATGAATAACAGCAGAAGTTGTATGAGGGCAAAGACACACATGTGCTCATAGTATATTGCAAAAGAAAGGGTTATATTAGCAATACAATGATGGCACACATAGAATTCCATTACTTATACATACAAGTAATCAATATTATTCACAATTACTCACAGTAACCAAATATAGGAGTAACCTGAGGAACTTTCTGAGAAAGTGATTTTTTTTTACCCTAAAACATCAGAGTTTGGCCTCACTTTTTTAGTTCCTCTGCATATATGCTATCGCACTCTACAATCATTTTGGCTTAAGTTTTTTTCACTTTTAAGTTATCTGTAATACCGTTATTTCTTTGGGTACCATTTTGCCAATAAGTCAATTACAATTAGGAGCTTTCTCTAGAGCATGGGTGCTCAACCTGTGGCCCTCCAGCTATTGCTGAACTACAAGTCCCATAAGAAATTGCAAGGCTGACAGTTAAAAACATGACTCCCAAAGGCAGAGGCACGATGGGACTTAATAGTTCTGCAAAGCTGGAGGACCCCAGGTTGAGCACCCATGCACTAGTCTAGAATGTATAGTGTTTATATATTACATGGTTTGGTTGTGTTTCTTTAATATGTATTCATTAAGAATTGTGGACTATATATATATATATATATATATATATCTTGCATATTTAAATTTTTTGGCATTAAAAATCTGCACTAAATATAAAAATGAAATAATGCACATGAAAATTTGAAATGTACTTTTTCAGCCAGTAGGACGAGAGAGCTCCAGGGCCCTAGTCATATGTTTAGCAGGCTTAATGGCTTTGCTAAAAAAAATAAAAAAAAAAAAATAAATAAATTAAAAAAACATGTTGTTTACCGTGCTTAAAAAATTGAACACACAAAACTGAATTACTCAGAGGAAGACTCATGCCCTCTCCCTCCTTGTATCGTTCACACATGCCTACTTAGAGATTTAATTAGAGAGCGACAATCTGAAGAAAAACAGTTTCTAATGTGCTCTCTTTTTGAAAAATCTATGATGTTCAATGAATTCCACGTGACAGATATATCCTGTATTAAACATTAATCTGTAAAACAAAGGTTTTATATGAATTTCTTAACATATAAAACATGACTTAAACACTTAAAATAAATTCATAAAATTGAGGTAAAACTATCTTATTGTCACTTTAACCTATGTTGAGCAGCCAACGTCAGTTCACAACATCACAAAAAAACTCTCAGATGCATACTTGTCAATCAATCTGATTTCTTAGCAGACAATATGATGGAGAGTTTCCAAACAGTCTCCATATATCTTTCACTTTGTATCATCAGTTGTTCCTGAAGATTTCCTTTTCTAACATTTTTAAAGGTCGAACAGTTCCATAACAACATTTTAGATTTCTTAAATGTGTTCAGGAAGAGAAAGAACAGATTTACCTTTAACAACAATAACCTTTCAGAATTTTAAAGAAAGAAAACTGAGTTATTCAGTGATTATATTGTTGTGGCTGACAGAAGAAACAATGCTGATTAACCCTCTTCTTGAATGAGAAGCATTGTGCACACCTTGTAGATGTTGGAAATGTTAAGAAGAGAATAGATGCAGCCAGAATTCTATAATGAAAAAGAAAAAGAAAATGCCTCACAGTAGGGTCATCACCGATGCTCTTTTAGAAAGCATTACCTTAGGTGTATTGCTTGAAAAGGTCAATGCGCACCCATAGACAATGCATTTTAAGTCAGAGTTTACTGTTAAAGGGACATGCTTTTGATTATAAGACATGCAATTAAATACTAAGATGACTTCCTTCTAGCACTTTCTGTTGGATAATATTAAAGTTTGACATCCTCAAAGTAGTTGTAAAGGCTCAAGTTTTTTTTCACCTTCATACATTATATGCATTGACAGTGGCTCCTGCTACTGTCAATCACAGCCCCTGAGCCAATGAGGAGAGAGCAGGGACAGGGCCCAGACACACTCCATGAGTGAAGGGACACAGAGAGCAGCAGATCAGGAGCAAGCCTACTTTGGGTACCCTCACAGAAAGCTGCTTGCTATTGGAGCACTCATCAGAAGAGAGGGGCCAGGAGTGCCAGCAGGGGACCCGAGAAGAAGAGGATCAGGGCCACTCTGTGCAAAACCACTGCACAGGGCAGGTAAGTATGACATGTTTGTTATTATCTTATTGTTTTTTAAGCTACCTTTCACTTTAAGACTCGTTTAGATGGGTGGCAGTCTCTATCATCAGAAGTTGATTGCTTTTCAAATGAAGGTAGAGCAGCGGCTGCCAGGCATTCAGGAGGCAATACTGCTGTCTTCTGGATGTCTGTTTTTTTTTTTCAGCTCCAGTCAAAACTTTTGTTAGCGTGCAAAAGTGTAAAAAATATATTTTTTTATTGGTGGCCAAACAGGAAAGGAGAGGATCTCTCTGACAGTGCCAAAATCATCAACAGAAACATGACAGCCATTCACAACCATTCCCACTGCACATGGGAATGGTTGTGAATGACTGTCATCCCAAGAACTTTGTGTAGCCCCATTGAAGAAACTGTGCTAATTTTTTGTACTGATAACCACATTGGGAAAATCTGCTCAATGGCGTCCGAACAGCAATAAACACATGACAAAGGTTATAACCTCTCTCCACTTTGTTTAAAACTAAAGAAAAAGGTTTAGTTGCAAGGAGCTGCTGCTCTTCACTACTGTTTGTACAGTATTTTATTTTACTGTGTCCTTAATAAAGGTCTGGGAGAACTTATTAGCCACAATACTTACAGATGGGTTCTCATATTATACGTATAGGAGCATTTTAAAGATTCACATTCATAGACATTTATAATGATCCATAACAGTGATGGTGAACCTTGTTTTGGAACTACATTTCCCATGATGCTCATGCACTCTGCAGTGTAGTTGAGAATCATGGGAAATGTAGTTCCAAAACATCTGGGGTGCCAAGGTTCGCCATCACTGATCTATAACATCTAAAGAAAATGGAAGAATGCACACACAAACTGTACAAACCAGCTTAGTTCCTCTGCAGCTTTGGATGATGCAGCAAATAGCCTTGAGTTTTGCTAAAATATATTACCGTATATACTCGAGTATAAGCCGAGATTTTCAGCCCTTTTTTTTAGGCTGAAAGTGCCCCCCTCGGCTTATACTTGAGTCACCGCTGTCTGCCTACCTGATCAGGCATGTCATGTAGACAGACGGTGGCCAGCGTGTCATAAAAACATACAGCGGCCATTCCAGTATTTAAAAGCCGCGCCTCCTCCTCGTCTGATAGGCAGAACACTCAATTTCCCAGCAGTCAGTTTTCAGCCTATCACGGACATCCCCTCATCCTCATACCTCAGACGAGGATGAGGGGATGTCCATGATAGGCTGAAAACTGACTGCTGGGAAATTGAGTGTTCTGCCTATCACAGACGAAGAGGAGGCGTGGCTTTTGAATACTGGAATGGCCGCTGTATATTTTTATGACACGCTGATCAGTGGCTGCAGATGGGCACACGGAGGCATGCACAGGACACAAAGGATGAAGATTAGCACAGGTAGGCTGCAATGGACACAGGGAGGTATACACAGGACACAGTGAGGTAGGCAGATCTGCACAGGACACAGGGAGGCATACACAGGACACAGTGAGGTAGGCAGATCTGCACAGGACACAGGGAGGCATACACAGGACACAGTGAGGTAGGCAGATTTGCACAGGACACAGGGAGGTATACACAGGACACAGTGAGGTAGGCAGATCTGCACAGGACACAGGGAGGCATGCAATAGACACAGTGAGACATGCAGCTGCAGATGGGCATTGTTGACCCTCTTTGCCACTTACAGTAGCTGCTGCATTTCCCATCCCCGGCTTATACTCGAGTCAATAAGTTTTCCCAGTTTTTTGTGGTAAATTAGGGGCCTCGGCTTATTTTCGGATTGACCTATACTCGAGTATATACGGTATGTTAAGATCAAAATTCAGTGGGGCTGAGGTATAAAAATGTAGGAGAAAAGCAGACATTGGCTTTACCAACCAATCAACACTTGAATTAATTTTTAACTTAAATAATTCAAGTCAAAAAGGTTAGTAGGGCTCTGCTTCAGAGAGCTTGAATCCTAAAAGATAATGATATTACTGAATACTTTGACCAACACCTATAATTTCTACTTTTTCTACTAATTATTATTATTATAGATCATAGTAGGGAATAACTACCAATATAATCTCAAATATCAAATAGTAATGGCAACAGGGACAACGTTCTTACCTCATCTTCTACCTTCTATGGCATATTACTATCATCACTTCCATAAAGGTCCCATAAACCCAATGACATCCTAGATGTCTGTATGGGGGTAGAAACTACACAAGGCAATCTTGGCAGGAGCTTTTGGGCCCAATGGATGTCCAAGGGGCAAAGCTAAAATGTCCATGCCCCCGGCTTCTTTGTGGTTACTGCAATACTTATCAATATTGTCGAATTGCCCATAGTCAAAATCAAAATATTAAACTCTAAAGCGAAGAAAGCTTATACCCCTGATCCACCCAACCTACTACCAAACACAGTCAAAAATCAGGACATGTTTGTACATTCATCACAATGTGGCAACAAAAAACAAAACTGTACTGCCAAAACAGTGATCTGGGACAAATGATGTGTTTGGTGTTGATGTGATCATGGCACACATATAGATGAAAAATAACAACAGAACCACCAAGAAAATAATTATACTAAGACGTTTTATCATTTAGAGTCCATTTACATTTGTCCAGTGCATTAATGCATTATGGGCTACACACACACCAAAACATGCAAAAAATTTAGAGTCACGTAAATATTGCCATGCCTTGCAGTGCATTGAAACGTATGTGCGCTGCCATGTCTGTTCACAATGATAAGCACTGCAATGGATCAACGCACATAATATAAATGGATCTTAATCCTGACAAATGAATCCACTGTTACCTTTTCAACAGTTCTGACCTATACAGATGGAAATTTACCTCTGCAGGGCACCTGTCAAGTTTAGAACGTATAAATTACTACCACGCCATATGTAAGGAAATCCAAATGTAAAGAAATGCAGAACTGGAAAAGTATACCTGTGCTTGCTAGTCCCAGTAGTCACCTTATATGTCCTGGCATACAAGAAGCTAATGATAAATCCCACTTACCATTCAATTGTAGTGCAGTCTGCAGAGAAACTTCATTGAAATGTTATTAGATTCCTTATGAATAATTTATGTAGATTTGTGAATAATGAAAACAACCCAAGAGGATTAGAATCTTTTCACACATCTTTAAAAAGTTTTGGGAAGTATCTGAAATACTGTTCAATGAGATGCACCACTCGGCAGGATCTCTTTTCTAGAGTGTTATAGCAAAGGTAGAGGAAAAGCAGCTGATAACTCATGCAAATTGTAACAACTAAGCAAACTTAGCAAGATTAGATTGGAGTTCATCATGATCCAAGCTCAGTTATAAACACTGGGGTTCATTAAAGGCCAGACTTAGCACTGCAAATCTGTGCATGTGATTTAGCCTCTTTACTACTGATTTTATGCGACAATGAACAAAACACATGTCTTTTTCATCCTTTTCCTCTTCTGCACAACACCAACAAAAAAAAGAAACACAACTAGAGTTGTTGCATGATATTGCCCATCTATTCTGGCTTGAGACAAAAGCCCAGCTCCCAACTGTCCCTTTGAAATCACATTCCACTGTTCACCTATTTTTCTTGGCTGCCCCTTATTTCGATCTGATATATGAACCTCTATAATAAATGTACAATTTTACTATAAAAAATGTTATACTACACTAAACATTTCATCCAACCTCTCTCTCAGGCTTTCTCAATCTTTTAACCCTAGAGGAACCCCAAAAATAATTTTCATGTTTTGAGGAACCCTTACTAAAACCAAATCATCAGGGCTCAATAGGAAGAATGCTCCTTATATTAGTGGTGAATAGGAAGAATGCCCCCTTAAAGTGGTGTTTAGAATGCCACCCTTAAAGACAGCAAAAAATCTGGTGTCATGATGCTGGCTTTTCTAAGTGGTGCTGAACCTTGAACTCTATAGACATCATCAAATAGGTGGTTCATCAGCCACAGCTCAAGGAACCCCTAGCAACCTCTGAAGGAACTACAGGGTTCCATGGAACCCTGGTTGAGAATGGCTGCTCTATATGATTACATTGCTATCCAGGTTTAAAAGAGAAGTATGGGAATTTTTTTTTCCCATAATCATACTTATCTACATGGATGCAGCATCAGACCAATGCTGTATCTGTCCCTCACCATCTCTGCACTGAGAACCGAGCCATTGAACACCGCCAATGGCTCAGTTCTCACAGATCCCCGAGTGGAGAGCTGCTGACTGTCAATTAGCAGCTCTCCTGCTCTGCTCCTCCACGGTCACTGGAGCGCTGAGCTGTGGAGGGGTGGGGAGCAGTCATCTCCGCTGCTCGCTAAGAGGCTGAGACGGCTATCAGTCCAGGAACCTGGTGGATCCAGACTCCCAGAGTCAGGATGACGTGGTGCCTGGACTGATCTATGTGTCGTCAGCAGAGAGCTGACTTCAGACTGCTATCTGCTGAAAACAGGTGACAGGAGTGCAACACGAATTGCACTCCTGTGACCCATAGGAGAAGCCCAGCCTAACGAGCTCAGGCTGAACATCTCCTTGAGGCTGGGTTCACACCGGAGCGATGCGGGAACACCGCGAATCCGCGGCGTTTTCCCGCATCGCATGCCTCCCGCTGGCAGTTCACACTGCCCTATGCAGACTGCTGGAAGTGTCAATGAAATCTTAATGACACCCCCAGATCAGTCCGCATATCGCAGTGCGATCTGCAAACTCGGACAGGAATCGGATCGCATGGTGTGAACACCCATGCGATCCGATTCTGCTGCGGACCAAAAAAAGGGTCCTGTGCGAGTTTACGGCGGGTGTGATGCGAATTGAGCCATACTATCTGTATGGCTGAACTCGCATCGCTACAGAGATCGGATGTGATTTGCACTGCAGTGCGGTGCGAATCACATCCGGGTCTCCCACCCGCAGCGGTGTGAACCCAGCCTTAAGGAAGTAGTGAAAAAAAATTGAATTGTTGCTTTAACTCATCATTTGCCAACTAATTTTTTGTAAAAATGTGGTCCTTTTTCAAATTGAAGAGCATTTTGTGTGCTATTCTGGCGCTTTTGAAGCACTTTCCATTCATTTTAATCGAGAGGGGTGTTTTTGAGGCTCTTTTTTAAGCTCTCCAAACATGCTCCAAAGATGCTGCTTGCAGGACTTTTTTCACTGCCCTGCCAACACACTGCCCTCATGTGAAAACATCCATTGATATTAATAGGAAGCATTTTTCAGGAGTTTTTTAATGCGCATTTTTTGGCACGAAAGCGCCTGAAAAATGCCTCAGTGTGAAAGGGGGGTCCCAAATGCCTTACTTCAATGGCAGCTACAGTAATCTTTCATCGTAGCTGAGCTCCTCCATGCATCTTATTATTATGGTTGCCTTTCTCTGCACTCTCTCCAATTCAGAAACATTATTTTTTTGAACTGGTGCCTAAAACTGATCTAGATATTCCAGATAAGGTCTTACTAATGCTTTTTACAGGGTCAAAATTACACCTCTCTTTGAAGTTTATACCTCTTTCAATACGTTTTACAAGAAAGTATTTAGCATGCATTAGAAATTTCAGCTTGGCATTGCTTGCTGTTGTTAAATTTATGATCTGCCACAATACCCAAATACTAATCAGCCATTGACTCTCCAACCCATCACAATCACTAATAAATCTGCTGTGAATGAGATGCATTGGAGCAGAAAACTTCAGGCATTCTTGTTAATTTTGTACCAGAAAGAGTGAGTGGTTGCAGTTTATGGTTTCTATCCAATGACATGGTCCAATCAAAGTCAACCTAGGCTTCATGTACACTAGAAGCTTTTGGCATTTTTTTGCCAACTCCATAAAGGCCTACAGTATGTGTCAATGTACACATAGGCTTTTAGCAATGTTTAGGAGCTGCTGAGGTTAGATGAGGTTCAACCTCCTCCTGAATGCGGAAGAATCACAGTAATTGTAGGCAGTGTGTACATGAAGCCTTAGTGGGCTTCTTTAAAAAAAAAAAAAAAAATCTTCTAAACATAAGGTTTCTCCATTAAGGATATATAGCTAAGGATATATAGCTATAGCTACTGGATTCAAATGCAGTGATTTCAAGGCAAAGTCTATTTAAAAGTGAATCATTAGTGAAGCCTAACAATCTGAGTCAGCCCCTGGTTTATAATAGGTTTAAGATTCTTCAACAGCGAGTTCTCCCTAACATAATCCTTAATTATGCTCCCCACCACCTAGGAATGTTGGTTGTTTAGTGCTACCTTTGTATGTTCTCAAAAACAGGGAACCCAAGAGGTACAAGAAATTGCCTTCTACCAAAAATGTAACTATGGGGCTTGGGTCAACTGTTCCTGTTCCACACCTTTGCTGTGCATCTCATGCTTTATATGAGATGCCACATTAGACCAATGGGTTTAGCAAATTGATAATAAAGACTTTTATCTATAAAATGCCTGCACGGGAAGTGTATGTGAAAAGTTCCCAGATATGCCACCTAACGTTTAAAATACTTACTGTTGTAATGGTCCTCTGAAACCTTTGCATATTGTTACTGAACACAGCTATCTATACTGCAGTTTATGTTTAGAGGTGCTTTTATTCTGATATCAAAAGAAAATTTGGTATTCCAGCAGTTTACTTGACCGTCACAGATGGACAAATGTGCATATACTTTAGAAGCCCACAAGTGGATTGAGCGAACAAAATGACAAAAGACACAGCTAACAAACTACAATTCAGTGATTTTTGAGAACGATGTGATGTACTCACGAACCAGAGTGATATGGTTCAATCATATGCATGAAAAGAATATACTTATCTAGGAGCATTTTTCCTTCAAGGAGTGAAGGGAATCAGAAGGGAGAAATTATTCAGACAATGAAACTTTCTACAGCACAATACTTAAATCAGCTGAGAGCAAGTAGAGCAGGTAACAATGCCCTGCATTGCTGATAACGCTTAGCGTGCTCTAAATCACAACCTATAGTGACTCGAAGTAGCAATGTATTTAGACACCATGCTGTTCTAGGAACACATGAACGTGCATGCCCTTCTGTACAGGCTCCTCCCTTTTGGTCATAACCCATTTTGTTAAAAATAAAAATAAAATGTAGTAAATGCCTAAGCACAGAGTGACTATATTATAGGCTAAATCTGGCAAAAAAACACAAAATATAAGATGGTAGCTGGATTATAACAATCCACAATATTAACTATTTATATTTTTACCAAATTAGGGTATGGTCATGCATGCTCAGACTGGATTAGAGGTTTTCTTCATGTACTTAGAAGACACTACGAATGGCATTATCTTGATGAAGCAATGACAATTGGCCAGAAAAATGTAATCAATTGATTATCTATGGTTACAAGATACCACCATACTTAGTGATTGCCACACTGACAAGGTTAGATAACTACCGCCTAATTCCATGGTCCATGGCTCTCAAATGGTGACTGAGAAATTTTAAGCTGCCTTCTTGATCTTGACAATAAGCTGTCTCATTATTTTTAGATGCATATTTGTTAAAATTATCAGTTTGATATACAACTTAATATGTGTTAATGTTTAAAAAAAAAAACTTCCTTCCGTGTACAGTTTTAATTATAGATGTACGTGGCAGAGGGGCTCATACGGAAAATACACACAGGCTCTGCTTTCTGCTTTGCAGTGCTACACAATAGTACTCCTCCTTCTCACAAACCAAGTTTATAAGTTGGCCAGCCCATGGCAATACACTCTCTGTGTGACTTACATTTTATAGCTCCTAAAATGAACCTCTGCTTTACCCACATAGGGCAAAACAAAATGTTGACTTTAACTCCCCTCTTCACAGAAGCACATACTCCCTTTTCCTTTCCTTCCCTTCCCCAAACACATTTAGCAGCCAGGAACACTCTCTGGTATATTTTTGGCACAGAAATTCAACGAGGCAGGCGTGCCCCAGGGTCCAATTGACATCACTGTGTCGAACATAATAATTGGAATTGTGGTTTACATGTAAATTCCTAATTCTGGAGTACAGAACAGGATACAATATTTGTAGCCATAAACCATAGGTTATATGCGGCTACCTTCAGGTGATTGGACACTGGAAAAAAGTTTTGCTAGGACCGCCCCTAGTGTGTACTCACAGAACCCTGCTTCACTTTGTGAGGCTTCCATTTTTTTGGGGGGGGAAGCAATAAAGAATGATCAAGACACAGCAGGGAGGGACCTGTGCCCTTCACTGAACGCCAAGGTAGGGAATATACATGTAAGTCATAATTCCTATTATACTAATTGTGCAACACAGGACACATGACTCGTATTCTAAGACCCAAGCAATAAAATTGAGGGGTGGGCAACAAAATAGCAACATAGAACTGTCAACATGCCCAGAAGAAACACCAAGGTTTAAGAACTCAGATAACAGCATGAAGAACCTTGAAGATAGAGTCCTGAACAACAACCTGGTATAACATGGAAAACATGTGAACAGAGGACCAAGTGGCTGCCTTGCAAATCTGAGATGCAGATGCTTGATGCCGAAAACCCAAAAGACACCAACAACCCTGGACAAACGAGCTCTGATGGGAAAGGAAGAAACCTTTTCCTTTAGGTTATAGGCCTTGGAAATTAGTTGTCCAATCCACCTGGTAATAAAGGAGCAGGAAGCAGGATGCCCTCCATGAGCACCTCCAGGTCAAACCAAAAGGGACTCGGAGAGGCTGTGACTGCCAGGTAGACTCTGACATCCATGACCACATTCAAACTTTGCAAGGAAATTTCAAGTTTTGGGGCAGGATGAAAGGAAGGGAGGACCCAGTTCTCACTGAGGTGAAAAGAGACCACTTTAGGTAAAAAAGAATGTTGTGATCTCAAAACAACACAACCCTTGTTCATAACAAAATTAGGTCCTTTATATGAGAGAGCTACTAACTCTGCAAATTCAGCTAACTCGGAAATCATAAAGGTGAGGTCTTCTGATTGAAGATTTCAAATCAGATCAAAGGGGGGTGTCTCTGAAGAAAATAGAGCACCAGGTTAAGATCCAAAGGTGATATAGGAGGCTAAATTGGGGAAATTATATGAGCAACTCCCTGTACAAAAGTTTTGATAGGGGATTGCGAGGCAAGAGATTTCTGGAAGAGGATGGATAACACAAAAACCTGTCCCTTCAATATGCTCATGGCCAGATGCTGGTCAAGACCAGACTGAAGAAAGACCAATGTATGATTGATAGAGTGTTCCCTAGAGTTAAGCCTTCTGTCCTTCTACCATGCATACAAAGCCTTCCATGTGTGGTCGTAAGTCTTGCGTGAGTTGTAATTCTGTGCTCTAAGTGAGGTGGTAACAACCAAATCTATCCCATTTAGGACTTGGGTTTCAACAGCCATGCCATTAAAACCAGTTGTGATAAACAAGAATGATATTACTTAGTCTAGTAAGTCTGGTCTGTTTGGAAGAGGCCAAGGCTCATTTGCCAGACATCTGAGAATGTCTATGCACCAATTTCCTCTGGTTCAATTTGGTGCGATGAGAATCACCTGAACTTTTAAATATCTATTTTGCACAGAAGTTGATGGGAGGTCTTCATCAGAATTTATATATAATGATTTATATATAAACCAGTTGGAATCGAGTCCAATAGAGTCACCATAGAATCATCTGCAAAGGCTAGAGAATCTTTTTGGATTTCCCAAACTTAGGCAGAGATTTTGAAAGATCTGTGGGGGGGGGGGGGGGGGGGGGGGGCTGGGTGAGGAGAAAAAACTTCCTGGGTCTAAGCATTGACAGATAAGGAAATCTTTCAATAAACTGTCCACTCCTGGACTGTGGATGGCCAAAGAGCTGGAATGTAAGTTTCTGCCCATGAGAGTATTAGACTTGTTTCTTTTGTTAGACTTCTTTTATTAGACCTGTCTTTTGGAGCTGTTAAACATCTGGTGCCCCATGATGATTTAAGTAGGCCACTGCTGTGGTATTGTCTGGCCATACTGGGCAAAGGGAACCCTCATGCAGAAGCAAATTGAGGGCTGTGGTTATGACCTGAGGGTCTGAGAGCTGGACCTTAGTGAGGCACTCTTCCCTTGAGAGAGGGTGATTCTGGCTGGGGCTTGAAGAAACAGGATAGTCCTTTGGACAATGGCAATAAATGGCTGATGAGTTTGATAACAGGAGGTCATCCAGGTAACCTGTAACATGAATGTCCTGAGTTCATAGAATATCCAGAAGTGGAGAAAACACTTTTATGAACACTCACAGTGCAGAGGAGAGCCCAAATGGCATTGCTACGAATTGGAAGTGCTTATTTCCCATACCAATAAGCAGAAAGTGTTGGCATAATGGAAAAATTGGAACATAGAGATATGCATGTTTTAAGAACTCCCCCTTGTGTAAGGGAAGCAATGCGAGATCGTAGATTCCATGTAGAATTTTTCTACATGAAGAAATCTCTTTAGGAATTCTAAGAGGATGCCACCATATGGTTTTGGCACTGTAAACAGGTTTGAATAGAAGACTTGATACCATTTTTCTGAAGAAATTGGTACCACCCCACTAAACCCCCCTTGTGCCTAACGTTGGTGCCTTAGATCCAAAGTAGTACAAACAGCAACAGATGTACCCCTTAGAGGAGTGCAAGGAGAGCTTCTTGGAAGGCTTGGTGGGCCAAGGATTGCAATTAAAGGAAGTGTTAAGCCTTGATTTTGAGGTTGGTGCCCGGGGAGAACGTGAATATCCTTTTTTTGGAGAAGAGGTGGAACTGTAGAAATAAGAGATTTATTGTATGCTTTTTCTCTTATGGAGCAGATGAAAAAAAATCAATGCTAAAAAAAATCCAGAGAATAGGTCCATCACCCAAGTACACTAGCAAAAAAACAGCAATAGCAAAAGTTTTTGCCAGTGTCCATTCACCTGAAGGTAGCAGCACATAAGCCATGGTCTATGAATACAAGTCTTGTGTCCTGTACTGTGCAATTAAGATATATTTATTTCAAAACTGATATCAAAGACACTGTGAATGTTACTTGTACAAGTTGCATACCACTGAAAATCTCTGCCTGCCATCAATGCTGAGACTCCATTTGGTTCATAGAGTTCACACCTTTGATTATATCTAGCACTCATGGTTATTTTAATTGCCAAGTTCAAAATATAGTCTACCATTGCATAATGCATTTGGATAAATGGATTGGGCAATGTGAATCATCCTTAGCCCCTAAAATAGCCAACAATTCATGAATTTCAAAATTGTCATTTTAGCTTTTCTCCTGAAAGCTGTCATCTGCATTCATTGCTTTGCTTCAGCAAAAAAATTATTTATGTGCTATTACAATAAACTTGAGGTATAAATAGCTGCCAGTGAATGTTACCTTATTCCCTTCTCTTGTATAAGATTATTATTATAGTTCTATAACTTGTTCAATAGCAGTCAAAAAATTTTCGGCACTGTAAAATATTCCCTGAACATTTCTGAAAGCCGCAAATGTCTTATCTTCCTTTTATTCTTTGTACCTTTACCTGTCAATCAAGCAGCATATCTATCCATCGGTCTGTGAGCAGCTTGCAGTTTCACAGGGGGATTTTTCTAATTCTGTCACCTAGGTCTGCAGGCTACTACATGCTATTTGTTTAATCATCAGCATCAGTGGCTTTACTAGTAACAGACATGAATTATCAAAATCCTCTCATCTGAAAAGTTGACCAACAATGTTCCTTATATTCGGTGATGTATCTAATCCTTTGGTCAAAAACAAGTGACCCTGAACACAGTGTTTTACATTTCTTTCTAGTAGACAGGAGATATAGTAAGCAAAAGGTATTCATAGAAACATTACAAGGTACCAAGCTACTCCAATGTTGAACAATGATTTGTTTTCAGGCAGACATGCAAGGTTCATGACTGTGCTATGTACAGAGTGCAGGGTTCAGGAGTGAGCCATGTATTGAGTGTAGGGTTTAGAAGTGCACTGTGTACAGAGTTCAGATGTACCCTACGTACAGAGTGAAGGGCTCAGCAGTGTGTTCTATACAGAGTGCAGGGTTCAGAAGTGCACTATGTCAAAAGCGCTAACCTATAAGTACACCGGCAACCCTAGTCTGTATGGACTCTGATCAAGATGTTCTTCAATCCCTACCTAAAGCCTATCATCAGTACCTTGATGTCTTTAGCAAACAAGGAGCAGATACCTTGCCATTCCACCGCCCATATGACTGTCCTATTGACCTCTTGCCTGGAGCTGCAATTCCATTTGGACGTGTGTTTCCATTATCAGAACGGGAACAAGAGGCTTTGAAAGAATATGTCGATGATAACCTCAAGCAGGGGTTTATCCGCCCATCCACCTCCCCGGCAGGAGCAGGGATATTCTTTGTAACCAAGAAAGACTACTCTCTCCGTCCTTGTGTGGATTATAGGGAGTTAAATAAAATTACGGTGAAAAACTGCTATCCCCTGCCCCTAATGACTGAGTTATTCCAGAAACTGAGATCTGCACTCATCTTTACTAAACTGGACTTAAGAGGTGCCTATAACTTGATACGTATTCGAAAAGGGGATGAGTGGAAGGCGGCCTTTCATACGAAATTCGGGCACATTTTGAGTATCTGGTCATGCCCTTTGGGCTTTGCAATGCCCCTGCCACCTTTCAACATTTTATTAATGACGTGTTCTGAGACCTACTGGATATCTTCGTAATTGTCTACTTGGGCGATATCTTAACCTTCTCTGGGTCCCTTGATCAACACTGAGAGCATGTCAGTATCGTTCTAGACTGACTCCGTCAACACAAACTGTATGCAAAACTGGAGAAGTGTGAATTTGAGCAGCAGAGCATTCAGTTCTTGGGATTAGTAATTTCTACAGCAGGAATTGAAATGCCTCCCCAAAAAGTATCCGTCATACTGGAGTGGCCTTTACTCACAGACAAAAAGGGGGTACAACGCTTCGTAGGTTTAGCAAACTTTTATAGAAAATTCATTAAGGGGTTCTCTGCCATAATCACCCCAATAATACAACTTACTAAACAGAACTTGCTATTCTGCTGGAACTCCAAGGCGCAGAGCGCCTACAAAACGCTAAAGAAACTCTTCACCTCGGCTCCTATCCTCAGCCACCCTGATTCGTCCTTACCCTGTAACCTCGAAGAAGATGCCCCCAAAACAGCAGTGGGGGCAGTGGTCTCCCGTCAAGGGATTAAGGCCTTAATGCACCCTGTGGCCTCTTCTCATGGAAACTTTCTCTAGCAGAGAGAAATTACGATCTAGGAGATCATGAACTATTGGCCATCAAAACAGCACTGGAGGAGTGGAGATATTTGTTGGAGGGCGCTAACCATCTTAAACTAATATATACTGACCAAAATTTTTTTGCATATTTAAGATCTGCCAAAAGACTGAAGCCACGACAAGCTTGATGGGCCCTGTTTTTCACTAGTTTTTCCTTCCATATAACATACTGACCTGGATCAAAAAAATACAAAACCGGACGCACTATCCCGTATGTACGATGATCCCAAGGACTTATCAACACCGGATACCTTCCTACCCACAGGGAACTTCCTACTTTTGCAAACTGATCTTTTGTCTCAAATCAAACAGGCTTCCATGAACATCTTCAGCCCCCCTGGAGTTATGCTAACTTCTAGAGACGGTCTGCTTTGGAGAGAAAACTCTTTTTTTTTTTCGTGAGAGTGTGCGAGTAGGGGTCTTGAAGATATTCCATGATCATCCACTGACAGGCCATTTTGGCATACATAAGACTCTTGAACTTGTACGATGTACATTTTGGTGGTCTGATCTAGAAGCATTCTGTAAAAAATATGTGAACTCATGCTCTGTCAGAACAAGACAGCAAGAAGTAAGTCCTGGGGCCTGCTGAAACCTCTACCCATTCCCGATAAACCATGGCGGATGATCTCCATGGATTTTATATCGGAACTTCCAATTGCCGAGGGATGCACGGCAATCTTTGTAGTAGTGGACCATTTCTTGCCCTTAAAGAGTACCCCATCTGCTATGGAGACTGCCCTAGTGTTCATTAACCTCCCTGGCGGTATGATTCAGTCCGGTTTTAGGTGCTGAAAGTGGTACAATTATTTTGCATGGGAATTTGGCGTTTTATTTTGTAGTCCTGTAATTCTTAGGAATAACTCTCTTAAATCTGTTCAAACCAGAGTCTAGCAGACATCCCGGGTATGATAAAGTTTATAATATAATAAAGAATACAAAAAATTATTCAATAATGTAATCAAATCCAAAAACACTGAAAAAGGGACACTTTTTGGTTGCTATGGACAATCTCCAAATTCCAGGCAGAAAAAACAGTATTTATAATGTAAAAGTGCATGCAGGGCACTGCACAGACCACTAGGGACAAAGGGTGTGTGTAATTTTTTAATACAGTACTGTAATCTGTAAGATTACAGTGCTGTGTGTGTTTTGTGTATTTTTACTTTTTTGAATTTGCTGCCGTTCTCCGCTCCCGTGCCCCGTAACGTCACAGGGAACGGAGCTCGGCGGCATTCGGCACTGTGAATAGAGCGCAGGACGGCTCTTTCACACAGCGTGGGGGACATCGCTGGATCCAGGGGACAAGGTAAGTAACTGTCCCTGTGTCCTCCCCTGCATCCAGCGAAGCGATCCCGAGTCTGGCTCGGGGTTACCGCTCCTATCAGCAAATTCCTAACCCGAGCCAGACTCGGGATTACCGCTAGGGGGGTTAAGGAGATTGTTAGCTTGCATGGGGTCAATGCAAACATCACATCTGATTGTGGTGTACTCACGTTTCTGGAGAGCCTTATGTAAAGCATTGAAAATTTAGTTAGCATTGTCCTCAGCATACCATCCCCAAACCAGTGGGTAAACAGAGAGGACTAATCAAACGCTCGAACAGTACATCCGGTGTTTCACATCCTTTTCTCAGGACGATTGGGTATCTTTATTGCCACTAGCAGAATTTGCCTACAAGAATGCCAGTCACTCAGCTACAGAACAAAACAGTTGTACAGTGGTCAGACACCCGCAAGTGCTGCCCAATATCCTGGCTGTAAGGGTGATCCTATATTGTCCCCAGGTTCACAGTTGAAGATAGGGTACAGCAGATAGGACAGCTGTGAACACCGATTTCCCTGTATAGCTGACAACCGCTTCTCCTTCTCTACCTCCCATGGCTGTCGGCTAAAAAGCTATACAGGGAGATCGGTGATCACAGCTGTCCCTCCTGCTGCACGGATCATGCCCTACTGTTCCCTGTATCCTCCTCCTCCAGCCCCCGTCCATGTCCTTCTACCTCGTTCTTCTACAGCTCCCCTCTGTGTCCTTCACTCCCCTTCTTCTCTGGATTCCTGTTCTCCTCCCCTGCCCTCCCTCGTCCTCCACTGCTGACTTTCTTCCTCTGCTTTCCCGCCAGCTGTGGGGATCTGTCAGGATAGAGAGCGGAGGAAGGGACCGGACATTTATCGGCACTTTAGTTTTCTTCTGAATTGGACACAGTGAGCGAGATCACTCCTGTGTCCTGTGAAAACTGAGTGGAGTAACCTGTGTGTTACTATGCTCAGTTTATGAATGGACAGGAGCCGCTGTCTTCTGTCCATTCTTCTTCAATGCTGAGAAAGGGCCCAGGGAATCAATGTCCTCAGCCTCTTTCTCTGTCTCAAAGAGGAGATGTCAGGGGCCTGTTTAGATCCCTGATATCTCACCAAAGCCCCCTCCCCAACAGGGTTGGGAAAAAATGAAATGAAATGAAATTGTAAACAAAAATGATAAAAAATGTAATTATAAAAAAATATATAAAATAAAAAACTACTGACACACCCCCTGCCCTACCAGCACTGTCCACTTCCCCAACCCCCACCCTACTGACACCATCCACTGCCCTACTGACACCACCACTGCCACATACTCCCCACCCCTTCCCCCGAAGTACTATGAAAAAAAAATAAAAAAAAAATATTTAAAGAAAACAATAAACAACAAAATTGTAAAAAATTTAAAAAATGTATAAAAACAAAAAACTACTAACAAACTGCTCTACGGACACTGTCCAATACCCCCCCCCCCACAATTAATTGCGAAAAACAAAAAAATATTACTACATTCTGCACAATGTGAGTCATCTCAGACGCTATTAAACCACACCATTTAAGCCAGGCCCAATATGTAGCACGGCTTAAGCCATGCCCACTTCCATGAAATTAGTTTTTGCACGTTGAGATGTCTGAGTTTTCTACCTCCAAGGAATACACTATTGATGGTGTCTGTAGCTCTGTTTTGATTTCTCTATGTTAGTTTGTGCAGTTTTTCACTTTCTACAGACAGAAATAAGAATAATTAAGAACTCAGCTCCATTAATACCCGCATGGGGTATCTGACACAACAGGCAGTAAAAGGCACAAGCATAATGGAGTAGCTAACTATTTATATGAGTGCAGTCAACAATAAGTTGCATTCTGTTACTAGCATTAACATACCAGTTTTTTTCTTGTAACATTTTTATTACCTATTGATTCAGTAGACCTGTTTTTTTTCTTAACAATGTGACAACAGTATGTTTTCTGCAGCAAAATCTCTACAGCTTTGTCAAACTGTGGACAGCGTAGTTTTAGACGTAGATTTTAGATGGACTAAATGGTGCATAAATTAAAGTGTTACTACTATTTTTTTCATATTTTTCTCATTTTTCACTGATTATCGTTTTTCACTGTTTTAGCACGGGGCTTGCCTCCCTGCTTTTCTCCATGTGATGCCTCAGCTCCCATGCCAGATTGTGTCCCCAGCTGCCCACGCAACCACTGCCATGCCCTTTCCATTGCCTCACCTGTGAGTATGGGTGCTTGATTCAAGCAAATTCCGTCTATCTCTATTTTTACTTTTTATATACAAGACTTACTCATTGTCTGATATAATATTTTCGTTTTATAGACATCCAATTTACATCAGCTCCTGATGAGTGGCAAGTTAGCCACGAAATGCGTCAAGCTTCAGATGCCATAAATTCTATAATCATGCAGTTTTGTAACATATTCTGTATATACTGTTTTACCTAATTTACTTGAATATTATCGTCAATGTGCAATATGCCAATGTATGAATCAATTAATCATGATGGAAGACACAATATGTACTACTGCTTTTGATGTATTTTACTGTGTAATATTTAATAAATTCAACAGTATCAGACCCATACAGCTCATTTTTTGCCTCCAATTCCGCATGCTTCATGCAAAGTCCCAACTTCTTCTCTTGGTTCGTTTTGACAGGGATGGAGGCAATTGTGACGTAACTGTCCTATGCCTCATACAAAGTCCCAACCCTTTTTTCCTTTACATAAGTGCCCATCAGTGTCACCTTATCTGTGCCCATTAGTGCAGACCATCAGTGCCCATCAGTGTAGCCTCACCAGCGAATATAAATGAAGGAGAAAAATTACCCGTTTGCGAAATTTTATAACAAACTATGAAACATGTTTTGTTTCTTTTTTCAAAAATGTCTGTCTTTTTTTGTTTGTTTAGCAAAAAATAAAAACCCAAATGGTGATTAAATACCACCAAAAGAAAGCTCCATTTGTGTGAAAAAAAATGCTAAAAATGTAATTTGAGTACAGTGTAGCATGACCTTGCAAAGATCATTCAAAGTGTGAAAGCTCTGAAAGCTGAAAATTGGTCTGGGCAGGAGGAGGGTTTAAGTGCCGAGTAAGCTAATGGTTAAATGTGAATTGTTCACTCCAGAAATCAAAAGCAAGCAAGCAGAGCATGACTGCTTATACACGGTCTACACCTCCATGTAGGATATGCAGTGCAAAGGTCAGAATGATAAGTAAAAATTATAAACCAAAAAGCAGAGAGATTTTTATCTATATATATTAATGGACTGAAAAGAAATGAACAAACAAAACTGAACACACATCCAGATTCTACCAAAATTAGCTCAGTTGTATTCATCACAAACTATCCCAGACAGCAAGCAATTAATTGTACTTGAAAATGGCTTGCTAAGCTATTGCTAGACTTGCCAGACTTCACAAATTTGTTGCACAATTGCAGAAAGTCTGCATTGCATGACTCCAGATCAACCTTCTTTGCAAACTTTCTGCAAGTCTGCTGTAAGTTCTGGTTCTGTTATGTTGTGCAAAAGTCATCCCACCACAGGGGTCACTGTGGCTGAATTTTCATGCTGTAGACTTGCAGAGCTCTTGCTGTAGACTCACTACAGCAACTTTGCTCTTGCTAGAGACTTGGTACGCATATTTGCTACAAATTGGAAAAGTGTCAACTAGAACTTGTTCTTCAAGTGCTTTGGAAGTGTTCAACTTGCCAGTGAAAATGTTCAGCAAATTAACAAGACTTATAATTTACTTGCTATCTGGGATGTATAAGGTGTTCCGAAAGTCACCATACATAGGGAAAATGGGAAATTGTAGCTAAATGTACCTTTACAGTAGGTAAAGGGGGCTCCCCGATTCCGATAAACCCCCCGCCCGCAGACCCTGACAACCAACGGCCAGGGTTGTCGGGAAGAGGCCCTTGTCCTCTTCAACATGGGGGGTGCTTTGGGGAAGGGGGAGCCCTACAGCCCCCCCACCCCAAAGCACCTTGTCCCCATGTTGAAGAGGACAAGGGCCTCTTCCCGACAACCCTGGCCGTTCGGAATCCGACAACCCAACCCTGGCTTATGGGAATCCGGGAGCCCCCTTTAATAAGGGGGCCCCCAGATCCTGGCCCCCCACCCTATATGAATGAGTATGGAGTACATAGTACCCCTACCCATTCACCTGGGGAAAAAAGTGTTAATAAAAAAATACACAACACAGGTTTTCAAAGTAATTTATTTGGCAGCCCTGGGGGTCTTCTTCTGACTTCGGGGGGCTCCTCCACTATCTTCTTCCAGCTCTTTTACTAGCAGAAGAGTCCGCCTTTCTCCTTCGTCATCATCGCCGCCGACCGGGGATCTTCTTCCAACTCCTTCGCACTCTCCGGTTCTTCTCCCACTCTCCGGGTCTTCTCCTGCTCTCAGGCGTCTTCTCCCGATCTCCGGTGTCTTCTCCCGGGCTCCTCTGCTATGTTATTCTAGCTCTTTTACTAGTGGAGGAGCCTGGTCTCCTCCATCCTTCTTCCGTCTTCTTTCTTCTTCCGATGTTGACATGATGCTCTCTCTCACTGTAATGCCGTGTGAGTGCTGCGTGATCATTTATATAGGCATGGGGCATGGTCGCCGGGTGATGTCACCCAGTGGCCCTGCCCCTTATGACGTCAGGTCCCGGGGCATGCTGGAGACTATGTACCCCATATTCATTCACATAGGGTGGGGGGCCGGGATCAGGTGGCCCCCTTATTAAACGGGGCTCCTGGATTTCGATAAGCCCCCTGCCCGCAGTTCTCCCTTAAGATTCATACCAAATACAGTGCCCGGTATTGGCGGGAATCCAATTTGGATCCCCGCACCAGTGTGAACCTGACCTCAATGTCAGCGATGCTTGTCACTCATCGGGAAAGGACAAGAAACATTTTTCCTTTCCCGATGCGAGCCGGCTCCGTGCTGGCTCCCGTGACGGGGCTCGCAGGGTGTCAATCTCACTGATAGAAGAGGCGAGATTGACACAATATCACGGGCACCTACTGTAGTTACAAAATATTCATTACAAAATGTCACTAAACATTTATAAAACATTCTCTACATGCTGGCCACCTCTTTCTACACACACAAAGTATATACTGTATATAAACTATAATATGAGTTTGGTCATTTTTCCTGTGTATGGAGACTTTTGGGACACCCTGTAGAGAGTTCTGAAAATGCTCTCTTTTATACTCACATCCAACACACATCTTTTAATGGCTGGAGATAAGCGAATCGATACTCACAATTTTTATCACCTTGCTGTTTGTAGATTGGGGATAGCATAGATTTTTTAAGATTTGTTCGGCTGAAGAACTTGACTTTTACAGTGAAAAATGAGAATATTTGAGTTAAATACAAAAGATTGTGTCAGCCTCTAACAAGGATAACTGGATTTTTACTCTCTACAGCATCATGTAACATGACATTTGGATCAGTTACATTTCTTGCTCCTGTGACCAAGCTGTCCTTAGTATAATTGCTGCAGTTGAACTGTATAAATTCCATTTAGAAATATAAGGTAAGGTACTGTATACCTTGTATAAGGTATATAATGTAAAATGAAAACCCCAACCAAGTTGAATGTGTTACGTTTTAATTGAAGAGCAATTATTAAACCTTGCATGGAAAGGTATGCTTACCTCTTCTCTATACATTATCCCCCCAGAAAACCTTCTTCATCTGTTCATAACTGAAACATGTAGAGTCTGTACATGTATCATTAACCGCTTCCAGACCGGCTCACGCATATATACTGTGGCAGAAGGGCACGTACCTGTACGTTGCCCTTTAAGAGACGGCCTGTGGGAATGTGCGCGCCGCGCCGGGAGCTCCGTGAGCGTGATCATGGGTCCCGCGGACTCGATGTTCACGGGTACACCCGCAATATTCTCACAGAGAGAAAGAACAGAGAAATGCTAATGAAAAAAAAAATTTCCTCATTCTGCCTGAATCGGGAGCGGTGATCAGTGTCATGTCACACACAGCTCCTCCCCCCACAGTCAGAATCACTCCCCAGGACACACTTAACCCCTACAGCACCACCTAGTGGTTAACTTCTTCACTGCCAGTCACATTTACACAGTAATCAATGCATTTTTAATTGCACTGATCGCTGTATAAATGTGAATGGTCCCAAAATCACGCCAAAAGTGTCCACCACAATGTTACATAGTTACATAGTTAGTAAGGTTGAATAAAGACACCAGTCCTTCCAGTTCAACCTGAGTGAGTGCTCAAATGTTGCAGTCCCGATAAAAATCGCCACTGGCCACTATTACTAGTAAAAAAAAAACTATAATAAAAATGCCATAAAACTATCCCCTATTTTTTAGACGCTATAACTTTTGTGCAAACCAATCAATAAACGCTTATTTCAATTTTTTTTACCAAAAATATGTAGAAGAATATGTATTGGCCTAAACTGAGGGAAAAAAATATATAAATTTTTTGGGGTTATATATTATAGCAAAAAGTAAAAAATAATGCATTTTTTTTAAAACGGTTGCTATTTTTTTGTTTATAGCGCAAAAAATAAAATGTCAAATACCACCAAAATAAATCTCTATTTTTGGGGAAAAAAGGAAGTCAATTCTTGTTTGGGAGCCATGTCGCATGACCGTGCAATTGTCAGTTAAAGCGACGCAGTGCTGAATCCCAAAAAGTGCTCTGGTCTTTGGTCAGCCAAATGGTCCAGGGATTAAGTGGTTAATGATAGGTTATTCAATGCATTTCAAGGGTTCAGAGAGACTTTAAGACTTAGGCCGGCCATACATGGTGCAAATTTCTTGAATTCACATGAATTCACAAATTCACATGATTCCCCCATCAACACAGACAGTGCTGACAGGGGAATCAGCAATTGTCTTTTCCAAGCAGAGGGGCAGGGGCTGGTGGGGGAAACTGTCCCCGCAAGGAGAAGACAGTGATTATAGCAGCCGCTTGCGCTAATCTGGCAGGCTAGTTGTACCCAAGCTAATCGATCGATCAACTTGGTACATTCAGCCTGCCCAATAGCAGTTCAAATTTCAGCCGGGGCCTGCTAAACAGGCCGAGATTCAAAATTCAAGATTCAAACTGTGTATGGCCAGCCTTAGGGATGCAGAAAAGGACATGGCTGCCAAACCAGCGACTAGAGTAGGGATATGCAATTAGCGGACCTCCAGCTGTTGCAGAACTACAAGTCCCATGAGGCATAGCAAGACTCTGACAGCCACAGTCATGACACCCAAGGCAGATGCACGATGGGACTTGTAGTTTTGCAACAGCTGGAGGTCCGCTATTTGCATATCCCTGGACTAGAGCATGCCTTGTACTTACATTTAAAATTCCTTCCCAGAGATCTTGCTGAAGGTCTAGATTATGTCCTTTCCAACATCCCTAAGCCCTGATAGAGGGAGTCTCTCAAAATTCCTAAAATACATTGGAATTTTTATTGGGTGCAATATTAAAATACATCTGGACAATCAGTCTGAAAAACAACACACACCATGTGCTATAGTATTCTGGGTTTTGAATCAGGCTGGGTTCACACTGATATGACACAAAAGTCGTACCACTTTGGATCTGTCTTTGCCCTGAGACTTGAAGTCGGACATGCGTCCGACTTCAATGAACAGGGATCCGACTTTGATCCCCAATAATACCAGGCACTGTATCTGGTATGAATTTTTAGGGGGGACTCCCCGCACATGTAAAAAACGGCATGGGTTCCCCCTCCTAGAGTATACCAGGCCATTCAGTCTGGTATGAATTTTTAGGGCAACCTCTATGCCAAAAAAACGGCGTTGGGGTCCCCCCAAAATCCATACCAGACCCTTATCCAAGCACACAGCCTAGCAAAATCCATACCAGACCCTTAACCGTACCAGGCCGCATGCCCTCAACATGGGGGGGTGGGTTCTTTGGGCGGCGCCCCCCCCCCATCCCAAAGAACCTTGTCCCCATGTTGATGAAGACAAGGGCCTCTTCCCAAAAACCCTGGCCATTGGTTATCAGGGTCTGTGGGCAGGGGGCTTATCGGAATCTGGAAGCCCCCTTTAACAAGGGGGCCCAAAGATCCCGGCCCCCCACCCTATGTGAATGAGTATGGGGTACATTGTACCCCTACCCATTGACCTGAAAAAACTGCAAAAATAAAACCCGGCACACAGGGTGTTAAGGTAATTTATTAAGGCATCTCCAGCATCTCTTCCGACTTCTTCTTCCCTCTCCTGGTCTTCTCCTCTGATGTTTTCTAGACCTCTGTGGTTCTTCTCCTTTTCTTCTCCCTCTGTCCGCTGTCTTCTGCCTCTGCTGAGTCTCCTCCACTATCTTCTCGCTCTTTTGCCCGGTCTTCTCTGCTGTCTACTCCCTCTGTTCTTCTTCCAATGTTGACTTGACACTCTCTCCTGCTCTAATGCCAAGTGCGTGGTGTGCAACTACTTATATTGGCATGGGTGTAGCCTCCAGTCACCTGGAGGCCCCACCCCTTATGAAATCACCACCCGGGGCATGATGGGCGGTGACATCATAAGAGGCCTGCCTCCGGTGACTCCGCCCCATGCCAATATAGGTAGTGGTACACTGTGCACCCAGCATTAGAGCGGGAGAGAGTGTTGAGTGAACATTGGAAGAAGAACAGAGGGAGAAGACAGTGGAGAAGACCCAGAAAAAGAGAGAGAAGATAGCGGAGAAGACCCAGCAGAGGCAGAAGACAGCGGACAGAGAGAGAAGAACCGGAGAGAGAGCAGAGAAGAACCGGAGAGGGGAGAAGAACTGGCAGAGGTAGAAGACATCAGCGGAGGAGGCAGAAGGGCCAGAGAGGGGAGAAGAAGTTGGAAGAGACGACGGAGCTGCTTAATAAATGACTGTAAAACCTGTGCACTGCATTTGATTTTTGACACTTTATATTTTAGGTGAATAGGTAGGGGTACAATGTACTCGATACTCATTCACATAGGATGAGGGGTCTGGGATCTGGGGCCCCCTTGTTAAAGGGGGCTTCCAGATTCCGATAAGCCCCCCACCTGCAGACCCCAACAACCAATGGCCAGGGTTGTCGGGAAGAGGCCCTTGTTCTCATAAACATGGGAACAAGGTGGTTTGGGGTGGGGGCGCAGGGTCCCCCTACCCCAAAGCACCCACACCCATGTTCAGGGTATATGGCCTGGTACGGTTCAAGGGGGGGCACTCACTCGTCCCCACCCCCTTTCCTGACCTGCCGGGCTGTGTGCACGGATAAGGGTCTGATATGGATTTTGGGGGACCCCTACGCTGCCTTTTCCGCATGGGGGTTCCCCTAAAAATCCATACCAGACTGAAGGGCCTGGTATGCTCTTGGAGGAGGAACACATGGAATTTTTTTTTTCTTTATTTGCCATGGAGTTCCCCTTCAAGATCATCAGAGCACGCCAGTTGCATGCCAAAGTTGGATCAGCAAAGACGGCGATCTGACTTTGATCCGACTTCAGTGATATTCAATGAGCTGAAGTAGGATTAAAGTCAGACCAAAGTAGTGAATGGAGCATTTTCAAAGTTGGACCGACTTGTGTCAGACCAATTAAGAAAGCTTTCATAGGGAAACATTGATTTTCATACGTCATACGACATGAGCTCCCAATGTCGGAGAGTTTGTTGTACCAGTGTGAACCTGGCCTCAAGGATCACATTTTAGTAAAAATATGTTGGTGTGCCAGATTACTGAGCTGCAACCCACCTTTCTGTTTCCACATTGCTCATTTTGCAAATACGTTTTAAATAAGATCTTACTTTAATTAATGGATCAGACAGATATAATTTGTTAGAGGTCTCCTTTGATTACACAATCCTTCATTGCCCTTCACACTATATCACCTATATATTATAACACTTATTTTTACAAGTAATTTGATTATACAATATCAGCATGTGTTATTGCAACTAGAAATCTAATTTGTGAATTTAATTAGTAATTATAGGCCTTATGTAATGTCCATGGAGCTTTCAGTGCACCTACTCAGTATTAACAGGAAACACTGAGACACAGCTTTAAGTGTGGATTTCTTCAAACATACCTTCCAAACATTCCATTGTCATTGGGACAGTCCAATTTCGGCACCTCAAAGAGGGCAAAAGAAAACTGAGGATGGTTTTGACCAATTCTGATCAGTTCAGGGGCTGGGTGTTATGTTATAACTGAATGTCCTTCAGGTATAGGGAAATATACCTAAAATGACAAAACTTTTTATTTTTTATGTTTTAACTATAAAGCAGAATGGCCAACCCTGGAAATAGAACACAATTGTTTTCTATGATTGAGGTATCACAGAATCAGCAATATAAGGTTTATTTTGCAATTACCTTTATTTTATCAATTGACTAATAATTATTTACATTTGTGAAAATCGCTAGGCTGTTTGGACATTTGTCTTGAACAAACATTACAGTTGTGTGGTTAGATTAAAATCTATTTCAATAATGAGCCCACAGATCACCAAGCACATTTCTAACTTAAAAGGGAGGTATGGTCAAAGCTTTTTTGGTCATACTTCTCTTGTGAGTCACAAGAGTGCACTTACTTGTGCTCTCCTGTGACCCAGAATCAGCTGAGAGCAGACTAAAGTCCTCCATCAGCTGAAGTCACAGAGCCACTTTGAACTCTGCAAGGATCCTGACCATATTGTCGGGATCCACCCAGATGCCTGATCAGCAACTGGCCCAGCCTCTTAGTGTGCTGCTGAGAGCCTGAGGCATCCGCTTCCACCCCCTTCCCAGCCTGGCGCTCCAGTGAGTGCTGACAAGGTAGAGCAGAGAGCCAGTGACTGACAGCCACTGCCTTTTCTGCAGAGTGGACCAAGAACTGAGCGATCAGTTATCATGTGATCGCTCAGTTCTTGAGCTTAGAACCAGTGGGGAAGAGCTGCAGCATCACGCTGATGCTGTAGCATGGAGGTGAGTATGTTTTTTTATTTTTTTTATTTCAAACCAAAGTTTATTAAATAAAAGAAGATGTGATAAGACAAAAATAATGGTGGGATATACAAAATCCAGAAGGAATACAATATCTTAGTTATAAAATTATGCATATCTTATGGCAATTAGATGTTATATGTTGTGGAATATTAATGCTGTATAAAATAATAAGACAGCTGTTTTTTCTATGACTCCAAACTTCTCCATTAAATACCAATATGCTCATAAAGCATTAGCCAATCATAATCAAATTAAATTCCATTATAATAGAAATAAACTGCTTAGGCCTCATGCACACGAGACGCAGATGAAACCTCTGTCAAAAAAAAGCTGAAACGCGCGTTTAGAAACGCGCGTTTTGCCGCGTTTGCATGTCGCGTTTAGACGCGTTTAGACGCGTTTAGACGCGTTTGCGTTTAGACGCGTTTATAAAGATAACATCATGTAGACCCTCCCCAAGCTCTCAAAGCATTTTTTTTAACTATTTCTGCTATTTTGATCAGAGTGAGCAGCAGCAGCATAGAGAGCAGTTGTACACTTGCATTTGCCGTGTCACTTGCCACGGCACCTGCCACAAGTTGTGGATTGTCCACTTGCCACGTCACTTGCCACAAGTTGGGGATTGTCCACTTGCCACATCACCTGCCACGTCACCTGCCACAAATTGTGGATTGTCCACTTGCCACGTCACTTGCCACATCACCTGCCACGAGATGTGGATTGTCCACTTTCCACGTCATCTGCCATGCCACCTGCCACAAGCTGTGGATTGTCCACTTGCCACGTCACCAGCCACATCACCTGCCACAAGTTGTGGATTGTCCACTTGCCACACCACTTTCCACGTCACCTGCCACGTCACCTGACACAAGATGTGGATTGTCCACTTGCCACGTCACCAGCCACATCACCTGCCACAAGTTGTGGATCGTCCACTTGCCACGTCCCTTGCCACGTCCCCTGCCACGTCACCTGCCACAAGTGGATTGTCCACTTGCCACGTCACTTGCCACGTCACCTGCCACAAGTTATGGATTGTCCACTTGCCACGTCACATGCCAGTCACCTGCCACAAGTTGTTGATTTTCCACTTGCCACGTCACCTGCCAAGTCACTTGCCGCGTCACCTGCCAGGTCACTTGCCACGTCACCTGCCACAAGTTGTCTATTGTCCACTTTCCACGTCACTTGCCACTTCACCTGCCACGTCACTTGCCACAAGTTGTGGATTGTCCACTTGCCACATCACTTGCCACCTGCCATGTCACTTGCCACAAGTTGTGGATTGTCCACTTGCCACGTCACTTGCCACAAGTTGTGGATTGTCCACTTGCAATTGCAATTGTTTAAAATATTTTTCTAATGGTTTTTCATCATTTGCAATCATTTTTGAGATTTTTAATGTAAAAAAAAAGGTCACCTTTAAAAACGCATATAAACGCAAACGCGGCTAAACGCGGTTGCCGCGTTCAGCCGCGTTTAGCCGCGTTTAGCCCCGTTTTGCGTCTGAAACGCAGAAATTTTTGTCTCTGAACGCATTTTTTTGCTTCTGGAAAAACGTGATTAAACGCAACTGCATATAAACGCAAAAAAACGAGACTGTGTGCATGGACACATAGGCTAACATTGAATGAGTTCAGGTGCAGTTGAAAAAACTGTCCAACTGCATCTGAACGCGCGTTTAACTGCGTCTCGTGTGCATGAGGCCTTATTCTACCCTACAATGTAAATTTTAACTGGTGACCTAACACTTGTAAAATGTATCATCTGGATGTCTACTATAGGCTATACCATCCAACAGACACACAACCATAAAATTGATAGCCAGTTTAATTAAACAAAAGTCTTAAATCGGCCGAATAAGGGTAGGCACCTCTTGCATAGCTGCTCCACTGGAATCCTCCACAAAAGAGTTAACAGAAACAGGGAAAGGGTAATGTATTAAACACAGCATGGCAAAGTCATCAACATACAGTACATAAAATACTGAAAACAGTGCAGAAAATTTTGGTGAAAACTACACTGTATGAATGCATGAAATACAAGTTTAAATCCTAATTTGCTCTGCTTTTTAGGAAACATTTCATAATTGTTCCTTAAACTGTGTACCTTCTTTCCTTGTTTGTAAAGCAGATGAAGTAAAAATATGATTTTAGCTGCAGAGGAATTAGAGGATTAACCGTGTCTTAGCCCTTGTACACGGTCGGACATTCCGACGGAAAATGTCCGATTGGACCGTGTTGTCGGATAATCCGACCGTGTGTGGGCTCCATCGGACTGTTTCCGTCGGAATATCTGACCGACAAAGTTTTAGAGCTGGGCTATAACATTTTCCAACAACATGATCCGATCGGAGAGAATTCCGATCGGACAAAGTGCCACGCATGCTCAGATCAAATTCCTAGACCAAAACTAATTGCTACTAGCCTGAACGTAGTCCCATCATAACGAAATAACGTCATCACGTTACGAACGATCGGATTTTTGGACAACTTTGTCCGGCCGTGTGTATGCAACACCAGTTTTGATGGATTTTGTTGTCGGAATGTCCAACCGTGTGTACAAGGGCTTAGACTTTCGTCAGTTATAACGAATTCTGAAGTAAAACGACTATCACTGGGGAATGCATCAGCAGGTACACTTCAAGGCACATATGTCTTGTTGCTGGTGCCATGAACTGATTTCAGCAAACTTTCCAGTAATTTCTTTAATTTTCATAGCAAGCTAGTAACTGATGGGTGAATAGTGGGCATGATAGGAGAGATACTGAATATTACACAGGACATTTCCTCTTCCTTGTAGATAGGAATACATATGAATTTACGGTGGTGTTCTAAAGCTCAGAGCAATGTTAAATCGAAGTTTGTGTCCTTATCTCAGCTGAGGAGTTAAAAAAGATTCAGTTTAAAGAATGTGCCAGACTCATTACTCTGCAGCAACTCTTGATTTAGGTTGAGACAACAGAGGTTAAAACTGCCATTGTTACAAAAAGCTTATAAGCCACACGCTCTTGTGTTATTAAATGCTCAAATGAATTGCACTCCTATTTCAATGCAATTACAGCACATTAGCAAAAATAAATTTACTTTTCGATATGGGCAAATAACTCTGCCCCATCATTTTTAATTAAGTGCCACATCTAATATTCCTCTCCAGTTTACCAGCTTTCTGCGTTGTCCATGTCCTTGTTGGCAAGTACAAATCTAATATTCCTCTCCAGTTTACCAGCTTTCTGCATTGTCCATGTCCTTCTGGGCAAGTACACATCTCCCTATTCTGGTCTGATGAACACAAATAGTCTAAGCCCTTGTACACACGGTCGGACATTCCGACAACAAAATCCGTCGGATTTTGTCCGACAGATTTTGTTCGAAACTTGTGTTGCATACACACGGTCGGACAAAGTTGTCGGAAAATCCGATCGTTCGTAACGTGATGACGTTATTTCATTAAGACGGGACTACGTTCAGGCTAGTGGCCAATAGCTTTGGTCTAGGAATTTGATCTGAGCATGCGTGGCACTTTGTCCGATCGGAATTCTCTACAAATGATCGGACAAAGTCCAATCGGATCATGTTGTCAGAAAATTTTATAGCCCAGCTCTAAAACTTTGTCGGTCGGACATTCCTACGGAAACAGTCCAATGGAGCCCACACACAGTCGGATTATCCGACAACACGGTGCGATCGGACATTTTCCGTCGGAATGTCCGACCGTGTGTACAAGGGCTAACATGTACAGCTAGGGCTTTGGTTTGCTAATATCTTCCTTTGGCCTAGACTCATATGTCTACCTCCATGTGCACTTAACTCTTCTGCCATCATGATTGTATGTTATTCAAACTAGTTATTGTTATACTATAGAGATATATAGATAATAATATAGAGAATTGGAATCTTCATTGTCTTATTTTATTAAAAAAGAAAAAAAAACCCTATTCAATGTCAGCATTAAAGTGGTCGTAAACGCTTATCTATACCCAGTGAAGCGAGAGTATAAACAGAAAAAGTGTTTCTCATGTGCTCGTGCAGGCGGTATTAATGTAAAATAATAGTAATTTTGAATAGTGACCAGTATAGGACCATCATGCATGTCCTGCTGCCTAAACTGACCAGGGGTGGTCCGAAAGAAGCTGAGTGAAAAAGAGGGGGGTGGAAGGCACGTGATCTAACTCGTGAATCAAAGTGATATAGTCTATTCATAAACAAAGTACATAAGAACAAAGAAATTACTACGTGTTCATACAAACTAGGTTACAAGATATTCATAAAAAATTAGTCACCTTGCGTGTTTGAGGTGTTCCCTCTTCATCAGAGACTGGGAAGGAAAAAGAAAGTCTCTAGGATGTGGTAGATATAAATGGAGATATACATGGAGAGGGATGGCTGATTAGGAGATGTATCCCATAATGGGTGATGTATTCTCCTTTACTCTAGAGGTATCCACATCACATCTCTCTAGATAAAATAAATACCAAATGTATACAAGAGACGTATAAAAAATGTTGAAACATTAGATCATAGGGGTTTATTTACTAAAGACAAACAATCCCCTTTGCATTGCAAGTGCACTTGGAAGTAAAGTTGCTGTAGATCTGAGGGGGACATGCAAGGAAAATAAAAAACAGCATTTTAGCTTGCCCATGATTGGATGATAAAATCAGCAGAGCTTCCCCTCATTTCAGATCTACCCCTTCGATTTAGAGCGACTGCACTTCTGATCGGGGGTTTTTTCACCTGTAAAGCCCCGTACACACGAGCGGACTTTTCAACATCCAAAGTCTGACGGAATGATTCCGGCAGACTATTCGATCGTGTGTGGGCTGCAACGGACTTTTGATTCGCAAAAGTCTGACAGACTTAAGAAAATGGAACATGCTTCAAATTTTTCCGACGGAACTCCGCCGGACCCAGTTCCTACCGAAAAATTCGCTCGTGTGTATGCTATTCCGACTGACTAAAACCGACGCTAGGGCAGCTATTGGCTACTGGCTATGAACTTCCTTATTTGAGTTCAGTCGTACGTCATCACGTTCGAATCCGTCGGAGTTTGGTGTGATTGTGTGTGGCCAAGTCCGCTCATTTGGAAAGTCCGTCAGAACTCTGTCAGAACTCTGTCAGAACTCCGGCAGAACTCCTTCGGAAGTCTGTCGGACATAAGTCCTGTCGTGTGTACGCGGCATAAGGGTTTAGAATCACCTGAGGCGAGTCACTTCACTCGGTTTATGTAAGGGTTTACAACTATTTTAAACATAGAAAAGTTACAATATAAATACACAGTCTTACAAATGGCAGGGTACATATTAAGGGTTATTTACTAAAGGAAAATCCACTTTGCGCTGAAAGTGCACTTGGAAGTGCAGTCATTGTAGATCCGAGAGGGACATGCAAGGAAAATAAAAAACAACATTTTAGCTTGCACATGATTGGATGATAAAATCAGCAGAGCTTCCACTAATTTCAGATCTACCCCATAGTTTTAGAATGACTGCACTTCCAAGTGCACTTTCAATGCAAAGTGGATTTGCCTTTTGTAAATAACCCCCATTATCTTATTTCAGCAACAAATACACTTCCCAATAGGGGTTAATATAAATGGTGCTCTTGTAGCTAATGTATGTATCCACAAATCTCCCAATTGAAAAGTTTTTTTGTGTAAATCATCACTGTCCAAAAGACTCATTTTTTATATTCCATAAAAAAATAAAAAAGGGCATGTTGCCCCCATGCCCCATATATCTGCAAAATGTTTAGAAACGGCACAATGAAGAAAGGCTTCTGGGTTCACCAGGGGCGTTGCTAGGTCTACAAAAGATCTGAGGCTAGAGCCCATAGCAGCATAGTAAAGAAAGTCATACGGGCGGGCATACACGCATATATACAATAATATACGTGTGTGTATATATATCCCCAGAGAGCCCCCCACTTACATCAGGGTCCCCAGAGAGCCTCCTCCTTACATCAGAGTCCCGAGAAAGCCTCCCCCTTGCATCAGGGTCCCCAGAGAGACCCCCTTACATTAGGGTCCCCTGAAAGCCTCCCCTTTAAAATCAGGGTCCCCAGAGAACCTCCCCCTTAAAATCAGGGTCCCCAGAGAGCCTCCCCCTCAACCAGGGTCCCCAGAGAGCCTCCCCCTTAAAATAAGGGTCCCCAGAGAGCCTCCCCCTTAAAATCAGGGTCCCTAGAGAGCCCCCCACTTACATCAGGGTCACCAGAGAGCCTCCCCTCCCGTTGAGGACCCCTACAGAGACTCAGGGCTATGGCACCCAGATTCGGGGCTATAGCCCCAAAAGTCACCCCTTAGCCACGTCAGTAGGTTTCACCCTTTACAAAAGCTGACCCATAAGAGAAGCAGGCAAAGCTTTCACATTGAACACTATAAAATTATAACTCATCACTATCATACTATAACAGGGATTGCCTGAACCATGACCTTCATGGCAGGATCTCCAGGTATTTTATTTGACGAAAACTGCAGATTAAAAGATTAAAAATTACATTTGAATTTACGTTAACATGATTAAAGCTCATATAAAATTTTAGTGATTGGAGTTTTGCGTAGAATGGCCTCTGAAAAATTTAGGCTGTTTTTACAACGACTGTTCAACTGTAATCTGTAACAACACTTGCCATAACTGAGACGGCAATTTCACTGTTGCACTTTGAACAATAGTATACCAGTATCACGTACAACTATGTCAATACCGCGTGCACTTTATAATCAATATTTATGACATCATCGTGCTTGTGAAAGCACAACTTCAATGCCGCATCAGAACCCCAATAACATTTCTACTCCTCTGTAACCATTTATTTTCTGAATTATAGCCGCAGAGTCTTTTCAGTCTAGCCAATTATGTGTCTATAGCACAGAATTTGGTCATTAAACCAACCCGATAAACAAGCTTCTAATACCGTTTCTATGGTGTGACTTTGTTTTGATGCTTTGAGTTCTTGTTGCTGTCCCATCTATTCCTGCCGCAGTGTTGTTTACAGCAAATGAGGCTCATGTCTCAACACTTTATGCACAATTTCACAATGTTTCATACTTTTGACTTGCTGCTTCATTAGATTTTGACAGTTATTTTATTGGGACATAACTGCTCTAGAGAGATGCAGTTTAGTTTCATCATTTATGAGATTTTCCTTAAATAAGGTTTATACAACATTTAATGGGGAATATGTACAATCAGACAAGAGCATGAGTAAAAATGTGGATTGAATTCCATGCAGAACTGGCAGCATAAAATATAGACCTATCGTTTGGTCTTACCTCTTCCTAGAACCCTTTAAATGCCCTCTACTCCTGCCCTGTCATTGTGGCATGGGTCTTTGATTTAAAATCCTGCTGCATATAGGATAGGACGTGCAAGAACAAGCTGGAAGCGTATCAGTGGTCTCTGGTTTGTGGGCACAGTGCTTAGTTTTTGAAACTATCCCTGTATTTCAGAATTGACCACCACCATTTCCTTGTATATACATATTAAAAAACATTTACATGATATATTTACATAATTTGTGCATTCGAAAAAAGGTATAGTATGAACTGTATTAGACCTACAGTTCCAGATTATACATACAGCAGCCTTTAGTACCTGCTGCTCTGCCTAAAAGCCAGGCCGTTCTGATCATAGAAAGCTCTGACACTTCTTGGTAATATTGAAGCTAGCTCGACCCTATCCTGCTTCATGAATATTCTCATTGGCCAGTTCCCTCGCAGGCATAGGCCATCAGGAAGGTGTGCGAGTACAAGCTTTCCTGCTACCACAAAGTGTTGGAGTTTTTCCAAATCAGAATGGCCTGTAAAGCATTGTACACGTGGCCTGGATGTTGGGAGACATCGGCCGGTATAATAAAAATTGTCAGACATTCGTCCAGTGCGTATACCGTTCGCCCAGCTTCTGTCGGACGAGCATGCTTGAAAACCAGCAGCTGTCCACTTCCCAATCAGCGTTCTCAGCCAATGACAGGGAGCTGATCGGAGTGTTTTGGCCGGGGTGGGGGTGACCCCCTGTCAGAACACAACAGCTTAGCGGGGGAGATTGCTGTACTAACGTCAGATAGTTAGTACAGCAGCCCCAACCACTCTTTTTTTGTTCAACCCAATGGGTTGAATGAAAAAAACTTGTAGTGTGTACAAGGCATAAGGATGTGGGTGCACGCTGCTACAATTACCTTAATGGGGTTCTGTCTTTTTGTAAAACACTATGCAAACTGTTGCCACTATATAAATTCTGTATAACACAAATATAATAATAATTTGCCTTAAAATAATATGTGCAGTTTAGGCAAGGAGTCCCAGTACTTTACAAAGCATGGTGCAGTACAGAGAACCTCAGTTTGCTGTAAATTGTATACCTGTAGGCCAATCATGACTTTCACAATGCCTGGCTAAAAAAAGTAGCATTCTGAATGATTGGCTCCATCCTGTACATAAAATAGGATGGCACTAAACGTGCCCTTTTCAGCACAAGAACAAGCATGGAGCAGCCCTGTTGCTTGTCCACAAATGCACATAGCAAACAGAGGGATGTCACACTGTACATGTGTAGATTTGTGGAGGAACAATATAAGCAATAGAACAATCATTCCTGAGATGATGAGGGCATGCGTAATATACCATCTTATATGCTGGGCGGCGCCAATCATTCAGTATTCTCAATCATTAAAGAATGTTTTGTAAACTACTGGGGCCCCTTGGCTGCCCTGTAAAGTGTATTATAAAGGTGAATTCACCCTTTAAGTAAAATTTCATGGAAAAGTAGCATTTGCAATGCAAATGTATTTATATAGTTGATTGAGGGTTATTAAGGTTCATAGCTTTCCAGTGTGCCCTGGAGTATTTTACACGTTAACCTGAGAGAAAAAACAGCTCAGTAGCAAAGTATACCTGGATGCTATTGTTGAAGGTTAGCAACCATGATCCAAGCATATACAGACCTATGGCTGTTAAGTTGTTCTTTACCATACTGTGTAGCACTGGCATCGTTAGGGGGTGGCTTTTGGGGCTATAGCCCCGAATCTGGGGCCCATTGCCCCAAGTCTCTGTAGGGGGTTTTCAAGGGGAGGGGAGGCTCTCTGGGAACCCTGATGTAAGTGGGGAGCTCTCTGGGGACCCTGATGTAAGTGGGGGGCTCTCTGGGGACCCTGATGTAAGTGGGGAGCTCTCTGGGGACCCTGATGTAAGTGGGGGGCTCTCTGGGGACCCTGATTTTAAGGGGTGGGCTCTCTGGGGGTCCTGATTTTAAGGGGGAGGCTCTCTAGGAACCCTTATTTTAAGAGGGAGGCTCTCTGGGGACCCTGATTTTAAGGGGGAGGCTCTCTGGTGCCCTGATTTTAAGGGAGAGGCTCTCTGGGGATCCTAATGTAAGAGGGGCTCTCTGGGGACCCTGATGCAAGGGGGAGTCTCTCTCGGGACTCTGATGTAAGGAGGAGGCTCTCTGGGAACCCTGATGTAAGTGGGGGGCTCTCTGGGGATATATACACACACACGTATATTACTGTATATACATGTATATGCCCGCCCAAGCTTGCACATGATTTTATCATCCAATCATGTGCAACAAAACTACTGTTTTTTATTTTCCTTGCATGTCCTCCTCAGATCTACAGCGACTGCACTTCCAAGTGCACTTGCAGTGCACGTGTAGTGCAAAGTGGATTTGCCTTTGGTAAATAACCCCCAATGTATCCAGGTGTATATCCAAGGCTGTGATCACTGATGTTGTCATTACTAATGCCTGTCTGATAGGATGTGTTTTTCCTGAGCCTCACCCTCATGACAAAGTCTTATTAGTGTAGTCTTAGATGGGCATGCAGCTTTAGATTGACTTTAAAGTGTACCTATACTAGAAACTTATGTTTTTTTTTTTTGTTTTGGATGGGATATGTTAGAACCCCTGGCAGGTATTACTGCTATCATGGGCCCCATTAGAGAGATTTCTCCTCACTTTCTGTTCTAGGGAAAAACTTTTACCAGACAGGAAGCGTGGGAATCAACAGAGAAACAAGTAGTGCTAGCATTCCGCTAACCTAACATTTCTGTCTGTTGTTGTTGGAGAGATTTACCATCACTTCCTGTACAGGGGACGGCCCTTTTACCATAAAGGAATCTAACAGTGCCTCTGATGGCAGTAAAGCATCAGGAGTTTTGAACCTTCCCTGCTTTATCCAAAACTAAGGAAACATTTTGGCTATAGATACACTTTAAGGCCTGATCCACGTGGGCCATATATCGTTCACTTTAACAGAAGCTGGCCGACATTTGACCCATGTGTACACCAGCCTGTCAGATAGAAGCAAGCTGGGTGGTTGGCTCTGTGGAACAGGCATGTTCAGGCATCCGATTAGTACCTGACCAGGGACGGCAGCTGAACAGAGGGCTCCTTCTGAGTTTCGTTCAAGCACTGGGTTGACCGAAAAAGAATGTATAGTGTGTACCAGGCTTAAGCAGGAGACAAATCAATTTTTCAACAGTTAAATTAAAAATATTTCTTTGTTCTGGAAAAAAAAAACCCGTTCAGCCATATGAATAAAAGCTGATGCCCTCGTGTTGTAAAGCACTGCACAAACTGTCCGTGATATACAAATCCTGTATAATAATAATAATGTACCCCTGTGTTCAGTAAGTCTAATGGGAGTGGTTTCATAATTATCAATCAGCTGTGCACCTGTAGGGTTCTAATGAAGAAATCTGCTGGGCCTGCATCCCTTTAGACATGATTTCCTATTAGGAGTAACTCACTAAAAATTACATTTTTGTTGCAGGGGATGCCTGAAATCTGACTTGTATCTTAGGCCGACTTCTAGGAAGATCAGTGAGCCAATCACACAAGCAGGAAATTATGTTTCTGGGGGCGTTCTGTACACATTTAGTGTACAGGACACCTCCAGGGAGCCATATTGCATTTTCAGAAAATTCCAACGGCTGCAGATTGAAAAGGAAAGGTCATTTTTAATGACATTCAATTACTTGACTTGTGGCGCAATTGTATACGCTATATTATTATTTTTTATTTGCAATTTTTTTTCTCCATGAAAGTGGAGTTAACTATGAAACTGACTAAAGTTTCTTTTTTGTATTGTCCTGTGTGCCAAGTGTACCGGTCAACCTCACTGTCAATTGCATTCTCATACTCAAAAAAAAAGTAAAAAAAAAGTTTTAAAAAATATACTGTTTCAGGAACAAGTCTTTCCTTCAATTTGCTAAAAGCAGAAATGTGCAATTCTTTTTTTTTTTTTTTTTTTTGAAAAATCTTTTTATTGAAAAGTTTCACCATGAAGGTAAAAAACAGGGCCAATGGGGCATACCCTGGCCAACTGATACACATAGCCATGTGCATAACAGCATACAATTCATCTCAAAACTAAATCTAACGATACCTAAAAACCAAAACAACCACACATTCAGTACCCAGGTTTCACATGGTAGGATGATGGTAGGAGATATCTTTTCCTGTAGGACTTCTCATCCCTCTTATTTGTCTGAGCTGGACGTTATGAGAACAGTTAGCCCTTGTACACACGGTCGGATATTCCGATCCGTGGGATTTTGTCCGACAGATTTTGTCCGAAACTTGTGTTGCATACACACGGTCGGACGTTGTCGGAAAATCCGATCGTACGTAACGTGACGACATTATTTCGTTACAACAGGACTACGTTCAGGCTAGTAGCCAATAGCTTTGGTCTAGGAATTTGATCTGAGCATGGGTGGCACTTTGTCCAATCGGAATTCTCTACACACAATGTGACAAAGTCCGATCAGATTATGTTGTCGGAAAGTTTTAGAGCCCAGCTCTAAAACTTTGTCCGTCTGATATTCCGACGGAAACAGTCCGATGGAGCCCACACACAGTCGGATTATCCGACAACACAGTCCGAACGGACATTTTCCGTCGGAATGTCTGACCGTGTGTACAAGGGCTAACATGTACAGCTAGGGCTTTGGTTTGCTAATGTCTTCCTTTGGCCTAGACCCATATGTCTACCTCCACGTGCACTTAACTCTTCTGCCATCATGATTGTATGTTATTCAAACTAGTTATTGTTTAAGTGTGATCACTTGACCTCTGGACTAACACCACCACTCACTTGTTTGGGGGACGGACCTGACCACTCGACAGGGGCAGGTAATTATTGAGGGTATCTAACCAGGGCAATCCCCCATGGGCTGATCATGCATTGTAGACTCTGAGTCTGCCCACAAGAGCAAGATTTTTTCATATTTTTTAGGGCATCCTCTGGAAAAATATGTTGCTTTGTAGAGGGGTATCATTGTATTAATTCATTTCTTTCATGAGGACACAGGGTAGAGGGATTGGCTTACTTCCATTTTAGTACCATGACTTTCCTCGTGTGAAATAATAGTATACTTATTAGTGTGCCGGTTGCTTTAGCCAACGCCAGTTGTTCCACAAGGCCAAGGAGACAGATATTGATTGCCAGAAATGTGCAATTCTGTGCATTTCCATATCCACCCCATATTCAGCAAAGGTGTTAAGAGTAAATATGATATCTGCATTGTTTCAGTCTGCTCTAGAACACTGTAGTCTAGCCTTCTACGGTAAATTTGCTTTGGGAAGATAACAATAATATCCATAAGCTGAAAATTTTAATCTTCCAGTCATACGTCATGTTTAGAGAGGATTATCGGAAATAAAGGCTACACATAGAAGACAAAGGGCCAATGGTGAGGTACGTTTATACATTTTGGTTATTTTCTTTCCCTAGAAGATAGATAGTGTTGCTATCAGTCTTGAAATACATTTTGCAGTTTAGAACCTTGTGTTTGCTGCAGCAATGCTGTCAACTCCTTAATCTTGATTAGTTTCTTATGTCAAACCATTTAGTCACACCTCCCACTGTGAAGTGATGGGTCTCATAATAATAAGGGCTGGTCATAAAAACAAAGAAAGCGATTCCATGTTAAATCTAAATATTGGTTTCACAAAGAATAGCGTATCACATTCACATTTCTATTTGTTTCCACAAAATTCAATTTGGTCCTTTTCTCCATGTTAAAAATATAAAACCTTCTGTTTTTCCTACATTTGTTCATACATAGTACTAAAATTTGCTGTTAAAAGAAATTCAAAGTATTTTCAATGATTTTTTAATTTAATGTTTCAAAGAGATTAGATGTGAATAAACAATGTGAACAAAACATTATTTATATGCATGAAGTCAGCCATGTTGGAACATTAAACAGTGGACATGCTCTGCTTTATATTTTGCAGTGTAACATGGGGGGGGGGGTTATTTACGAAAGGCAAATCCACTTTGCACTGCAAGTTCACTTGGAAGTGCAGTCGCTCTAAATCTGAGGGGAAGATCTGAAATGAGTGGAAGCTCTGCTGATTTTATCATCCAATCATGTGCAAGCTAAAATGCAGTTTTTTTATTTTCCTTGCATGTCCCTCTCGGATCTACAGCAACTTTATTTCCAAGTGCACTTGCAGTGCAAAGCGGATTTTCCTTTAGTAAATAACCCCCATGGCGTTTGTGCTTTACTGCTCCTTCACACAATGTCAATTAATGTAGGCGGACCGACTCATTCAAAACAATGCACTCCATATGAAATCTAAAGCCTGGTACACGCTATTATTTTTTTCCCATTAAAAAAAAAACTGTCAGCTCCAGTATACTAACTGTCAGCTATTTTACTAACTATGCAAAGTTAGTATAGCAACAGATTGACATACACACGAGCCAAAATGTTGGCCATTTTTGTTTTGAACCGCCGTGTGTACCCGGCTTTACATCAACAGTTACTAATCAGTTATATAGGGGATTATTTAAAAAAGGCAAATCCACTTTGCACTAAAAGTGCACTTGAAAGTGCAGTCACTATAACTCTAAGGGGTAGATCTGAAATGAGTGGAAGCTCTGCTGATTTTATCATCCAATCATGTGCAAGCTAAAATGCTGTTTTTTTTTAGTTCTTGCATGTCCCCCCTCGGATCTACAGCAACTCTATTTACAAAGGATTTTCCTTTAGCAAATAACCCTAATGGAGTCATTGTGGTGGCTAATTACCCAGCCCGCAGTAACTAATTTATGAACCCCTTCACACCAAAGTAACACATATATGACGCCTCACTGGACTGGGCTTTTTTCCTTTGTGCTAGGAGTGCGGCACACATCACACCACCACCACAGAGACCGGAGTCTCAGCCGTAGCTTCAGGTCCCATACTAACAATCATGACCTGGATCTCCTGGTTCAGGGTCACCTAATTGCTGTGATAGACTCTGATCAGTCACTATGAAGCTGGCCCCTGTGTTTCTCTCTCTGTGAATGGAGAGGAGAGATAGATGGTATCTCTCTCTTTCCTTGCAGAGAGACAAAAAAAGTGTGTTTGCAAAAAATAATAATAATAATAAAAAATAAATAAAAAATACCTAGATGAAAGTTTGGTCTAGGTCAGTGCCAGGGTTCGTGTTTATGTCAAGTAAAGGTCAAAGGTCAAGGTCAGTATTGGTTGGGCAGGATTTGTTTTTTAAAAAGCATTTTTTAAATTAGTATGTGTTAGTTAATGTCAGTGTAGGATAAAAATAAAAAAGTAAAAGCGCACTATTGTTTCTTGGCTGTACTACGGGTACATACAAATAACATACATATATGTGGTATCACTGTGCTCGTCTGGAGCAGGAGGATTTATTTTGATAGTAATAAGAAATATACAGCTAAATATTTTTTTTTAATTATTTTGGGACAGTTTTCTGATGATAGTAAAAAAAAAATCAGGAGGTACCCATTACTATTTACAACCAAATGAAAGCCCAATTTGTCCTGAAAACAAGGTATAATCCACCTGGATGCACAAAGTAGTCGTGATGATATGTACGGTTTTACTAACACATGCCGAAATTTCAAAAATTGTGCTTAGGCATTTAGATTTGTTTTACCCTTAGATGTGAAGGGGATAATATTTAGGATTCAATTACGAAAATTTACAAAACTTGTGGTTGTAACAATGGTAAATATACCCCTAGATGTAGAAGGCTACCTTTCTACCTACTTAATCAAAGTGTAACTTTTATAATACAAACACAAAACAGAGCACCATTGGTGTATACAATATACAGCTAGAGGTACTCGGGAATATATGCAGGGGTATATTCCCCAAAGAAACAATAGACTGCATTCACACTGGGCACAGTTAAACTGAACCATGCCTAAGTTCTTTTTTCCACCCTGTCCACTCCTTGCTAGTCTGCACTCACACTGGATTTTAAGGAAGCATTTCTAGGCACATTTACATCATCACCTTTGCCAAACAGACCACAGCAATCCCTTTTGCTTCTGTGCTCAAGGATCTAAAGGGAGTTCTGTGCTAAGGCACAATTTGCGCAGAGCACACTGGACCACACTGGACCACAAGTGAAGGGTTCCAAGTGGTTCTGGGTATAGTACGCTTAACCGATTCCATGCAGGGTTCGGAGCACTTACACTTCACAAAGGAATCATACCAAAGGGGTGAATTGTCCCCTGGCATGGTTAGAACTGCCAGTGTGAATGCACCTCTAGAGGCCTATTTAGCAACATTTTTACTCAAGATTCTAACAACCTTTATCAAGATTCACACATTTTTCTACTTGAATCTACACATTTTTCAATGTATGAAACTTTGGTGAAAGTTGTGTGAATTCTGAGGGAAAACAAATTTACTATGCTTTTCCCAAAACCGCTCCTTCTGGCATAGAGGCAACCAGAAAACCTAGGAAACCTTCTAATTAGTAAAAAGTTTACTATTTACCTGTATAAACAGGGTGCATGATGAACTAACACTTTCTTTGTATAGAAAAAACTGCCAGTACCAAGCACATCTGAGAGCTTTCAGGCTCGCAAAGTAAACAACTGCGGATCAACCCTATGTGCGCTACCTGAATTATTAGGTGTCCAGATGGTGTTATGTACATCAATGAAATAAGACATTCTTTACAAAATAAATGCAAAACATGCACAGCTTTACAGTATACCACAAAAATTATAACAAAGCTGTAGAGTTAGTCTTCAAGATAGTGCCTTTAATTTAAACATGCAGCCATTTTCTTCTGACTTCTTTCCGAAAGACCCCTCTGCATATTTTTAATAATAGTTGTCCTGTGGACAGATTCTCCCACCTGAGCTGTGGATCTTGGCAGCTCCTCCAGAGTTACAATGGGCCTCTTGGCTGCTTCTCTGATTAATGTTGTCCTTGCCTGGCCTGTCTGTTTAGGTGGATGGCTATGACTTGGTAGGTTTGCAGTTGTGCCATATTCTTGAACAGTGCTCCATGAGATGTTTTAAAGCTTGGGATTTTTTTTTATAACATAACCCTGCTTTAAACGTATCCAAAACTTTATCCTTGATCTGTCTGGTGTGTTCCTTGGCCTTCATAATGCTTGTTGTTCACTAAGGTTCTCTAACAAACCTTTGAGGGCTTCACAGAACAACTGCATTTATACTGAGATTAAATTACACACAGGTGGACTCTATTTACTAATTAGGTGACTTCTGAAAGCAATTGATTCCACTAGATTTTAGTTAGGGGTATTAGAGTTAAGGGGGCTGAATACAAATGCACGCCACACTTTTCACATATTTATTTGTAAAAAATGTTGAAAAAACATTTATCACCTTCCTTCCACTTCACAGTTATGTGCCACTTTGTGTTAGTCTACCACACAAAATACATTTACGTTTTTGGTTGTAACATAACAAAATGTAGAAAATGTCAAGGGGTATAAATACTTTTTCAAGGCACTGCAAGAATAATCAATCAAACCCAATAGGCCTTTTTTTTCACTGCTATATTTCCTTGATATTAGTGATTAATAATAATCAATTCAATAACACAAAGAGTGGCTGAAAAGTGTAGTGCAACATAACCACCTTTACCAATTAAAAACAATTTTTTTTATTTATATATATTTCTACACTAAACCGAAAACAGGATGAATGAGAGATTTGGTTTAAAAAGAGGGACAATCTGTCTAAACGAGGTTACAGTTGGGAGCTATGCAAATATCAATATTCCCAGTTAAATTGTAAAATGTGTGCTTCAGTGCAATTCTCCTTTAACATTCTGGAGAACACTTTAAATCTGTGTGAGACACTGCTAGGATTAAATATACATTAGGCCATGAAGCCTGGAGATTCACTATGAAATGAACTTTTGACTTCCCGTAGGGGTGATGGGCACTCGAAGAGGAAAAATATGCTGGCTTGCTTTTTTTCTGAACTTCACTTTTAAATCCACAAAAATGATTCTATACTCTTGAAACATCTTTGAAAGGCAGAGCAGGCAGCCTGAAAGACAGGCTGATGTTCCCTGTAATGGCCAGGAGCTTCAAACAGCACAAATACAGAGTAAATGTCAGATTTTCATTACAAGCCGTGAGCAGCCATTTCAGCAGTACTCTCTTTAGCAAGGTTTTACATGACTATTTCCCGCAATTATGGTTAAGAGTCTGGCCATCATGCTAGAAAACAACATGTTTGGACTATAACTGGATGCCATCTGAATAAAACTGTGGTTAACATTATGAGTGCCGGTTGTCTATTATATATGTCTTTTGATTTATTTATATGTAAACTGTAATATTTAAATATAAGTACCGTATATACTCGAGTATAGGCCGACCCGAATATAAGCCGAGGCCCCCAATTTACCCCCAAAAAAACTGGCAAACTTATTGACTCGTGTATAAGCCGAGGGTAAGACATGCCTGTCCATCCCTGTGTGTGTGTCCGTCCATCCCTGTGTGTCCGTCCATCCCTGTGTGTCCGTCCATCCCTGTGTGTCCGTCCATCCATCCCTGTGTGTGTGTGTCTCCATCCATCCATCCATCCCTGTGTGTGTGTGTGTGTGTGTGTGTGTGTGTGTGTGTGTGTGTGTGTGTGTGTGTGTGTGTGTGTGTGTGTGTGTGTCCAGCCTACCTGTGTCCTGAGCCTTTGTCCCGAGCCTCCGTCCCGTGCCGAGCCTCCTTGCCTCCGTGCCTCGCCGCCGTGCCTCGCCGCCGTGCCTCGCCGCCATGCCTTGCCTCCGGTCCCGTCCCGTCCCGTCCCGTGCCGTGCCGTCCTGTGCCTTGCCTCCGTCCCGTGCCCTCTTCGTTCGTCGGCGGCCATTGTAAAATTCAAAAGCTGCGCCGCCGCCTTCGCCTGTGATAGGCGGAACACTGAATTTCCCAGCAGCCTGTGTTCCGCCTATCACAGACGTCGTATCATCCTCGTCCGTAGTACGAGGATGATACGAAGTCCGTGATAGGCGGAACACAGGCTGCTGGGAAATTCAGTGTTCCGCCTATCACAGGCGAAGGGGGAGCCGGAGGCGCGGCTTTTGAATCAGAATGGCCGCTGTCTGTCTGCTCGACACGCTGATCGAGCGGGCAGACAGCGATGACTCGAGTATAAGCCGAGGGGGGCACTTTCAGCCTCAAAAAAGAGGCTGAAAATCTCGGCTTATACTCGAGTATATACGGTATAAAACAAAAAGAAATTAATCATTGCTTAAAGCTTAACTCCAGGCATATATAAATACACACATTACTGCAATTATGTATTCATAAAAAAATAATTAGAAGTCTTTTAAATGCAGCTATAATGAAACTGGTCTCCTTCCACCCCCTGTACAACAGTACTCCATGCCGGGGACCAGCAACAGTTCCCCTATACAGGATGTAGTTCAACTCTGTATTTAGTGATGTCTAGGCATCTAAGGTTTTTCTAAATTTATGAAAATGTAGAACCTTGCGTTAGGAAAAAATTGAGTGCTGGAGAATTTGTTTTGGGTAGACGTTTACAGCTGGGTATACACTAATAAAATTTTGTTGAACATTTTTCATTGTAAGAATAATTTTTCTAATTATTTGTGGGGTTAAATAAACATTCGTTTTGGACCACATTGACAAGAGAATTCAAAGGAGCTGGATGGAAGATTTTTCGAATGTACAAATTTCTAACAATTTATGTGGTTTTCCGTTTAGTAAAGTGCATTCATTCCAAAACTGAATGTTAAAAGCAGGTGACAACTACTTTTGAATGACATTTGAATGTATTGAGAATTTTTGTACAAATCTTTCTAAGAATTTTTGTTCAAAATTCTAACAGTGTATACCCAACTTATGATAGGGTGGGAACCTCATTGTTTTAAACTCCTGCTAATCAGCTTTTCTTAGGCCAGCCATACATGTTTTGAATTCCTGCTGAAGCGGCCGAGATTCAAACCATTATTAGGCAGGCTGAATGTACCAAGTTGATCGATTGATCAACTTTGGTACAACCAGCCTTCCGGATTCGCTTGCAATTATTGCAAGCGGCAGCTATAGCCACTAGTGATAATCACTGTCTTCTCCAATTGCTCGGCAGGAGGGATTCCCCTGTTGACACTGTCTGTGTTCATGGTGAAATCATGCAAATTTCTTTCCTGCAACCTGTAGCTGCATTCTTTTTTGACCCAAAAGTACGGCGGACTTAGAAAGTAGTTTTGCACTCCAATCTTCCCGCCGGACTCACATTTCGGCGGACAATCCGGCCGTGTGTATGCCAGTCCGCCGTACTTTTGAAATGAGCGGACTTTTCCCACCCGGAGAAAAGTCCGCTCATTTCGAGCGGGTCTCCAGGTAGGCGGGGCCCACGAAGGAGACGTCGCTGGCCCCGCCACCTGGTATGGACTTAAAGGGGAACCCCAACGCCGAAAAAAATCGGCGTGGGGGTCCCCCAGGTCCACATCAGACCCTTGTCTGAGCACGCTACCCGGCCGGCCAGGAAAGGGGGGGACGAGCGAGCGCCCCCCCCCGAGCCGTACCAGGCCGCGTGCCCTCAACATGGGGGGTGACTTGGGGAAGGGGGGCCCCGCGGCCCCCCCACCCCAAAGCACCTTGTCCCCATGTTGATGAGGACAAGGGCCTCTTCCGGACAACCCTGACCGTTGGTTGTCGGGGTCTGCGGGCAGGGGGCTTATCGGAATCCGGGAGCCTCCTTTAATAAGGGGGCCTCCGGATACCGGCCCCCCACCCTATGTCCCCCATCCTCCGGGACTGTGACGTCGTAAGGGGGCGGGGTCATCATGTGACATCAACCCATGTGACATCAACTGATGACCCCGCCCCTTGTCCCTATATAAGTCGCCGTGCAGCGCATCCCTGGCATTGCGCCCGGAGAGAGCGTCGAGTCAACATCACCAGGAGAAGAAGAAGGAGAAGAAGAAGAAGAACGGAAGGCGGCGACAGAAGACCGGCAGAAGAACCGAAGAGGGGGACAAGACCCCCGAAGTCAGAAGAAGAGGTTGTCGGGAAGAGGCCCTTGTCCTCATCAACATGGGGACAAGGTGCTTTGGGGTGGGGGGGCCGCGCCCTGTTGAGGGCATGCGGCCTGGTACGGCTCAGGAGGGGGGGGGGCGCTCGCTCGTCCCCCCTTTCCTGGCCGGCCGGGTAGCGTGCTCGGACAAGGGTCTGTTGTGGACCTGGGGGGATCCCGCGCCGATTTTTTCCGGCGTTGGGGCTCCCCTTTAAGTCCATACCAGGTGGCGGGGCCAGCGACGTTTCCTTCGTGGGCCCCGCCTACCTGGAGACGCGCTCAAAATGAGCGGACTTTCCTCCGCGTGTGTGGGCGAGTCCGTTCATTTCAAAAGTAGGGCAGATAGTACGGCGGACTTAGTACGCCGTATTAGTCCGCTGAAAAAGTGCCGTGTGTGGGCAAGTAGCCCGTTTGGAAAGTCCGACGGACAGTCTGGCGGGAAGTCCGCCAGACTAAGTCCGTCGGATAGTCCGCTACGTGTGTACGCGGCATTAGACTCGAAAAGCAACTCTGAAGTCAAAGATACATCAACATTTCTGAGCAGCTTTGGGCACTGCAGTGCCAAGGAACACTTGCGCATGAAACACTTACCAAACCTACCTCTAGGTTTGACCTGTTTCAGCATTAAGCCCCATACACACTATCAGTTTTTCTGCTGAGTTTTTCCTTCAGGTTTACCAAAACCATGTAGTGCAAGGGCCTGCCTGATTGCATACACATTGAAACTCCTAAGGTTTGACCTCATATTATATGGTTTTGGTAAATCTGAAGGAAAAACTCAGCAGAAAAACTGATAGTGTGTATGGGGCTTTAGAGTTCCTCGCTCTCACGCCCCCACCACATATCCACCTTTAATTTTCAGGTTACAGATGGGCAGAGGATAGCCTTAGTTGGGCTACAGGGTTGCTTTTGTCATAGTAAACCTTACTTTAAAGCGTAGCTCCACTTTTGTTGAGAAAAAAACATTCCCCTCTGGGTGATCGATGTACATTGCAAGGATTATAACAACCTTTGTTGCAGATTCCTACCTTTTGTTATTCTGAAGAATTCCATGTGTGTTTGTCTGTGCCTCTGTACTGAGTGGGTCTAATGGGAGTGGTTTCAAAATTAACTGCCAGGTGTGCAGCTGCAGGGCACTAATGAGGAAATCTTCTGGGCCTGCATCCCTCTAGACATGCTCCTATTGAAAGTATCTCTCCAAAATGAAATTTTTGTTGCAGGGGGTGGCTGAAATCTGACTTCTGGGAAAATTGGTGAGCCAATCACACAAGCAGGAAATTATGTACACTTTGTGTACAGAACAACTCCATCTAGCCATATTGCAATGCATTCTCTTAGATTGTAAGCTCTTAGGAGCAGCGCCCTACTGTATTAAAGTGTATTGTATTTGTACTGTCTACCCTTGTAAACCGCTACGTAAACTGTTGGCTCTATATAAATCCTGTATAATAATAATGTAGCACTTACCCCCGAAGGAGAGGCTGGTTTTCTTGGTCTTACCGTTTACCTCCTCTGCTTTGTAACTCATCGTTCCTGTCTAGGGGTTCCCAAGATTGATGGCCCAATAACTGCAGAGACCAACATTTGAATTCCTTTTGGAATTTTTATTTGCTCAAAACATTGGACAGAAACACAGTCTCTCAGTTGGGAATAGAGGGTATAGGTATGGAAGCTCAGGCACTTTGAAACTGCTGACAATTAATAAATGTCTCTCTTTAGGTAATCCAGGGAATAGCCACTCGCAACTGGATATTTTCCCTGTCGGATAAATCCTTGTTTATGGACTTAGCAGCCGACAAATGTCTCAAACTTAGAAAAGTCTCTGCCACAGACTTGGTTGCAAACTTTTAGATGAACACAGAAAGTCTCTCACAGGAACTTAGTTGTAACAGAAGGATGAAAATAGGAACCTTCTTAGGGTACCAGTATCTTGCAGCCGGCCCGACGATACTGTAAGAAATGTGGATTCAATTAGTGTCCATACAGCTCAGCATACAGGCTCTTACCGAGCAGCCAGCCTCGTGCGTGGTCCTCTTCCAAAGAGTCCTCCCCTGGTTGCATGACGAGTTGCTGGGCCTCTCCAAAACCCGAGACGGCACTGGATCACTTTAGAATCCTCCTTCCAGTTACTGTGCCTCGGACTAGCCAGTCCTGAGACTCTGAAACGGATGGATCCGCACCCCAGGCCATGAGGGCCTCTGGGGGCTGGTCAGGAGGACCAGGACCATGGAGTCAGAACATACTTCTGCACCGGAAACCAGAACCACGTGACTTCAGCACCTTAAGTACCCTCTCCGGGAATACACAGTGAGACAATAAACCCACTGATTGGCTCAGAGAGAGAGATTGCTACCAAATGTGTCCAACCAGACTGCGCTCCAATGCCTGCCAAAGGTGCTAACTACACCTATGACCAGGCAGAACATTAGTACAGCCCAGCCAAACTGATGCCAAAACCACAATCTAGAACAATTAACCCCAAGACTCAACTATAGTCTTGGGAAAAAAACTAAATTTACAGACATAGCGCATACTCTTCAGGAGTACCGGCGCTACAATAATAAAAATTCTCAGAAAATTACACTGGCTGCAGGTTGAATAACATTCCATCACAATATGATTAGTGTTGCAATTATATGTGCTATATTATTTTTTCTTTATTTACTATTTTTTTTCCCCACGAAAGTGGAGTTACCCTTTAAGCTTTGCTCAGACAACATAGTTACCATATAGTTTGATCACATATTCCAGACACTACAACAGCATGTGTGTAATCTAATTAAAAATACTCAGCTCAACATAACAATGAACATGAGGGACAAGGCTTACTTATATTTGCACTTTTCTGTGCAGATGTTCACATTTACATGTCTTTTGATCCATCAAAGACTTCTCAGTTGAAAAACAAACCCATTAATGAAACAAAAAGGCAAGAGTATGGTAAGCAGGCTGGTGCTTGATCCCCACTTGTAGTATAAAAAAAAACTGGCTGAAACAAAGAGTAATACTCAGTATTTTATTTTTTTGGGAAAAAAAAATGCTAAAGATTATGGTGCTGGAAGGCTTATAGAATACAAACCACTTATCATAATATTGGCATATTCCATCCATATTGTCCCAGGCTCCTGTGGCAAAGCACAATAGAGTTCAAAGGTCAGAATCTTATCCGAAGACTGACAAAAATAATAATGAAAATTTTTGATCTTGGAGCCAGACGCAGACACTCTTCAGCGTTTGCTCTGTGAACATTTGTGGGCCTTTATCCTATTTAGTCATTCTAAAATTACCATTGCCATTGGGGGAAGGAGAGTTCTCAAATGACCACAATCTGATTAGGGTTTTTTTCCTACAATGAGACACTGAACATTAAGCAATCGTGTAGACAACTGTTCTCTGCAACATAATTTAATGCAGAATTTCGTTTTTTATACATTTAGAATGTTTAGTCCCCCTTGCTTCTAAAACAAAATCTCGAAATTATTAGGTGATATATGGCATCTATTTATAAAAAGTCAAAGTTAAAATTCTTTCTATGAAATATCGATTTGAGTAGATTGACCTGTTTATAGTTCTTTCCCAGGGCAAGTCCTTTACTTGCTTTCACCATTGTACAATGACAATGGAGATAATCTAGAGAATCTGTAAATAAAAGGCAGGGCATTGTTTTCAACTGAAGAGCTGTCAAAGCCAATAAATACAACATTTTGGCTATTTGGTTAGCAATGGGAAATTAGCTACAATGCAGTCCAGGAAAGACACGCTCATAGATTTAGCTTCAATGTCAGCCTCTACTAAATTGACTCAAAAAACTTTTCATACCTCCTAACTTTCCGGGATGAGAAAGCGGTAGACCTTTTAGCACAAAGTATGTTGGCAAAGGAAACCACGCCCCTTCCCCATCCCAAATTAGCCAAACCATAAAGAATTAACATAAGAACAGATTAGTTAAACCCACTTTTTTTTTTCATCCCTCCAGCTTTTCTACTGGCTTATCAAAATAACAAATACAGTAATTTAGAGATTGGATGAAAGGTTTAAAGTAGTTTTTCACTTCATAGTGATGGAGGAGGAATAATGGTGTTGATAAATAATAATTAGGGTAGGGAAGAAAGCAATGAATTAGGGTTTACTAAGGGTTAATACGTAGCTTAAAGTGGTTGTAAAGGCTTTCTGTGTGCAGAAGCTCCCCTCAGCCCCCTAATACTTATCTGAGCCCCATCTCTATCCAGCAATGTGCACAAGGGCCTTGGTCGTCTGGGACTCTTCCTCCTGATTGGCTGAGACACAGCAGCGGTGGTGGGGGGCAAACTGCGGCTCCGTGTCTGAATGGACACACGGAGCTGCGGCTTGGCTTGGGTGCCCCATAGCAAGTTGCTTGCTGTGGGGCCACTCAACATAAGGGGGGGGCATGAGCAATGGAGAGGGACCCACGAAGAAGAGGATCCATGCCGCTCTGTGCAAAACCACTTCACAGAGCAGGTGAGTATAACGTGTTTGTTATTTTTAAAGAAAAAAAACAAGACTTTAGTATCACTTTAAATGTTGTTTTTTCTTGCACAATACAGGACATAGCTGGCAAATGCAGAGGCAAGAGAGGCTACGCACCCTACATCATGGAGCCAAAGGCCAGTGTCAGTTCTGCCTCCCATATCTTTTGAGATATAGTTCACAAAGCCACTAAGCTGATTGTCAAAATCGTTTGAGTCATACATGCACAGTGCATACCACATTCAAACTTATGGAGAATTCATACTCCATTCTCCATCCAGTGGTTGCTTCATGGTCAATATCTCAATGAATTGGGGCCAGAAGAGGTTTGTAACTGAGATACAGTACAGTGTATCTATAACTCCACCATACCTTAATTAGTAAAAACATTTTTTTTGGGGGGGGGGCATACATAAGATCAAAAAAAGGAACACACAACTAAAGTGGGAAAGGGGACAGAGGGATTGATTCAAAATGAGGTGATGAGATGACAGTTCCTCCAAATGAATGACAGTTGGGAACTATGGTTTATAGCTAAGCTTTACCTGGGTCAAACCAGCTGAAATAGCACATGCTGAAAGGAGTGACCACATATAAAAAAATAAAACAAAACTGTCACAGGTATGAGGACAGTGAAAAATCATGTTTCCTACAGACAAAGTGTAGGTTTTCTAAAATGATATTGCAGTTATACGCTTCACTGTTGGCCTAATGACTCCAGGCACTCACACATAACAGAATCGAAACAACATGCTGAAATTTTCAGGGTCTGTCAGAGTTAAGATGAAACAGCAGCCTTCTGAAAGCCCTTGGTCAGCTGCCAGTTACTTGCCCAGGAGCTGCAGACGACGACCAGAAAAGAATTAACAGTCTATAATGAGATGAACACAGTATGCAAAGGCACTTTAAAAGATTGCCTTACACCTGGGAGACACCAACTCTCACATTTGTTGATAAGAGTCGTTACATGTCTTTCCATTCAGACTCTTATAACATCAAGCAAGAAACATGCCAGTTTAACTTCAAAGTGTTCAATTTAAATTAACACAGGAGTCACACACTACTTGCTCAATGCCTCTTATGTTCATCCTTCCATATAGCTTGTGTGGCAAGCTAACTACTCCCATTCATAGTTGCAAGTACCTAAATCTGATTCCCCAAAAAATGCAGCACTGGTTAAACACCACTCTCTTTCCGAGCCCCTGCATCCTGCAAATAAATCATATGATAAGGGGCTGCAGTCCCACCAAGAATCCCTTTGAGAAGCCTGAAAAGTCTGGATATTATAAAAGTCAGACTAAAGACTTTTTCTGACTGCATTATTTTCTGCATGGCATTAGCAGCTCAATGACTGATAATACTCACTGTCCCAAAAAATCCTTTAAATCAATAGTAAAATATAAGGACACAATGATGGTGGTGGTGGAAATGTTGAAGATAATATATGGTAGCCACCTCTCTCCATTTTGAGGGGCTTGTCCCCAGAAAATAAACCAACCCAATGACACTTTATCATCAGAAGGTGCCTCAGGACCCAATGCTGCAATTCATTCTTCTATATTAGAAATATACAGCTTTCGGCTTCTGCCTCCAGCCGCCAGCTCACTTCATGTCAGATCTGTAGCACAGAGTCAAAGAAAGTGCTCTGAAATTCCTCCTTGGCTCTGTGCTACAGGTTTGACAAGAGGCAGACCAGTGATTGAAGACAGAGGCCTTCATCTGCATAACTGAGATATCAATTATAAAAAAAAGTGCAGGTCACAGCATTGGGCCCCAGGACACACAAAAGCAGAATAGCAGATGCAAAGCAATGCCAAGGCCCTGTGAGTACCCGGGGACATGGTCTTGTCATAGAGGGTTGAGGGGTTGTATTGGAGAGTGAGAGTGAAATTCTTGTTTGGGAAACACTGTGTGCATTACTTACTCTTGATCGCTGTACACTGTGTGTTACTTACTCCTGACCTCTACATTGTGTGCATTATGCATTATTGACCCACAGCAAAGTAGGTCCAGGCTTTATTTAACCATATCCCATTAGGCCACGCCAAGCTTTTGCCACTATGCATCAAAACTCTCCTCAGAATGGGCAAAAATGCCCCAGGTCTTTTACAACCCTAGCAATGCCCCTGAGTATTGCACATTCTTGTACTGCTGGGTAGTCATGTTAAGTCTGGCACCAGAATAGCAGGCACCACCCCAATATGGTACTACTAGAGCCATGCACATTGATAGTGTCTTGGACTGGCATTCTTATACACTGTGCAACAATATTGATTTTTGGTGATTCTGTGGGTGTTGCTACAAATGGGTGTGTGATTTTGAAGATGTGGCTAAAATTGGGCCTGGTTAGAAGGGTATCCCTGCATTGCTCTTTGAAAAATTGGTAGCCATTGAATAGTAGCAATAAAAATAAAAGATTTAAGGGTGCATGGGAGAGGGCCCTCATGACTCATCTCACGGACACACAGTGGCGCAATGCATGTATCCTAGCCCACAAAGGCACTATAAGCACCAGGCTACAGGAAAATGCATACAAATTACTCTCACAATGGTACGCCACCCCGACTAAAGTTAAGAGTTGGTATCCAGCATCCTCTGACCTCTGCTGGCGCTGTGGGGAGGCAGCGGGAGACATGCTGCATATTTGGTGGAGTTGCCCCCGGATAGCTAGTTTCTGGAGCGTGATCTGCAATTTAATCCTCAATATTACTAACACCACACTAACTCTTTCACCGGAGTGTTGTCTCTTGCATATATCAGACATGTCGCTGGGCAGATACAACAGATCTTTATCTAAGTACCTGTTGATAGCGGCTAAATCCTTGATTCCTAAATACTGGAAATTAACTACGGTACCCTCAGTCAGGGAGTGGGTACATTCAGTTAACCATATTTTCTCTCTGGAGGAGATGCTCGCTACAGCTAAAGACACGGCGGATAAATTTCACAAGACTTGGTCCCCATGGGTCCAGTTTAAGTATTCCGATGCCTTCCGGGATTTGAGTACAGGGTGAGTGCTTGGTGATCGAGATTGAGACGTGCCCCAAGGCACGGATTTTCACCCTTGGTTGGTATGACTGAAAGTTGACTTGCAGGGCCGTGGGGTGGCCCAGTCTGTGGACTTTGTTTGCTTTACTATACCTTTTTCCGCTCTCCTACCCTAGATGTTTCTCTTCTTTTTCTTCCTTTACCTCTCACTTCGCCTCCCTTATCCCAAATTTCCCTTCCCCCATCTACCCCTCAATTGTTTCTCAATCATTTTTTTTCTGATTGGAAGACACTAAAACAGCATAAAATGATCTACACCGAAATAACAGTGAAACGTATATGATCAGACAGCCTATACAAGAGTGGTGGTACTTTGTGTTATGTTATACTTAATTGGTCTAGTTTCTGTGTACTGTTACTGGTCATTCTGTGCCCTGTATTGGCTGCTTATTGATGTGCACTCTGATGTTATATTAGTGTTTTCTGAATTTGATAAATAAAACTTTATTGTAAAAAAAAAAAAAAAAAAAAAATGTATACATTTATGGAGAGGGGGGGTCACAAAAAAGGTTGCATTGAAAATATGTTTCTTCACCTACAAAAGAAACAATGATTAATGAAAAGAAAATATAAACTGCCAAGGAGTGGGAACCCCTACTAGGTGAGAAATTAAAAACCGTGCCCCATAAAGTCTAATAGTATTCATGAAACACACAAAAAGATTAATTGGTAATCACATTAAATTATAAAACTAATCGCACAATTAATTGCTGCATAATAGGTAAGTATAATTATAAAAAGGAAATGCTGGGTGATGTCTACTGAGACCTAATTAGGAACTTCTAATGGAACACTACACAAGCACCCTCCATAATCTCCAATGTTTATATTTATGACGGAGAGCTGTAAAATTTAGAAGTAAAAAACAAAATGTGCCGAGATGTGACAGCGACACCAACAAGTTGTTTTTAAGTCAGTTTATAGGTGATGTTTTTAAGCTAGAATCAATTTAATGAAAGGCCTACTGACCAAAACATCATCTGTATCTGAAAGAGCAAAAGTCACTTGAAAAAGACTCTATGGTGGTGCTGTCCTCTCGGAATACCAGTACTGTCACTGAAACTGGAAATGTTTTGCCTAAAATAGGCCCAGGTAGTTTTCAAGGGAACTACAACCAGTATTTAGTTCTCATAGGACCTGTAGAGCCCATCTGAGACACAACTATTATAACCACTTACCGAACCACCCTATAGCACATTTACTGCTACAGGGTGGTCGCGCTGCACAGGATCAGTATATATACATGATCCTGCACTTCCAGGTATTGGCTTGAGTGTGTGCCGATGGCGGCTTGCTCCCACTGTGAATCTACACAGTGGGAGCTGATCAGCGATTCCCGGGGGGCCCGGTGTCTGCCGGCACCCACTGATCATTCTGTACACAAACAGAATGGCAGTCTGCCAATGTAAACAAGGCAGATTGCTGTTCTGTCACTACAGAAGGCATAGATCCTGTGTTCCTGAAAAGCAGGAATACCGATCCATGCCTTCCACAGCGTTGCTGTGTGAAAAGCGTCTACGTGTACCTGTTTGCCTGTCCTGTGGTGTTATTCAGGTTACTGATTTTACAATAAAGAGATTCATCACTACTTCGGTGTGCAGCCATCCATTCCTTTTAACGACTAAACTGAAACACAAATTAGGCACAGAGTTAATCCTTTGATTGCCCCTGATGTTAACCCCTTCCCAGCCAGTGTGATTAATACAGTGACAGTGCATATTTTTAGCACTGATCACTGTAATGGTTGTCACTGGTGCCCAAAAAAGTGTCAAAAGTGTCAGTTAGGTATTCGATTCGTCCACCGTAATATCGCAGTCCCGCTATGAGTCGCTGATCGCTGCCATTACCAATTAAAAATAAATAATTCCATAAATATATCCTATAGTTTGTAGACACTATAACTTTTGCGCAAACCAATCAATATACGCTTATCGGGATTTTTTTTACCAAAAATATGTAGCAGAATACATATTAGTCTAAATTGATGAAGAAATTCGCTGTTTTACTTTTTTTTATTGGATATTTTTTAGAGCAGAAAGTTAAAAATATATATATTTTTTTCCAAATTGTCAGTTGTTTTTTATTTAAAGCGCAAAAAAAATTAAAAAAATGCAGAGGTGATCAAATACCACCAAAAGAAAACTCTATTTGTGGGGAAAAAAGACAAAATAATTGTATTTGGGTACAGCGTCGCAATAAATAGTCTGGTCATGAAGGGGGGTAAATCTTCCGAACCTGAAGTGGATAAAGTGCATTTGGCTGTCAATACTCAGTGACATTTTGCTCACTGTAGGACACACCAAAAATTACACAATCAGCATTCAAGGTCCATTAAAGGAGTCTTTAAGTAATTTTACCGTTCTGCCTGAATACAGTCCATATGGTGATATTTAGTCTTAAGTCACAAATGTTATATAAAGTGGAAGAGAGGATATGCTATGGACACTGAGCTTTAAAACACAATTTTGGTGAAGAAGAAGATGAATAAGGGGAGCAGGGAAGGGTGTTTTATTTTTTATTTTTTGGGGACTTTGAAGAGGGGATTGGGAGCTAAGGGTGTAGTCTCCTCACTTCCACACTTAAGAGGAAAGATGGAGAGAAGGGGAAGAAGGAAGAGAGGAAAGGGGAAGGAGAGGGAAGAAAGATAATTATTTTTTTTAAATTATGAATTTTTAGAAATATGGCCATTCGAGAGGGGATGATAAAGGATAGATCCATTTTTATCTTTGTTCCTGTTTTTGTAAGTTCCAATTATGGAGTCATATGGCTTGTAACAAAAGGTATTTATTTCACTTGTGATTTTTGTGATTGATAGCTATGATTAAGCACTGTTTGTAGTGTGAAACGCGTAAGATTTTTGTCCGTTCTGCTGTGGCATGTATCTTTGATGACATTTTTTGAATAAAAGGCAAAGATTTCTTTGGAGTGCGGCTGTCCAGAACTTCTTCTGATTTTTGATTGCTACATGCATTGCCAGCACCTGGGCTTCTAAACTGGAGGAGAGGCTTTCTACCGTTGTTTGACCTACCTGGAGCGGTGATATCCTTCTTCCTGTTTTTGTACTTGTAAATGTGTATGAATTTTCTTTTTTTGAATGTTTTGTATTCAGGTACTAGAAATTACATGGATGATTTTGTATGTTTATAATAACTTAATAAAAATAATTAAAATAAAACACAATGTTAGTGACCTCTGTAGCTGTGGGAACGGTGGAGTAATTTATCCTCAAATAATAAAGAAAAAACACTACATTTTTTCTCTTCCCTTTTCTTCTCAGTAGCTTATATTTCACCCCCTCTCAGCAGTGATCTGGCTGTCTGCCAGTTGTTGAAACCTTCAATGTAAACCATGGGTGCTCAAGCTGTGGACCTCCAGCTGTTGCAGAACTACAAATCCTATGAGGCATTACAAGGCTGACAGTTACAAGCATGACTCCCAAAGGCAGAAACAGCTGGAGGGCCATGAGTTGAGCACCTGTGATGTAAACACAGAGAAGGTGCACATGAAGACTAGGGTAAGCAGAATGCTGTGACCGGATTTGGGCAACTTCTTTGCTGCTCCTCTTTTAAACGGATTCACTTTTGAATGCTAAGAATTATTAAGCCCACAGTAACTGTGGCTACAGAGGGCAGTTATTTTAAAGCTTATCTACTACTTGTCAGAAATATGTAACTCTGTCCTGGTCAAAGTTGTACTTTTAGTGGAATAAATTATTAGATATTCTACTGCTTGTGTGCAGCCTGGCACAGAATTATTTTGTGAGAAGGTGACCTCACAGTGAAGATTAATGTGATGCGAGGACAGGTAAGTATGGATTTAGGGAAATGAATTGAAGGATAATGGTACTAAAAGAGGTACTGTCAAAAACTAGGGACACTCAAGCTAAACGCTTGATTAAAGAATGTTTGTTTAAGTTTACCTTCAGTGAAAATCATGTTGCGATAATCAAGAGATTCACCATTTAGGGAGCTAATTTATGTGCAAATCTTGAATTTCTTCCCCAAACTTTGAGCTTGGCCCCACCCTACTGCCTCTTTAAAGTGTTACTAAACCTAGGACCCTGCATTGACTATATCTGGTATCCCACAGTACACAGAACATGAAAATTAAATTATTTAGTAAATATAAACTTCTAAATACCCTTTCTCATCAGATTTTTTTAAAATAAGTGTCATGTTTTAATATCCTGAATTGTATTTACTGCTTTAACCACTTGCTTACTGGGCACTTAAACCCCCCTCCTGTCCAGACCAATTTTTCAGCTTTCAGCACTGATGCACTTTGAATGACAATTGCGCGGTCATACAACACTGTACCCAAATTAAATTTTTATCATTTTTTCCCCCACAAATAGAGCATTCTTTTGGCGGTATTTGGTAATTTCTGCGTTTTTTTTTTTGTTAAAATATTTTTAAAAATACCAAATAAAAAAAATATATATATATGTTTTTGTATATTTTGTTATAAAATTTTGCAAATAGGTAATTTTTGTCCTTCATTGATGTACACTGATGAGCTGATGGGCACCGATGGGCTGGACTGATGGGCTTCATTGATGGGCACCGATAAGGTGGCACTGGTGGGCACTGATAAGAGGCACTGGTGGGCACTGATAGGCACCACTGGTGTGCACTGAGAGGTGACACTGAGAGTTGGCATCGATGGGTGGCACTGAAGGGCATTGATGGGTGGCACTGGTGGGCACTGAAAAGTGGCACTAATAGGTGGTACTGATAGCTGGCAGTGATGGTCACTGATAGGTGGCAGTGATGGGCACTGATGGGCAGACGTCAAGAGGTTAAATAAATGTGTTAGATTCCCCAGAAACAATAGATCCCCTCAGCAACAATAGATCCCCAACAACAAGATATCTCCCAAGCAACAATAGATCTTTCTATAGATTCACCAGCAACAATACATCCCTCCCAGCAAGAATAGACACCCCCCAGCAACAATAGATCCTTCCCATTAACAATAGATATCCACAGCAACAATAGATCACCCCCAAGAAAATACCCCCCAACAACAATAGAGCTCCCAGCCTGTGGGCATATGGGAAGTGGTTAATATACACTTGGGATTTATTTTTTTATGCCAAAGACATGTAGTGTGTGTGTGTGTGTGTGTGTGTGTGTATATATATATATATATATATATATATATATATATATATATATATATATATATATATATATATATATACACACACACACACTTTTTTTTACATATGCAATTAAAACTATATGAACACTGGCTTGTCAGCAAAAAAGTATGTAATATATGTATATATATATATATATATATATATATATATATATATATATATAGTGACAAGCCAGGGTAAGGTTCATCAATTGGTTGGCTATTTATTTTTTATTTTTTTGGTGCATCATTTGCCCACCCACTGCCCTCACTCACTCACCTCAATCTAGCAGGCTGCCTAGCAGATGTAGATCACGCTGCACCTGCAGCCGGAACTATAGAAACTGTATTGGTAAATGCGGCTCCCGGCTGAGTTACTCCGCAGCTGTGGTCCTAGTTCCCTCCCTGGTCAATCCTCCCACGTGCAGCACACAGCTGTTTTTGCCAGCCGGACCTGACCCCAGGCAGTGTTGGTGACTGAGTTACACAGGGACATGTTGGAGGCAGTCAGCACAAAACAAAAGGTGTGAAACACAGACAGAGCACAGGGCACACCTGGCACACCCCATAGGCGCGCCTATGCTCATCAGTGGTATATAGCCTTATATAGTCTTCTGACTTCTATCAGTGTCCAGCCGAGTACTGGTTAAAGCTTGTAGGAGGAAATTTCCTTCTCCTCTGACTGTCCTATGAGGATGGTTCCTGACTTTCTGTCTAAAAAGTGCTGATTTGCCCAGTGCTGTTCATATGCACCCTCCCATAAAAATAACAAAAAAACTCTCTAGCAATACACACCAAACTCAGCATGTGCAGGTTGCCCCCACGGCTCTGTACTATCAGGAGATGGATTGGGGACTGTGGAAGAAGGGGAGTATCAGAGAAAACATGGTCAAGCAGCCTTTTTACGCAATGCGCAGGATTAACTCCTTAGAATCCACAGTGATTATAACAAGCATGCGTTACTGCATATACAGACTGATTTTACTGTTGTGGGTTTAGTAACACTTTAAGACCCCTTTCACACCGAGGGTGTTTTGCAGGCTATATAGTGTTAGAAATAGCGCCTGCAATCCGCCCTCAAACTGCTGCACCATTGTCTCCAGTGTGAAAGCCCGAGGGCTTTCACACCGGAGCAGTGTGCTGGCGGGAAAAGTCCTGCCAGCAGCTTCTTTACAGCGGTGAAGGAGCGGTGTGTTTACCGCTCCTCCACCGCTGCTCCCCATTGAAATCAAATGGGGCAGCGCCGCAATACCACCGGCAAAATGCCGCCATTGCAAAATGCAGCATTTTGCGGGCGGTTTTAACCCTTTCTCGGCCGCTAGCAGGGGTAAAAGTGCCCCGCTAGCGGCCGAAATGCACTGCAAATCCGACGGTAAAACGCATTTTACCGCCGACGCTGTGGGCGCGGCAGTGCGAAAAGGGTCTAAGGCTCCCTACTGATATTTTAATGTGTTACAATTCTTATGGATCAATGAGAGGCTCACCATAATGGATAGGGACAAATTCTTCTTTTTATAGAAAACATTTACTCTTTATATATATTTTATACTGTTTTCAATGCACATTTTACTGAATTTATCATCTGCTTATGCATTTTTCTTACGTATATGCCCGGGTTCACTTTAAAAAAATATGTAGAAACTCAACCTTGCATTTAACTGTCAGAAGCTCCGACTAAGAGACAAGGTTATTTTAAGATATCTTGCATCACGTACGCCAGAATCGCCCACGCACAGCAGCAAGGATTTGTAAAGAAAATCCAATTAATCTTCTAAAATATTTTAAAAGCAGTTTATTCAGAACACTTTCTAAACTACCTGTTTACAAGAAAATGCAAACACCGAAATGATTATGTCAAGAGACATCTACCAATTATTTAATCATTAATGTGGTCATCAAATTAAACAGCAAGAAAGACCTAAACAGAGATGTGTTTGATGTGTCATAATCATACTTGAAGTTTCAAGAGGATAAGAAATGATTCGCTAATAAGATAGAGGAGGATATGGAGGAGTTAGGTGTAGTTGATAAGGAATTGCAAATGATTCACAGACAAGGCATTCTGCAAATCAGGATTTTGGAAGTCTTTTGATCTGTTCCAGGCTTTCTTTATACTGGCGAGAATAAAAATTCTCTTGTAAAAAAAAAAAAGTATACAGAGATGATTAATCCCGATTTTGGTCTAATTTACTTGGTTAAACTTTCGCAGTTAAAAAAAATGAATTTATTTCTTTACAGAGACAATTAAAACGGTCAGTCTGTGAAAAACAGTGAAATCCTATTTATACAATTATTTATATCTCAATATAATAGAAGACATGTGTATAGCCTTCTAATTACCCATGGCTTTTATTCATTGTTGTATTAGCAGTGGCAGAATTAAGGAGAATTTATAGATCTAGAACAAATCCAGGAAACTAAATTAAAATGGGGGGGGGGGGGGGGTCAGAGGAAAGGTTAAGGTGACCTTCTTGTAAAACAACCCATTCAGTTTAAAATAAAGATGAAGGGCAAAACTATTTTGTATAGAGTAGAGATATATATATATATATATATATATATATATATATATATATATATAAAAATTATAAATACCTTTTTCCCTTTTTTATAAGTGATCACATTCCCTCTGTTCTCAGCTGATAAGGGCTGGGGGAGAAGAAGCAGCAGCACGCTGTGCGGCTTAGTGAATGGCTGTGCAGCGGGGGGCGTGTCAGGAGCAGGGGGGAGTTCCCAGCATAGCTAGATAACTGACCATTGTGTGCTCTCCTGCTTAGTGTGGTCTGTGTTTAATAGGAAAGCAAGAGGACTTGCAGGAACACCAGGGATTTCCCATAAAGGAAGCAATACAAAGAGAACTGAATACCTTTCCAGTGCACAGCAGACACATATTAGGAATATGAGGTGTTGAGGTAAACCAAATGTATTTACCTTAGAGAAGAGGCCCTTAAATAGGTTGTAAACCACAACTGGTTAAAAAAAAAAAATCTGTAAGGCAATTGAATAATATGCATCGCATACGTGCTCATTTTGAAATACTTACTTTGGAATGAAGCCTTCTAGTGGTTTACTGTCACCACTGAGAGGGCTGACATCTTCCCCCAGTCTTTTTCACGGGTTTGCACTCTCCGGCTATGGGATTGGCAGGAGCCGTGATAACATCACTCTTGCACATGAGCGTGGGAGCCCTCGGTTCTGGCATGAAGCTCTGAAGGTCCAGTATGGTAAGCTGGAACTTCAGAGTGCATGCGCCATGTCCCCAGCTGCATCAAGGGTGAATATCTCCTAAACGATGCACATTTAAGAGATATTTATTTTACCTACAGGTAAAAATCACAAAGTTGGCTTTACTACTGCTTTAAGAGGAGAAATGATTGCTATATAAAAATGTATCAATGCTGAATGTAAAGCCAGTTACAAACATATTGAAATTCAGCCAGACCAACTTTTGTCTAATGGTCCAGCTCGAAAACCAGCATCATTCGAACAGTGCTTGCAGCCAATGGCTGCAGTGCTGATCTGTGTATTCTGATGAGGTGGAGCCCCCGCTGACAGAAAACAATAGCACAGCAGGGGGGAGCCCAGCATCCACATCCTTTTTGTGGATGCAAGGATTTTGTCAGTTTTTTTTTGTTCAACAAAACTGTGCGTATACCCTGTTAAGGCTGGCCATACACTAGTAGAATTCTAATGCCCCGTACACATGAGCGGATTTTCCGTCTGAAAAAACTTGGATGGTTTTTCCAGCATAATTCCGCTCAAGCTTGGCTTGCATACACACGGTCACATAAAAGTTTGCTGAACTTTCGACGGCCAAGAACGCAGTGATGTACAACACTACGACGAGCCGAGAAATTTAAGTTCAATGCTTCCAAGCATGCGTCAAATTGTTTCCGAGCATGCGTAGGAATTTTTCACATCGGAATTTGTATAGATGATCGGAATTTTTGATGGGAACTTTTTCCGACCGAAAAAATTGAGAACCTGCTCTCAATCTTTTGCTGCCGGGAATTTGGCCAGCAAAAGTCCAATGGAGCATACACACGGTTGCATTTTCCGACCAAACGCTCTCATCGGTCTTTTGCAGGCCGAACTTCCGATCGGGTGTATGGGGCATTACAGTGAATGTGGTTTGCATTTGGGAAAGTTGATTCATTCCAAAATCAAATAATAAAAGAAAGTATTTTTGAATGATATTCATCATGTCATCAAATGTACTGATGAAATTTTTTGTACAAATGTTCATACAATCATCAATTTGAAAATATACTAGTGAATGGCCAGCTTAAAGCTTGCAACAACTTGTTTATGTCCAGGTCCCTGATTAAGACACATGGTCACATTTTAAGAATTGAGGAGAGGAATTGTGTGGAGGGTTCTTTGCAGTCAGAGTAACAAAATGTGGATCTCCCGTCTCCAGGTAGTGGTATTAGCTGGGAGTATTGACAAATTAGAAAGATTACTAGGTGTCCTCCTTTGATAAACAAAGCCAAACCCATAGACAACAAACTTAAAGACACGCACACATACAGTAGGTTGGACCAGATACGTGTGTCTTTTCCCAACCTTGTTTACCATGTACTGTAACTATATGTTTAATCATTTCAATTATTTTTTAAATATAGATATAAAACAGACATGCTTAAATTAAATAATATTATTAATGTGTGTTCATGTTTTTTGAGCCTTGTTTACTTCTAAAGTTTTTAATAATATACTGTATGTAGATGAGGCAGCCATATTTTCCTATTACACATTTGTCTTTTTGCTTTTCAGTACTACACAATGATTGAGGTCTGGACTCTCGCTCATCCATGTCTTTATGGACCTTGCTTTGTGCACTGGTGCACACTCATGTTGAAACAGAAAGGGGCCATCCCCAAACTGTTCCCACAAAGTTGGGAGTATGAAATTGTCCAGAATGTCTTGGTTTGCTGATGCCTTAAGAGTTCCCTTCACTAGAACTAAGGGGCCAAGCCCAACCCCTGAAAAGCAACCCCACACCATAATGCCCCCTCCACCAATTGATTTGGACCAGAGCACAAAACAAGGTCCATAAAGACACGGGTGAGCAAGTTTGGGGAGGAGAAACTTGACTGGCCTACACAGTCCTGACCTCAACCCAGTAGAACACCTTTGGAATGAATTAGAGTGGAGACTGCGAGCCAGACCTTTCTTGTCCACATCAGTGCCTGACCTCACAAATGCGCTTCTGGAAGAATGGTCAAACATTCCCATAGACAAACTCCTAAACCTTGTGGACAGCCTTCCCAGAAGAGTTGAAGCTGTTATAGCTGCAAAGGGTGGGCCAACTCAACATTGAACCCTACAGACTAAGACTGGGATGTCATTAAAGTTTACTGTATGTGCGTGTAAAGGCAGGCGCCCCAATACTTTTGATAATATAGTGTATTTCTCACTCCCCATGCTCCCTCTCCTACTGTCACAATATGTAACTTAAAAAAATGTTTTTCCCTCCCTGTCCCAAAAATACAGAATAAGCCTGGTAGAGCTGGTGGAGGTCAGAGTTGGAGTGGGGACAGGCAAATACCCACTGATTGAGGCAAAGCAGATAAAATTGAAAGAACAAGTGGGTGTTGAGGAGACAAGTCGCCCAGTGCACAGTACAGTACAGGCAGGAACCACTGCTCTTTTCGACCAGAAGTCCTGGGATCCCACTAGTTGAAAGCATAATATAAATCCTGTAATATAATACAATAATAGCACAACCATGTACAAATATGATAATTATCGTAAGACTGCGGTAGGGGTCATTGTGGTGCACGATTCAGCACAACACACAGATCCCTGTTTTGAAGTGCACAAAACATACACTTTATTCATGGCGCTGTACTGTGGTATAGTACGCTGTGATAAAATGCAGCATGCAGATAAAATGCTTTGCAGTATGAACAGGACACATAGAAAAAAATGTTTCCTGTGTGTCCTTGCAGTGACAGACAGTTTACGGTGAGGTAACGTGTCTGTCACCACAGAATTAGCCCTAAAAAATACTTTAAAAGTGACCTAAAAATGAAAAGTCAGGATATTTAACTGCACCTGGGTCCATATTTCTGAATAGAGTCTGGTGTATATAACTTCAGTGCAATTAACACCATATGCTGCCTGTAAACAGCATTTCCCATTGGGTGCTCCAAATGTAATATTAAAGTGTGGTCTTAATCTAAACCCGTTACATTATCAGTTCGTTTTTTTTTATTGATGTATGCTGTGCAGAACCAGTACATACAGTATCTCACAAAAGTGAGTACACCCCTCACATTTTTGTAAATATTTTATTATCACTTTTCATGTGACAGCACTGAAGAAATGGCACTTTGTTACAATGTAAAGTAGTGAGTGTACAGCTTGTATAACAATATACATTTGCTGTCTCCTCAAAATAACTCAACACACAGCCATTAATGTCTAAACCGCTGGCAACAAAAGTGAGTACACCCCTAATGGCATGTACGCACAACCTGTTTTTCCGTCAGAATAAACTCTGATGGTCTTTCCGACAGAGTTCCGATGGAGTTCCGCTGAAACGGACTTGCCTACACACGATCACACCAAAGTCCGTTTGTGTGTTTAGAACGTGGTGATGTACAACATGTACGATGGGACTATAAAAAGGAAGTTCAATAGCCAGTAGCCAATAGCTGCCCTTGCGTCATTTTTGGTCCATCAGAATAGCATGCAGACGAACGGTTTTCTGCACAGGAATTGATTCCGTCGGAAAGATTTAAAACATGTTCTATTTCTAAGTCCTTCAGAATTTTTGAAAAAAAAAGTCAGATGAAGCCCACACACGATCAGGATATTCGATGAAATGATTCCATCTGACCTTTTCTGCCAGAAAGTCCGGTTGTGTGTATGCGGCATAAGTGAAAATGTCCAAATTTGGCCCAATTAGCCATTTTCCCTCCCCGGTGTCATGTGACTCATTGGTGTTACAAGGTCTCAGGAACAGGTGTGTTAAATTTGGTGTTATCGCTCTTACTCTCTCATACTGGTCACTGGAAGTTCAACATGGCACCTCATGGCAAAAAACTCTATGAGGATCTGAAAAAAAAAATTGTTGCTCTACATAAAGATGGCCTAGGCTATATGAAGATTGCCAAGACCCTGAAACTGAGCTGCAGCACAGTGGTTAAGACAATACAGCAGTTTAACAGGACAGGTTCCACTCAGAACAGGCCTTCACCATGGTCAACCAAAGAAGTTGAGTGAAGGTGCTTAGCGTCCTATCCAGAGGTTGTCTTTGGGAAATAGACGTATGAGTGTTGCCAGCATTGCCGCAGAGGTTGAAGGGTGGGGGTCAGTCTGTCAGTGCTCAGACCATACGCTGCACACTGCATCAAATTGGTCTGCATGGCTGTTGTCCCAGAAGGAAGCCTCTTCTATAGATGATGCACAAGTAAGCCCGCAAACAGTTTGCTGAAGCCAAACAGACTAAGGGCACAGTTCCAGTAATCCATGTCCTGTTGAGACCAAGATAAACTTATTTGGTTCAGATGGTGTCAAGCATATGTCATGGCAACCAGGTGAGGAGTACAAAGACAAGTGTGTCTTAACCTCCCTAGCGGTAATCCCGAATCTGGCTCGGGCTGGGATTTTAGTACTATAAGCGGTAACCCCGAGCCAGACTCGGGATCGCATCGCTGGATACAGGGAGGACACAGGGAGAAGTTACTTACCTTGTCCCCTGGATCCAGCGATGTCCTCCGCGCTGTGTGATCGAGCTGTCCTCCGCTCGATTCACACAGTGCCGAATGCTGCCGAGCTCCGTTCCCTGCGACGTTACCGCGCACGGGAGCAGAGATCGTCACCAAATTCAAAAAAGTAAAAACACACAAAACACACCCAATACTGTAATCGTACAGATTACAGTACTGTATAAAAAAAATTACACACCCCTTTGTCCCTAGTGGTCTGTGCAGTGCCCTGCATGAACTTTTATATTATAAATACTGTTTTTTCTGCCTGGAATTTGGAGATTTTCCATAGCAACCAGAAAGTGTCCCTTAATGTCAAAAGTGATTTTAGACCAACTAGAAAACAGCGATAATAAATTAGAATCACTTGCAGAATTGAGCGATAGCGATTTGTGGGGAAATTCGTCATCAAACACTAAATCTAATGACAGCAACAATTCTGCAAATGAGCAAATTTCTGTGTTTTTGGATTTGATTACATTATTGAATAATTTTTATTATTCTTTATTATATTATAAACTTTATCATACCCGGGATGTCTGCTAGACTCTGGTTTGAACAGATTTAAGAGAGTTATTACTAAGAATTACAGGACTACAATATAAAACGCCAAATTTCCATGCAAAATAATTGTACCGCTTTCAGCACCTAAAACCAGAACTAATCATACCGCCAGGGAGGCTAACTAAAGTCAAGCATGGTGGTGGGAGTGTCATGATCTGGGTTCTGCATGAGTGCTGCCAGCACTGGGGAGCTACAGTTCATTGAGGGAACCATGAATGCCAACATGTACTGTGACATACTGAAGCAGAGTATGTACCCCTCCCTTCGGAGACTGAGCCGCAGGGCAGTATTCCAACATTATAACAACCCCAAACACACCTCCAAGATGACCACTGCCTTGCTAAAGAAGCTGGGGGTAAAGGTGATGGAATGACCAAGCATGTCTGCAGACCTAAACCCTATTGAGTATCTGTGAGGCATCCTTAAACAGAAGGTGGAGGAGCGCAAGGTCTCTAACATTCCCCAGCTCCGTATTGTCATCATGGAGAAGTGGAATAGGACTCCAGTGGCAACCTGTTAAGCTCTGGTGAACTCCATGCCCAAGAGGGTTAAGGCAGTGCTGGAAAATAACAGTGGTCACACAAAATGTTGACACTTTGGGCCCAATTTGGACATTTTCACTTAGGGTGTACTCACTTTTGTTGCCAGCGGTTTAGACATTAATGTCTTTGTGTTGAGTTATTTTGAAGGGACAGCAAATTTACACTGATATACAAGCTATACTACTTTACATTATAGCAAAGTGTTATTTCTTCAGTGTTGTCACATGAAAAGATATAATAAAATATTTACAAAAATGTAAGGGGTGTACTCACTTTTGTAGACACTGTATATTTCCTTTTATCTTATAAATCATTGATAACATGCCACTGATTTTTTTTTCACTCAGTGAGATTTTTCAGCAGGACTCCTACATTTTCTGGGTGCCATGGTGAACCATTTCTAGACAGAAGACTTCTAACCAAATGACAGATCTGACAAAAGAAAACAGTGAGCCTAGGCGCAAATACTTTGCTTCTATATTTGGCAGCAGAAAAGCTGCATCTTTTCCAATGTGAAGAACACTGTGCCAGGAGCTCCTCTACTACCGCCAATCTAATCAATGGCATCTGGCCTGCTGCCCATAACTATCCAAGCCACCAGATATTTTGGTCCCATGCCCTAAATTTCAAGCCTCATTAAAATGCTAATTCTAACAGATCCCAGTGGAAGGTTAGGAATTCCTGGAAATAATCCCAATAAAAGAACAAGTGGCAGGACAATCATAGACTGAATTCCACCATCCTGAATCTTCTAAAGGCATGCCATAGTTCTTACGTTTAGGACAACATGCAAACAACTTTCAGATGGCTTGGCAATGACCAGCATCAGTCATGAGCTGCCAGCTTAGACTTGGATTGAGGTTAGCTGGGAGATGTGCTTATTTTTCATTGTTATCATGTTTTCACTTGTCTTCAGCTGCAGAAACAACCCATTCCTATTACATTCCACAGAATTGTATCAGGATATTGATGTATCCATATGAGATCAAACATTTAAAACAAATCTAAGAATCACACATTCTAAGCCCTTGTACACACGGTCGGACATTCCGACAACCAAATCCGTCGGATTTTGTCCGATGGATTTTGTCCGAAACTGTTGCATACACACGGTCGGACAAAGTTGTCGGAAAATCCGATCGTTCATAACGTGATGACGTTATTTCGTTATGACGGGACTACGTTCAGGCTAGTAGCCAATAGCTTTGGTGTAGGAATTTGATCTGAGCATGCGTGGCACTTTGTCTGATCGGAATTCTCTAAACATGATCGGACAAAGTCTGATCGGATCATGTTGTCGGAAAAATTACCGACAAGTTGGAAAACTTGGTCCGTCGGATACTCCGACGGAAACAGTCCGATGAAGACCACACACAGTCGGATTATCCGACAAAACGGTCCGATCGGACACATTCCGTTGGAATCTCCGACCGTGTGTACAAGGGCTATGACATACAAATTTCCTATATACATGATGAACAGAAAGGCCTACAGTGTGTTCAATATCAAACATCCAGGAGGGGTTATATCTAATGACCTTCAAAGCAAACAAGTACAACTATTTGCCCCAGTGGCTCAATATAATAACTTCAATCAGGGCCAGACACAATGAGGGTTATTTTACAAAAGGCAAATCCACTGCAAGTGCACTTGGAAGTGCAGTCGCTGTAGATCTGAAATGAGGGGAAACTCTGCTGATTTTATCATCCAATCACGTGCAAGCTAAAATGCTGTTTTTTATTTTCCTTGCATGTTCCCCTCGGATCTACAGTGACTGCACTTCCAAGTACACTGCAAGTGCACTTTCAAGTGTACTTGTAGTGCAAAGTGGATTTGCCTTTAGTAAATAACCCCCAATGACAGCTTGGGAATACATGTCAAATCAGCCCACATTTATATCTGGGCCTAAGATCTAGTAAAGATTCTGCTGGTCCACTGCTAATCGGGTTATGAAAAATTGCTAAGCATGCAGAAACCAGACTGATCACTAATGAACTAGATCCATCACCTTTTTAAGAAAATGCTATGTCAAACTGCTAGTGTGGGCTTAGATATATGGTTTAAAGGATAAGTTCACCTTTCATAAGATGCTACATGTTACACCCATATAGGGTGTAACATGTGACATCTTATGAAAGGACCAGTCCCTACTCTCCCCTGATCCCCCACTCTGAAAGCTAGTGGGGATCTTCTCCCCCTGCTAGCTGTCAAAATTAAAATCAAAAACATGGCTGTGTGGTGTTCCACCCGCCCAGCCGTGTCACTCATTCACAGTGTTCTGTGAATAGAAAACTACAAGTGCAGTATGAGCGCTGTGGTGATTCATTGATTCTTCCTGTCATAGTGTAACTGCTAGCCCATACGAGGTACGAGCAAGCAGATACGCTGACAGGTCTGCAAGAGTCCTGCATGGCATTAGTGATCTGCTGAACGCTGGTGCAAAGCTTCAGACTCCTGCAACAACAAAATATAAATGAACTTTTTTTTTTACCTGCAATCAAATGTGCATTTATTATTTTTTTGTAAAAAAGTGAACTTATCCTCTAAGCTTATATTTAGTATAGTGTTGGAAGCACAGAAAATTTTAATCTAAAACCATGTTTTCAATTTGTATAGAGCAGGGAATGAATAAATCCCTGACAAGTTTTCTTTTTTGCTACGTCCCACTGGGGAGATGACTTCCTATCTCAAGACACAGTACACAATGGGAGAAGTTCTCACTTTGACAGTAGTAACATGAACAAGTGTTCCATTTGGAAGATTTTTTGCTTTAATCATTTTCTGGTTACAGTTCAAAATTACATTTTTATTCTTAAAGTATATGTAAAGACTAAATTTAGTATGTTTGGACTCATGACTCATTGTATAAATCAGTTTTTGTGAATCTGTTGAAAAGTTTCTTAGCTGGAGATGCTGCCATCAACTGCACTTTCTGTTGCATGTTAACCAACTCTAAAGCCGGGTACACACTAACAATTTTTCTGGGTTGCACGAAAAAACCTGACAGCTCCAGTCAGAGACATTGTACTAATCATGCGTGGTTATGGCAGCGATCTCCCCCACTGAGTTGTTGTGTTCTGACAAGGGGATGCCCCCCGCCAGAACACTCCAATCAGCGCTCCCTGGTGTTGGCTAGTTGGTAAGTTTGGCTGGCTTTTGATAGACAGATTTTTTAACCGGCAAATGTCTCCCGACATTCTGTCCATGTGTACGGGGCTTAAACCACTTCCTCAAAACTATCAGTAGCTTGAAAAAAGCTCTTTCAGTTGGCCATTGGGCTGCCTATCAGGTCTGCCCATGCCTTTGTAGACCTGCTAGGCAGCCCAACAGCCAACTCCTTCTGTTGGCTGTCAAGCTTCTTCTGCTCACACTATGGGATGACAAAGTTACTGCCTTTTGCCGGACAGTGGTTGAGCAGTGTCAGCCTGCACCAGAAAATGTTGTTACTGCCAAATGTTGGAACTTTGCAACAAATACACCAAACAATTGTTTGCTTATAAAAAACTTTATATAGCGAGGCAGTATGCTAAATATACTGAACAATACATTTTTCGTTTACATATATTTTAAGGTAAACACTCATAGATATTACACTATACTTTCCCTTTTATTCTGAAAGCTCGTCCCTTCCTATGATAATCGTACATCACTGCACTTTGTGGTATATTATAGACAGATAGACTGACAAAATCCTGCCTCATACCAGTATGTAAAATTACAGTATATAAAGAATCTGATACACAGAGGATAAAGATATTATTTCTGAGAAAATACTCATGAAGCTAGTTGTTATTAAATATGCCCAAATAAAAGTGTCATTGACACAGTCATGTCATTTATTCCACTCAATACTGTATTTTGTAGCTGAGATAATAGATTTACTGTCATTTATAGACAAATGTCAAGCAGCATTTTCCAGCTCTGCTTATGTTGCTGTCTTACAATGTTTTGTCCCTTTTTGTATTTTATCTTTTATATTGTACTGCAGCAGGAGAACAAAGCCAACCACCATAGTGTACAGTCAAGTCCGATGTCCATGGGATGGTTTACACTATCGTATTACCGCATCCCATACATGTGGTGGTTCTTTGTTGTGTCTTTCATTTGATTCAGCTGTGTTGCAACATGTAATGAGCCTTGTGATTCTGTTTGCTGTAAAACAATTATGTAACTTACATTTTTTACATTGATTGTGTTCCAGTCCACTCAATTTACACTTCAAGCACGTGCTATGACGCAAAGTTTCCTGGTCTGAAGGGGCTGGAAACTGGGAATTCTACCACCTGCAACTGGGACTGACCATACATATCCACTTCCCGACCAGCGCACAACGATGTACGTCGACAGAATGGCACGGGCAGGCATATTGGCGTACAGGTACGTCCAATATTCAATGCCGCCCTGCCATCGGGAGCGCGCCGCCGGCGGCACGCTCCCGCGCTGTTCGGGACCCCCGTGAGTCCGGTCGCGGGACCCGCGGACTCGATCGCCGCGGGCATCCCCGCGATCGTCTCACGGAGCGGCCAAATGGAGGAAATGCTGTGTAAACAACATTTCTCCATTCTGCCTAGCAACTAGTGACGCTGATCTCTGCTCCATGTGATTGGAGCAGAGATCAGTGTTCACTAAATGAAAGCCCAACCCCCCCACAGTTAGTAACACACCCCTAGGAACACTTAACCCCTACACTGCCACCCACTGGTTAACCCTTTCACTGCCAGTGTTATTTACACAGGAATCACTGCATTTATATAGCAGTGATTGCTGTATAACTGACAATGGTCCCAAAAATGTGTCAAAAATGTCCGATGGGTCCCCCACAATGTCGCAGTCACAATAAAAATCGCTGATCGCCGCCATTACTAGTAAAAAAAAAAAAAAAAATTATTAATAAAAATGCTATAAAACTATCCCTATTTTATAAACGCTATAACTTTTGCGCAAACCAATCAATAATCGCTTATTGCGATTTTTTTTACCAAAAATATGTAGAAGAATACGTATCGGCCTAAACTGAGGGAAAAAAATTTTTTTTTATATATTTTTGGGGGATATTTATTATAACAAAAAGTAAAAAATAATGTGTTTTTTTCAAAATTGTCGCTCTATTTTTGGTTATAGCGCAAAAAATAAAAACCGCAGGGGTGATCAAATACCACCAAAAGAAAGCTCTATTTGTGGGAAAAAAAGGAAGTCAATTTTGTTTGGGAGCCACGTCGCACGACCGCGCAATTGTCAGTTAAAGCGACACAGTGCCAAATCGCAAAAAGGGGTCTGGTCTTTGACCAGCAAATTGGTCCGGTCTGCAAGTGGATATAGATGTTCCAGTCCAAATCATTATAATACAAACCAAGCTATGCTAAGATACTGAACTATTCAGCAAGGCACCTGTTGCTTAAAGCCCAACTATTTTGTTTTGGATAGAATGTGGTCAGAATACAGCCCCTGCCTATTTTTTTATTGCCTATTGTATCCTTATTGAGGAGATTTGCTTTCACATTTTGTGAGAACAGGAAAACATAGACTAACCTCTGCAAAGGGTCCAAAAAATACCATTGTACTCAAGTTAACCTTTTGCAAAGTTCTTATTTCTGTCTCTTCTTTTTCTATTCTGGTGACAACTTCACACACCTTTTTGTATTGGTGTCACAGGAACAAGAAGTAAGGGAAAATTTCCTTAATGAGGTCACAGGCAGAAATAAGTACCTGATAAAAAATGTTACTCTTTCCTACTCTTATTTACTCTTTCCTATCATAATATAAAACAACAAAAAAAAAATGGTTGACGTTAGGTATTAGAATATTTATGCAACTTGGGTGGAATACGACAGAGTTTAAACCCCAAGTACATGTTTTATATGTTTCTATGGAGACAGCACTAAGAGGCCAGTGACATCATAATGTCGGTGTCACTGACTTTACTGGAGAAGCTCTCTCTGTATATAAGGAGAATCAACTAGGGTGTGGAGAAACCAGCATTATGGCATCAATGGCCCCTAGTTGATTCTCCTTATGTATATATTAAAAATGCTTTAAAAAAAGTTATAATTCTAAAAAGGTATGGCAGTGTTGGCTTTTAGCCGCTACCAACCTTGACTGAATCCTTTCTTTGATGCTACTGTAACAGCTCTGATGTCTTTTTCTCCTATGTGAACTGTAGTTACTAGCCTTGGCCCAGGGATCCTTACTGATTTCATGTAAGTTAAAGCTCTGTTAGCCCTTGTACACACGGTCGGACATTCCGATGGACAATGTCTGATAGGACCGTGTTGTCGGATAATCCGACAGTGTGTGGGCTCCATCGGACTGTTTCCGTCGGAGTATCCGGCGGACCAAGTTTTCCAGCTGGGCTATAAAATTTTCCGACAACATGACCCGATCATGTGTAAAGAATTCCGATCGGACAAAGTGCCACGCATGCTCAGATCAAATTCCTAGACCAAAGCTATTGGCTACTAGCCTGAACGTAGTCCCGTCCTAACGAAATACTGTCATCACGTTAAGTGCGATTGGATTTTCTGACAACTTTGTCCGACTGTGTGTATGCAACAGTTTCGGACAAAATCCGTCGGACAAAATCCAGCGGACAAAATCCGTCGGACAAAATCCGTCGGACAAAATCCGTCGGACAAAATCCGATGGATTTGGTTGTCGGAATGTAATGCTAATTGTCCTTTTCCGTTTTCTTATGCACTTCATGGAATATTGCACTACTGGGAAGGGGAGAGAGGGAGGTCTCTTCTTTTATCTATCTAGGTATTTTGTCAGTTAGGCTCACTGACCTGGTGAGATTTATTACCAGGTTATACCTTGTTCTTACTGTTTGTATTGTTAATAATTTTCCAAAAAAAATAAATAAATTGAAGCTGAACGTCCAGCACTCTGGTTGTCACAGAAGGATCGAGTTTGGGGATTCCCCTACTGGGGAGCAAAAAAAATAAAATAAATGCATAAATAAATAAATAGTGGCTCATTCCCTGCCTTACTGTAGCCAATTAGATTTTTTTGTTTTAATTTTGGCTCTACACTAAAATAACATTCTGACCCTTTCCAACTTAAATATATTAAAATAAAAACATGTTGAAAGAATAAAACCCAGTTTTGTTTGTGGCGAGTATTACAACTTACTAATAATTGACTTTGGGTTTTGTATTTATTAGCTGGTTCACAAATTTACCATATATAACTTACAAATGATAATAAACATGGAGTTTTGCCAAGGGGACAGGTTATAAATATGTATCTAAGAAAAAAGTAACCTAAGCAAATTGAGCTGTGCAGTGATTCAGTGAGATGGTTTGCAGTACATCAGAAGACTTGTGCTGTTGAATCTCTTCAAAACTGTATTAGAAGATTATTATTATATAGCACTCATACAGCGCCAACAGGAAACAAGGTAGACAGTACTGGTACAATATAATTCAAGATAGGATGGTTAGGAGGACACCACTTGTGAAAGCTTACAATCTAACAGGAAGGGTCAAGCGCTACAACAGGAAATAAGTGCATGGGGATGATGAAGAAAGTAAAAGTTAAGCTTCTAAGTATAGGCAGGAGAGGCTTCCCTGAAGAGATGAGTTTTCAGGGATCGTCTGAAGGCGGACAAAGTAGGAGAGTCGAACAGTTTAAGGAAGAGAGTTTCAAATGATGCTAAAGGCTCTGGAGAAGGGAGGAGAGGATGAGAGCTAGAGAGCATGAGTTCCTGGGAGGAACAGAGACGATGGTTTGGGTGATATTTTAGAGACAAGGTTGATGATGTAGCATGGGGCAGAATTGTAAATGGTTTTGTATGTTGTTGTTAGTATTTTGAATTTAATTAGTTGTTAGGTGAGCGGAATTCAGTGGAGGGATTGGCAGGCATGGGTTGGTGAGGTGAATGAGCCTGGCAAAGCATTTATGATAGACTGTAGAGGGGATAGACTTGGTAGAGATAAGCCAAAGTGGAGGGAGTTGATTTATTTAGCAGCTTGGTGATGTCATTGGTTAAGAAGGGCCATATTTTGGAAACATTACCGTGTAACGGTGTCAAGATTTAGACAATGTTGGAATGAGGGGTTGAAAGGAGAGATTAGAGTTCAGGAGTTCATCTTGCACCCTGGCAAAATGGAAGCAAAGGATAATTGTATTATTCTTTTTTTATTTTTTATTCTTGATTTAACAATTTTCAGCATTACATGGTGCATAGAATGTAGAGGCATACGATGTGTTATCAGCAATTCTAAAGGTTACATGGCATGAAATAATCAAACACAAAATTGACAACCCTGTCACCTTAAAGCATTTGTTAACCCCCAAAAAAAAATTCTACTCCTGTCCTGCATGTCTCCTCTCTGCCTGTTTTCAGCTTCCTCCTCCTTCCCCTCCCTCTTCCTGTCAACATCTAGTCAGGAGTGAGAAAGCAGATCTCCTACACTTCCAGCCATGCCCCTCTCCGCACCTCTCCGCCCCCTCCTCTCCTTTCCTCTCTCCTATCCTCTCATACACACTGCATTGACGCCCACAGGGAGGAATATAAGAGATTCCTCTTCTGACGTATCTTGCATAAGTCAGAAGGCTCCCTCAGCTCAGATATAGAGAGGATATAGGACAATTTACAGAGTTAAAAAAGGCTAATAAAAGGTATTTGCAAAAAATAAAAAATAAATAAGAAGAAGCTATCAAAAAAGTATGATGTAACCATAACCCCAACAAGGGGAAGATGGGACAAAAACAGTGCAGAGAAAAATAGATTGAGGATGGTGAGAGAGGAAGGGGTAGGCATGGAAGGGACGGGAAGGGGCACTTGGAAGGAATCCCAATAGTTGTGTTATTGATCTTAATAAAAAAAGTTAGGGAAGAGGTCACATGGGAGAGGAAATACAATGAGCAAGTAAACTGGGAAAGGTAAATGAGGAGCCCTGTACAGAAATCAACAGACTAAATTGTATTTATATCTTAGTCTGTTGAAGGAAGCCTTATCCGGGCTTAAGACTTAGCTTCATTGCCTGCAGTTTCATTTTAACTAGTCTCTTTCCCACCCTGTGACTAGACAGCGAAAGAAGAAGCAGCACATTGATAAGCTCAACTCACTGTCATTCTAATCTCTCCTATCAGCATGCTCCTTGTACTGCAATACTGTTGGCTGCTTCTCCCTCCCCTCTCTGAGCTTGACTATACAGGTACTGCAGGAGGCTCAGGCTCATATTAAGTTAAATTCATGTACTTATACTGTTTGAATTCCAAAAAAATATATACTAATGAATACACAGCTGCATTTTTGCATTTTTTTGATTTACCCAGAGATCAGCTTTAATTATGGAAAGCTAAGGATACCACAGCTGTAATTAAAAAAAAATACTGATTGTCTCTATCAGCAGCTCACATCCTCTGGAAGCTAGTCTCTGAATGGCCATTTCACATGCCATGTCCAATTGAAGATATAGCAGGATTAATACCATTGACCAATTTATTATTATTATACAGGATTTGTATAGCACCAACAATTTCCATAGCACTTTCCTATTAACACTATCCAGAGGTACAAAATTGAGCTAGAAAATTGTGCTTACAAAGAATAAATATTCCATACAAATATATAATTACCACTTGCAGTCAGCAGGTAGCAAGCTCTAAGCCAGATCCGTAGCTTTCTGCACACTCTTGTAACAGCTGCACGGAAAACATAGTAAGCCTTCTATCTAGTGCTCAGTAAACTTTTATAAGGGAACATTGACAACTCAGATGCATTTTGTACACTTAGCAGGACATTTAAAAAGCGGTGTATTTTACAGATAATCATTGTGCTTTGCTGACTTCAGGACTACGGAGGTAATCCTGCACAACAGAATTGAAAGGGAAATTGAGCAAAAAAAATAAAAATGCCAGCAGGAGAGCCTGTCGTGTAACCTGTCAAAGTCCTATGACCAACTCATCTCCAATCACAGCACTCCATTGAGCAATGGAGCCTACACAACATGGCCCACATTTTATGAATGGGTCGTAAACTGTGGGTAGTTCTGTACATACAGAATAGTATAATGAAGAGAGGAAAGCATCACCTAATTCTATAATACACATTTCGCTAGGTAAACAATATCTACCCTTTTAGTAAATCAACCCCATTAGAGCTAGAAAAACAGTAAAATGAGGTAAGAAGTGAAACAAAAAAAACAAAGCAAAACAAAGAATAATGAAAACATGAAGAAAGATACAGCAGAGAAAGAATGTACAACAAACATTATAAGTGAAGGTGAAATCGAACTTTTAAACTGCACTGCAAGCAAACAGCTAAATTCACATTTAAAATATGTATATGTGAAATTACTTAGAAGCCAAAAGATTAGTAATTTTGTTTGGCCAGTCTTGTGATCCAGGCTCTTCTGCCAGACTGCATAGCAGGCTATACAATATCACCTTCTTCACTACTGTTAAATAGCCATTCCAGGTAGCAAGTGAAATCAATCAGTGACCGATTAGTGCTATCTACCAGATGCTGCAGCTATGCTAGAGTGCAGAACTTACAAAAAGGAAATAGTGACTATTGAAAACCTCTATTGCTATTTTTACATCAGGCATTTTATGGATGAGAGGTAGCAAGTAGCTTGCATCATGTGTTACAACTTCACAAGAATGCAAGGTCTAAGATCATCTGGTACCAAAAAGAAAGTGAGTGTGGTGGACCGATGCAGTTTGGCAATGCCTTAAAGGAGATGTACAGCCAAAGCTCGTTTGGCTGTTCTTCTCCTGTGGATCACAGGAGTGCAGTTTGTTTTTCACTCCTGTGACCCGTTTTCAGAAGAGAGCGGGCTGAAGTCCGCTCTCTGCTGATGCCACAGCGTTGGTCCATGCACAGTCACCATCACCACCACCAGATCCCTGGACCGGCACCCAGCTCAGCTTCTCAGGGTGCCGCTGAGAGCCTGAGCCAGCCGCCCCCCCTCAGCTCAGCACTCCAGTAAGTGGGGGGGCTGAGCAAAGAGCCAGTGACTGACATTCAAAGATACAAACGCCTGTGTTATTAAAGACATTCATTGTGGCAACGATCAAATAAAACTAGACGAGGATGTGCTGCCCTGCGCACCAAATAACACTTGTCTAAAACTTTTATTGTAAATCCTAAAAAGGTATGTGTATGACCATAGATATGACTGTAAGGTCATGTCTATCTCTCAGATATGCGATACAGGTACACTCATCCATGTGGACACAAATAGCCACTGATGGACGAACCCTATATATCACCATATCCACAAAAAAATCTTCTTTCTTAATCAAGACTGCATTGACACAAGGCATATCTCACCCCAGTGACTGACATTCAGCAACTTTCTGCTCACAGAGCTGTGAGAACCGAGCAATCGGCAGTGGTTGATCGCTCGGTTCTAATGCCGCGTACACACGTTCAGATTTTCTGACAACAAATGTTGGATGTGAGCTTGCTGGTGGAAAGTCTGACCCTGTGTATGCTCCATCAAACATTGGTTGTCGGACTTTTCGCCAACAAATGTTGGCTAGCAGGTTCTCAAATTTTCCCACCAACAAATTTGTTTGTTGTTGGACTTTCCGATCATGTGTACACAAGTCCGTCGCACAAAAGACCACGCATGCTCGGAATCAAGTACAAGCCAGAAGCACTCGGTATTGTAAAACTAGTGTTTGTAATGGAGATATCACGTGCGTCTTGTACGTCACTACATTCCTAATTTTGGACATTTGTGTGACCGTGTGTGTGCAAGACAAGTTGGAGCCAACATCCTTCAAACAAAAATCCACTCTTTGGTTGTCAGAAAGTCCAATCGTGTGTACGGGGCATTAGTGTTTGAGGCGCCAATGCTGCATCCACCTAGATAAGTATGGGTCTAAAGAAAACAAAAAAAACATACTTCTCTTTTACTGAAAAACTATGAAGCTGGTAGGTTATGCTGTGTGTATCGCAACGTTTAATTTTCAGATTTGACAGGCGTGTAGTAGTAAGCAATAGTTTGGTCACCAAAAAACAGCTTTCTGCTTGATGAGATCACCCCTGTACATGCTGATTTTTTCCTCCTGTCATCAAGTTCCCACTGTTATGCTGCATACACACGACCGGCTTTTCCATCAGAATAAACTCTGAAGTTTTTTTCCAACGGAGTTCCACTGAAATGAACTTGCCTACACCCGATCACACCAAAGTCCGATCGCTTCGAACGCGGTGACGTACAACACATACGACAGGACTAGAAAAGGGAAGTTCAATAGCCAGTAGCCAATATCTGCCCTTGCGTCGTTTTTGGTCCATCGGAACAGCATACAGATGAACAGTTTTCCTGATTGGAATTGATTCCGTTGGAAAAATTTAAAACATGTTCTATTTCTAGGTCCATCAGAATTTTCGAAAAAAAAAAGTCTGCTGAAGCCCACACACGATTGGACTATCCGATTAAATGATTCCGTCTGCCGGAAAGTCAGACTGTGTGTACACGGGATTAGACTAGCAGCACTATGTAGTACTGCACAGCCTGATTCATTCACGCATCTACTTTCCCCTCTATGCAACGAATTGCAGGAAATTCATATAAAGAGAAATGAAGGTACTTAAAACATCAAAATTCAAAAATTTGTTTAGAGCGGAGCTAATCTCACCACCCTTGCTCCCTCACTAGTGCTGCCATTTTTTTAGTCTTCTATGAGGTACAGGATCTTCAAGTATTTTGACTGGCCAGGCCAGAATGACATAACTCTAAACCCTTGTACACACGGTCGGACATTCTGACAACCAAATCCATTGGATTTTGTCTGACGGATTTTGTCCGACGGATTTTGTGCGAAACTGTTGCATACACACGGTCGGACAAAGTTGTCGGAAAATCCGATTGTACATAACGTGATGACGTTATCTCGTTATGACGGGACTACGTTCAGGCTAGTAGCCAATAGCTATGGTCTAGGAATTTGATCTGAGCATGCGTGGCACTTTGTCCGTCGGAGTAGGCTACACATGATCGGAGTATGTCCGATCGGAGCATTTTGTCGGAAAATTTTATGGAAAAGTTGGAAAACTTGGTCCGTCGGATACTCAGACGGAAACAATCCGATGGAGACCACACACAGTCGGATTATCCGACAAAACGGTCCGATAGGACACATTCCGTCGGAATCTCCGACCGTGTGTACAAGGGCTCACACATACACGTGGGAGTTAATTTGTTCTACCACTAAGGTGTGCCAGGAATGTACACTGATTTGTTTATGTGGCGCTCAGTGTACATTCTAAAGAGGAGTGTGAGCAGGCAGAGGTAAGTTTGTTTTATTACAGAGGAGACATGGCATGTCTCTTCCGCAATAAAGAATTTATAATTCATAATGACTTTTTTCCGGTTTCGTTTCACTTTGAGAATGTTCTAATGTATACATATAAGCAGATTAAATGATTATTATTTTTTATTTTTCTCAAGTTCAAAGACTTTTCTTTTTATTTGAAGACATCTTTATAAAGTTACAAAATAGGTTTTAAAAAAAAAGGCAAAAAACGATCAGTACATCAGTACATCTTCCTGCCTTAAAGAGCACTGGAAGAGTTAATTGCAGTTCTGACCATCGAGCAGCTATTTGTGATTTTCTCCTTTTGTTTTGGCTTTTATTCCATTTATAACAGAAGCGACCAATAGCAGCATCTGATGTCCTGGATACCTCTGCTGGTACCCCACCATGCTCGTGGCCAGAAGGGCTTGGAGAGAGAGAGAGAGAAATTTCCATATCAAACCCAATTTAGATGAAACGCCTTGCTTAAAAAAAAAAAAAAAAAAAAAAAAAAAGGAGAGAGGCAGGCTAGTGAGTGCATCAATAGACCCTTGATTAGATTTCAATCTCCTGAGCAGACAAATTTGAATATTTATTACCACAAATGCAGATTTCCCTTCGCCCTCACACTCTTGATCTTGAATTCTATCCACTGTTTTGTGTTTTTATGAAAATTTGGGTAGCGCTGTGTTTTCCAGTAAAGTGACAGTTCTCAAGATAATCCTGTTATTGTTTGCTAGAGACTGACTGTATCTGCTTATTCATGTGTTAACGAGGAATAAAATATTTTCTTTTTTGGCTGCAACAATTTAAGATGGGCTGGAAACTAATTTGTGGACATTTTATAAGAAACTGCTCTGTAGAGATTAGAATGTGTTTGACAAATCTTGCAAATTAACAAATGCAATATATTTTAATATTTATTTGATTTGCCATATTTATATAATGCTGGCATATCACAGGGAGCTTTACAATGTACACAAACCTGCTCACGTAATTTCTTTCCCACAATGGAACTCATAGTCTAATGTCCCACTCCCTACTATACACTAAAGCCAATTTAGTGAAGTGCTAGTTAAAATTCATCTCCAGTCTCAATCTTTTCTTGCTCCCCGCCCTTGCGCCATTTCTATAGTGTGGTCTGCACAAAGATTCTTCCCTACCTTGTTTAAAAGCCGTTTGATGTTCATTTTTGATGGCCAGTGACAACGTTAGTCACTGGCCAAAAATGCTTCAAATACAGGTTGTCGGGAGGAGGGTTCTGCAACTCTCTCATGTCATTTTTTGTATGTAGGGCGCACTGCAGAACTCTTTTTCCCATGTGTCCTCTTCAAAGATCGGTCAAAGTGAGGAATGACATTTAAAGAGATCAGCAGAAAGGGGTGGCTGTAGTAGGAGCTGGGTAAAGGTGGGCACAAGCAGAGTTTATTTTAATATACACAATCACAGATACAGGCGGTGCTGAGGTCTTTACATTAGCACAGCCTGAATAGAAAAAACAAGAGGGCATTGAGAAGACTGGTCATCTTGTACGCAAAGCAAGCAAAAAAAAAATGTCTTGAGCAATCTAATGACACTTAAATGGTAAGAGATTTACTCCATTTGTATATAAATTTGCGTGTGCCTGGAGGTGAGTTTTGATCTACCAAGTACATTTTTTGTGGAAAACAAACCAGAGAACCTGAAGAAAACCCACACAAATGTAGAGAAACATACAAAGTCCAGGGGTTCAGAGCTGCACAGATTGGTGATTGCTGGATTGAATTTTCCTGCAAAAATAATTACCAATAATAATATCGTAGATCAATAAGGGGGGGGGGTTCACATATGTTAAAGCCATAGGTGTGCACAGCCTAGCCTATTGCATTAGGGTTTGCACCCCAAAGCTTAAACACACATGCTGTTCTCTACAGTCTCAGCTGCACGGGCAGTGATTGAATGGGAAGTGCTCTGTGCTGAGTGGCTTCCTGGTTATTCACAAACGGAAGCAAAGTAAACATAGTTTACTATGCTTCAGTCTTGAATGGACACAGCGAGCGAGCGTTCTCACTGTGTTCATTTAGATATGAAAGGGACTGGTAATTTACATATTTACTAGCCCCCTTCCACCACTCTCCATCCTGAAACATACCCCGCAGTAGCACCACTGCTGAGTGGGAGAGGCAACAAAGTGGGTGAATCCTGGACAGTAGGGGGATTCGGCACCGCACATGGTGATTAGGGTGTGCCCTGGCACACCCCCTGAGCACGCCTATTGTTAAAGCCCAGTTCCAGTCAAGACCGTTTTTATCTTTTGTACAGATTCGAGCAGGGTTAGAAACTTTATAAGCTACAGCTGCAATCTATTGATAAGCATATGGGTAGGTCATCTTACTTCTAACCAAACTGACCCTATGGTGTATGCATGATTCTTCAACCCTAGAAGAAGCATTCAATTGTTTTATCAGGTGCATGGACTAATAATATAAATAGTAATAACAATGTAATAATCTGGTGTTATAGCAGATAATTCTGTCAATTCAAAAGGCTTTGTCAATTCCTGTCCTAGAAACTGAGTATCATATTCAATCCTTTCATAATAGAAGTTACTCTTTGACTCTTGGGCCACACCGCAGTCACAGTGTAGCTATACAATTCACTGTAAAACTGAATGGATTTGAGGACTAGAATGTGACCTGTTATTTGGAGATTAGCTAGTGCCATGGGAGAATTGGAGCTTCTGCTCAAACAGATGTAAAGTCAAGAAACACTGGTACATATAGAACCTCCAGCCTAACACAGGCATAAGAAGGTAGACAAGTGTGCAGACCATACAAAAAAAGCATTTCAGGAGGATAACGCAGAAACTAGACAATAGTATATGACAGGCAGGGCAAATGTCAAAAATTCTGTGATAAAACTGATTCTTAACAAATTAACAAAAAACATTTTCCAGATCCCCGGTCTAAGCAACAAAATAATTAGACAAGTAGAGCTCAGAAAAGTCTCCAAATGCTAAAGGTCAAATGTATTTGAGGCGTAAGATATAAAAAAAATCTATGTATGCTATTCTGATTTGACAAGCCTTTACCCACGAAGTCATAAATAGATAAACGGGTTTCTTATATCCTGTGCTTTAGTAGAGTATTGTACCATGTTAACCATTGATTATTGCACAGAATTTGGAATCTAAGTTATTTTGAACACCAGCCACTTTAATAATTTAAGTTAACCAATAAAGATTATCACATAAACTCCAAACTGTTTATAGTGCCTCAAGTTAAGTTGACCTCTACCACCTAGAGACCATACTGGTCAGTCATGTATCTTCTTTTCTTTGTTCTCTGCCTTGGAGAATATAATAACTTGTGCAACAGTCCCTGGGAGCCCAGGTCAATGGACAGAATGAGTGGCCCACTATTTCTTCAGTTCAACAAAGACTTTTTTTTCCCCATTAAGTATGAGCAACAGATACACTTTAAAAGCAGTATATTATTCTCTCTTGTATATAGCAAGCAGAGTGTAAGAAAGTTATACAACATGAGATCGTACCTCTGCAACTCCTGTCTGCAGAATTTTAAGTCCTGTCCTTTTTTCCAGCTTGTCCTTATTGGCAGCTATGAACGAAATAAAAAGAAAAATATTACTTGACAGTAGAACTTTTCCAGATTCTTAGAAACAAACTGTATTTTCTTTATATCTGCATACTATTAAAATGCCTACTATATCAGTTCCTGTAAAGTAACTATCCTTCCAATTATATTCCATCCCCAGATCTACAGTTGATACAGTAAAGGATTTTTCCAGGAGCTTAAAAGGGAATGTATAGTCGTTCTCTACATATTAATTTGATTTATAATGGTCAAGGCTCCAATGTCCTTTTATCATATTTAGCTATTTCATCTGATAGCTGTGCGGAAAAAAAAAATGATATTTACAAATCTGCAATATGCCATCAGAGTAGTAACTCACACTCCCTTACCATAAGTATGAGGTTTCTATAGACAATATATATATTCAAAAATCATTATAGTTACCCTTTAAGACAAAGCTGAAGGCAGCTTCAGCTACTGCGATTAGCATGTCAGAAAACTTTGCCAGAGTCTCCAAAGCTATTAATGTCACAATACCTTCATGGCAGCTGTATCAGACCATTAGCATCTGCTGCACACATGCAAAATACCTCCTAAGCAGACCCAGTGTGCCTAAGCTTAATGTAACCACCATAACAGAGATATGCTTCACAAGCCCTAGATAATGGCAACTTGATCAGCAGTGTCTTAAAATATGCAGACCAAAATACGGCTGTTGACCACATTGGTTATTCTAACAAACTGTTTTATTAGGAAAAGAAGAAAATGTGTGCAGTTCGCAAATGTAATTGCATTTAATACATCTTTCTAATCTGGTCATAAACAGACAAATCAGTTTTTTTAGAAAATGGACCATCATTTAATTTACTGTCAAGTACCCTGTGAAGAAATGACTTGTGATCCAGATATTCAGTGTCCGGTTTCTTGGTGCTTGGATAATTCATATACTATTATATTATTATTACACGCGGTATATTTAGCACCAACAGTTTACGCAGCACTTTACAATGTAGGGGGGGGGGCAGCACAAGTACAGTTCAATACAGAAGGGACAGGAGGGCCCTGCTCGTAGAGCTTACATTCTAAAGGGAGGGGGTGGTGGTATAGGCGTGCATTTGCACATTGCCATAGGGATATTGTGATGTTGTTTTTTGGATTTATTCATAATGAGCAAAGGAAACGGGACCACAATTTAATTAACATAATTATAGCCAAAATGTGTTCTGCCATCTAGGAACAAAGGTATCTTATAATTTATCTTATAGTGATCTTATAGTGAATTGTGACTGGGAGACTAAGGTGATTTGAGGAGTAGAGCAAATATATGGTCATGGTCACCATAGAGATAGTACCAGAAGCCATTGGAAGTTATCAACTGACCAAACGAGTAGATAGAGAATAAAAGGGGTCCTAGAACAGAGCCTAGGGGTACCTCTATGGAAAGAGGAAATGAGGGAAACAAGTTTTAGGCACTGAAGGAGCATTTAGATAGGTAGAAGCAGGAAAAAGCATAGCCTCGGAGGCCAAAGGAGTTATGTTTAATTGGGAAGGAGCAGGTGGTCAATTTTACAGAAGTCAGCAGAAAGGTATATGGAGTAATAGCCATTCTTTTTTTATCAATTATGAAGTTAGTAGTGGGTTCTAGTAAGGCGGTTGCTGTGGAATCTTGTGGGCAAAAGCCAGAATGGAGTTTGAAAGGTTGTTATCAGTGAGGTAACATATCAGACATTTATACCCTAGGTCTAGAGGTAAATGGGAGTAAGGAAATGGTTCTTAAGTTGTTATGACTGGGTCCAGTGAGACTTTTCAAGCATAAGGGTTGACTAGTGCATGCTTTAAATAGAAGAGAAAGATGCTGAGAGAGAAATAGATTAAAACTGTGAGTTAGAGAGCGTAATATAGAGCAAGAGGATAGTTATGAGAACACAGGGTTCAGGGAACAGGGGGCGACTTCCTCTGTAGTACCAGGGTAAAGAGTAAAGTATTGAATGTGGTGGAAGACATGGTATGATAAGTAGGGAAGATGCCTGGACAGTGGAGATCTCATCACAAATTGTATCTATCTTTTGTCTTCAAATAATTGGTAATGACCTGGCCAGAAAATAAGTTAGTTGGTGGGGCCTATGAGAGACAAAGTAGAAAGTTAAATAAAAGAATTGAGGATTGCATGAGAAGGTATTAACAAGAATGAAGAAATAAGACTCTTTGACAGCACAAAAGGAGGAATATTATCCTAGGAGGGCCAATTTATACAGGGTGAAGTCTTCCGAGGATTTCGTTTTACACCACATTCACTCAAAAGTACGGCTACATCTTTTGAGATTTATGATGTCCTCCCTTTGCCAGGGTCGTGGCAGTCAAGGTCTCATTTTGTGTATGTAGAGAGGGGAGCAAGTGTGTCCAGGAAGAATGAGAGTGATTTGTTATAGACAAAACTGGTCAAGTCAGGGCAGGACAGTGGTTAGATTTTGTTGTAGAGGCAGTCAGTAGCAGAGTAGAGAAGAGAAGCCTTAACATAGTGAAGATTTCTATGGGTAAGGGTTTTTTGGTTGGAGGAATAGGGCACTGAAGACAGTATGAGTGTGAAATTGGAGTTGGATTTCTGAAGCCAGGTTTCAGTAATGACAATTATCTTAATGAAGGGCAGCAATGATTTATCACAATTAGGGATGAGCCGAACACCCCCCGGTTCGGTTCGCACCAGAACTTGCGAACGACCCCCGCGTTCGGTACGAACGTTAGAACCCCATTGAAGTCTATGGGACTCGAACGTTCGAATTGGAAAGTGCTAATTTTAACGGCTAATATGCAAGATAGTGTCCTAAAAAGGGTTTGGGGACCTGCCTCCTGCCTTAGGGGACATGGGTCACTGCAAAAAAAAGTTTTAAAAACTGCCGTTTTGGCGGGAACACTGATTTTAATGACGATTAAAGTGAAAAAAAAAAAGTGAAATATTCCTTTAAATATGGTGCCTGGGGGGTGTCTGTAGTATGCCTGTGAAGTGCCACGTGTTTCCCGTGTTTAGAACAGTCCCTGCACAAAATGACATTAAACGGAAATAACACCATTTAAAACTGCTTGCGGTTTTAATGTTATATCTGGTTCCTGCAATATGGTTGAAAATCATTGAGAAACATGGCATGGGTAGCCCTCCCTGCCCATTACCAGCCTATTTGGGTCTTGTACGCATATTAAGGGGAACCCCGTACCCATATTAAAAAAAGGAAATGCGTGTGGCCCCCAGGCCCTATATACTCAGAACAGCAGTATACAGGCGGTGCAAACAAGACAGGGACTGTGTAGGTTTGTTGTGTTAAGTTGAATCTGTTTGTCATTTTCAACCGGTACATTTTTAAAGTGTAGCTCCAGTCAAAAAAACTATCTTTAAGCTTTTTGGAAAACATAGGGAAGGGTTATCAGCCCTGTATAATTTGTTTTGTCGTCCATCTTTTTTCATCTCACTTGCTGCTGTCTCCTTGCGTTTGCAAGTAGGAGATGTTTGTAAGTTGGATGTTTGAAAGTAGGGGCCTGCCCTATATTACAGCGGTATGTACTGGGTACAGAGCACGCAGACAGCACGCACTATCTCCTAACACTACTGACTGCAAGCTCTATTATTAACCACTTGTTAGCCCAATGTTTGCATAAAGTGAAAGATGAAGTTATGCTGAGTAAATAGATATCAAACATGTCACTCTTCAAAATTGCACATGCCCGTGGAATGGCGCCAAACGTCGCTACTTAAAAAATCCCCATAGGCTACGCTTTAATTTTTTTTTTACTGGTTACATGTTTTGAGTTGCAGAGGAGGTCTAGGACTAGAATTATTGCTCTCGCTCTAACATTCTCGGCGATACCTCACATGTGTGGCACATGCGAGCACATGGGGACATGGGCGCTTTAATTTTTATTTTATTTTTTTATTGTTCATTTTACTTTATTTATTTTAGTTTGACATTTTTTTCCCCAAAAATATATTTTTGATCACTTTTATTCCTATTACAAGAAATGTAAACATCCCTTGTAATAGGAATATGGGGTGACAGGTCCTCTTTACAGTGAAATATGGGGGGTCAATATGACCCCACATCTCACCTCTAGGCTGGGAAGCCTGAAATAAAAAATAAAAAAAAGATTCTGGCTTTGATCGTACTGGCGAGTTGGTAGAAGCACCGGAGGGCGGTGAGGGGTGGGGGGCGTCTATGGCTGGGTATTTCAGGGTATCACCGAGTATGGCTGGGTATCTCTGAGTATGGCTGGGTATGGCAATTTATGGCAGGGTATTACAGAGTATTGGCGGGGTATTGGCGGGGTACTACAGAGTAATAGCAGGGTACTGCAGAGTATTGGGGGGTACTACAGAGTAATGGCAGGGTACTGCAGAGTATTGGGGGTACTGCAGAGTATTGGGGGGTACTGCAGAGTAATGGGGGTTACTGCAGAGTAATGGGGGTTACTGCAGAGTAATGGGGGGTACTGCAGAGTAATGGCAGGGTACTGCAGAGTAATGGCAGGGTACTGCACTGCAGAGTAATGGCGGGGTACTGCAGAGTAATGGCGGGGTACTGCAGAGTAATGGCAGGGTACTGCAGAGTATGCACTGGTATTGCAGAGTATTGGCAGGGAATTGAGGGGTTAAATTCGGTGAGCAGCGATGTGGGCACTGCAGATGCAGCCCACATCGCTGCTGACACCGATCTCTTTCCCCTCCGCTGTACCAATCGGTACAGAGAGGGGAGGGAGGAACCGGCGTCATAACATGACGCCGGTTTGTTTCCAAGTGATCACTCCGTCATTTGACGGAGCAATCACGTGGTAAACGGCCGCTATGAGCGGCCGTTTACCGTGATCCGTGATGCGCCGGGTCCTGTGGACCCGGCGGTCACGGATGCTCTCGAGTGCGCACACCTCGGGGCACGCGAGAGCAGAATTCTGGGAGGCCGTTAATTAACGGCCTCTCAGAGTTAAACAACCGCCCTGAAGCCGTTAATCGGCAATGGGCAGTTGTTAAGTGGTTAAAGCTAGATCACTAGCAATATAGGTGAGGTGAATATAGTGGTGTATACTGCAGTCAGGGCACAGACAAAAACCACTACACAGCAGCAAGATAGGAAATCAGCCAAAAACGATTGGTGTGTACTGTGTTGAAGGTACACAGAACACCCACTGCTTCAGATGCTAAGTAACACACTACACGAAGCCGCCTCAAAGGCGGCCTTATATAGTGTGGGGCGTGCACTACACAGCCTGAGCTATGATTGGCCACAGGCAGGATGCCTGTGGCCAATCATGGCTCTCCTCGCTGCCGGCGCTGCGATTGGCCAAGCATCACAGTCACAGTGCATGCTTGGCCAATCATCGGGCAGCAATGCACTGCGCCAACGCAGTGCATTATGGTCCGCGCGCGCGTCACTCGAATTTTGACGCGAACGGCCAAAACGTTTGGAATTCGCCGAACGCACGAACAGCCAATGTTCGAGTCGAACGTACGTTCGACTCGAACACGAAGCTCATCCCTAATCACAATGATGACTTAGCACTGCCTGACTACACTTGGAGATTAACTCTCCTAGAGTAAGAGTGTGGCTCTGCTGTCCATGTGACAGCTGTTCTATGCACTCTGTTTATTTGTAGCTTTTGATAAAGTGAAGGCACTTCTGTGTCACTGACAGCAGAGGCCCCCCTTTACTGTTTGACACCGTCTGACACCAAGGATTTCATTGCCAATGATGTAAGCAGGAGTAGTGAGGGAGAACTAGCAAGATGAGTGTTGAGGTTTGGGGGGGACTTTGCAAAAACACTGTCATTTTTCCCTGAATGGGCAATGACCCCGCCTCGGCTTAGCTCTATAATACTCTCGGAAGACAGCTATTGCTGTAGTTCCGGCAGAGAGGCACTGATCCTTCTGAGCTCTGCAGCTGCTTTGCCCTCCCCTTTTCTCCTTGGGCCCAATCACAAAAGTCTTGGTAGTATGTGAATGGGCAGCAGAAGGGAGGGGCAGGCATAGCTGTTCTGTGTGTTTCTCTCCTCTCAAATACCCAGAGTGTCTCTCGGCAGAGCAATAAACCTGTCAAAATGTAAATAAAAGGGATAAGCCCAGCAGATGTCATGCAGCTGTTTGGACTTAACTCATAGTGTGCCTTAATTTTTTACAAAGTGGCTGAATTTCTGGAATACAGCTTTAAAACAGAACTTCAGCCAAAGAAAATTATGTCAGAAGTTCAAATTTCTGTCTGGATTTTGTTTCTGTCTGTGACCCTATTAGGGAAACGTTCCTTCTTTTTATATGCCTGTGAGGACAATACAAGAAATGGGGGGTGTGGTGATCATTGTGACAGGAAGACACAAATAGTAATAAAAAAAACTTGGCCAAGAGTTCTAAACCTTCTCCACATTATCCAAACCAAAATAAAATTTAATAATGTAAAGGAAATGTATAGTATTTAGTTTTACCTAAAAAAATAAAATTTTTAAATATTTGTTTATTATTTCAAGCCCAGTTAATTGAACACAAATAGATATGTATTTATTCCAGCAAGTAGATGGGGCTCTAGGCTCCTATTACACGTTAAGTTAAACATTTTCTGACTGCAGCTTCAGTAATGATCCTTGCATCATAATTGCATCCGGCAATGAGCTGTCCTGTAAAAGTGATCCAAGCATACTTGTAAAAAGTCATTATCAGCTATGCATCCATCTAATAAACCCCAATTTTCTATTTGAATAAAATAAAACAATAATAAAAAAAACACCCTTATTCCCTTGTGTGCAAATGTGAATGTGCGTGTTGGTCCTGCACACATATGTAAAGGTATTTTTATCTCACATGGGAGGGAATCACTGCAAATGTTAGAGTGAGATTAATAATTCTTGTGCCAGACCTCCTGTTTAACTATAAACTGGTAAAGGTTTTTAAAATGTCACCTATGAATAATTTAATGTGCCAAAGTTTGTTGCCATTCTACGATTGTGCGCAATTTCAAAGCATGACATGTTAGGTATCTATTCACTCGGCATAATATCTTTTGTTATATTTTACCAAAAAATTGTGTTAGTGTGCACGAAAATGTATTTAAGTGTATTTTTTCCCGAAAAATTGCGTTTATTTAAACTGCTCAGAGAATATTATGTGACAAAGAAAATTGCAACAACCACCATTTTATTTTCTAACGCCTTCACTTCCAATAAAGATATAATGTATGGGGATCCTAAGTATTTTTTTAATAAAAAAAAGATTTTTTACATGTATGTGAGATATGTCAAAATTGTCCTGGACGACAAGCAGTTAAACAGCTAAAAGACCTTGCTAAGGAAAAAAAAAAGTCTATTGGTTGAACAGCCCAATAGCTCAAGCTACAAACGCATTAGGCTGAATGGCCAATCCCCAAGCACCAGTGCTATAAAGTGGAAGAAAGTAATGGATATGTTTCTCTGTTCCCAGCAGGGGTTCACTTTAATAGAAACCCCCAGCAGCTTTACCACACCTTTCTTTCATTATGAAAGAGAAAGTGAGGATACATTGCTGGAAAGGCATTCAGTAAAGTGCACCTATTGCTTTGCCATGCACTTTAACAATAAGAGTAAAAATTCAATACAGGCTTAATTAATGAAAATTACAGCAGTGATGTGAAAAAAAAGCAAAAACCCATAACAAATCATTTAAAATATTTGGCACCATTTACCTTTCCGACCACAAAAAAAATTGAATGGTTGCTATAGACTAATACACTTGTTAGCGCATCGTCTGTGCTCTTTGTAATAACCTAGTAAATAAGCATTGTTTGATTCCTTGAATTTTTTTTCACTACAAGTAAGCAAAAAAGAAAAAAAAAAAGGAGGAAAAAGAAAAAAAATATTGGCAAGCATTTTCAAGGATTAAGTAAAAAGTAAAATAAGTCTGAGATTCTTCTCATTAATTTTAAAATCAAATCTCTTCCACCTCTTTTGGAAATTGCCTGCCTACAATTTATCCTGAATAGAGGAAAAAAAAAAACATTTTAAAATTTAATTTCTTTCTCCCAATAAAAGTAGAACTCATTTGGAACACTGAAAGCAGTGGCCACCATAAGACCTTCATTCTGTATTTATGTGAAACAAAGGGGTTTTGAAATATAAAAATGAAGCCCTTCAAAATTAAATTCATAGATGAAGGATATGCAAATTACCTGGAGAAGCGGAACCCTATAATGTTCTCAAAATTCTGCAACAGCCTGTTTAATTAGTATTTTAATTTATCAGAATAATTCCTTACACTTGACAATTTATTCAGTAATCCATATAATTAAGCACGTTCCTACACTGAAATAATTTAGCCTGCACCCTGAATTGTAACCTCAGGGAGTTTCTGGCAGCAGTTTCTATCGACAGAAGAGAAAGCCTTTGGCCTCTGTGCCATTTGCATGGGTTTTACCGCTAAGGGAAAAGGGGTTAGCATGACTAGCAGGTCTGGCTTGGAGCAAAAATCAGCCATGACATGAAAGACACCACCCTAATTCTTTATACATAGCAAAATATTGTTAGGACTAATGGAGAAATTGTATTTTTTTATGATGACTGTACTGTAGTCCAAGATGGCAGGTTAAACAATTTCCTACCCTGTAAAAAATGCTTTGGCCTTAGATATACTTTAAAATTGACCTGTACTCAAGTGTTGACACAGAGCTATATGTATAGTCTTGCTGGAATTAATAAATAAAAAGCCAAGTTGAAATTTTGGGAGAAAATACTGCTCCAGGTTCCCTTCAGACATGGCCTCATATCATTTTGCCATAGAATATCTTTTGAACAGGAAGCTCCATTAATCTGAACTTAAATATCTTCTTTTGATGGAGATCACATCACTAAGAGCCTAGGCATTAAAGCATGTAACAAGACAACCATATTCTCAACGACAAGTAGGCATTTCAGTCCTTCCATTACCCTTTATTCATCCAACCTCCATCCCTGGATACTGTTTGTATTAATTTAAGTAATAATTTTGGATAGAGTAAAGAATATTTATTTATTTAGCTATGCTGTGTCTCATCAAGGTGATTTCCCTTTACTTAATGCTCCAGAAACATAAAAAGAGGACATTTCTTAAACCTCTTTATGACCACGCTATAGCTGAATGATGACTACAGCAGGGTAGTTTATGGACGTCCGCCTGTGATCGCTTCCTGCGCACTACAGATGGCACGCATCGGGAGCTCTCTGTGATGACTGTGTCCTTCAGACAGTGCCGCCTCATCAGTACCCATAAGTGCAGCCTATCAGTGGCCATCAGTGCAGCCCATCAGCGCCCATCAGTTCAGCCTCATCAGCACACATCAATGAAGGAAAAAAAACTACTTAATTACATTTTTTTTAACAGAAACTAAGAGAAACATTCTTTTTTTAAAAAATTCCAGTCCTTTTCTATTTGTTTAACAAAAATAGGAAAAAAAAACAGTGGTGATTAAATACCACCAAAAGAAAGCTCTATCTATCTCAAAAAAAAGATACAAAATTTGTTTAGGTACAGTGTTGCGTGGCGACATAATTGTCATTCAAAGTCTGACAGCGCTAAAAGCTGAAAGTTGGCCTGGGCAGGAAGGGGGTGAAAGTGTCCATTAGGCAAATGGTTAAACAAAAAAATAAATCACCGTTTACATACAGTATCTCAAAAAAGTGAGTACACCCCTCACATTTTTGTAAATATTTTATTAAATCTTTTCATGTGACAACACTGAAGAAATTACACTTTGCTACAATGTAAAGTAGTGAGTGTACAGCTTGTATAACAGTGTAAATTTGCTGTCCCCTCAAAATAACTCAACACACAAGCCATTAATGTCTAAACCGCTGGCAGCAAAAGCAAGTACACCCCTAAATACAAATGTCCAAATTTAGTGTTATCATTCTCACTCTCTCATACTGGTCACTGGAAGTTCAACATGCCACCTCATGGCAAAAAACTCTCTGAGGATCTGAAAAAGTATTGTTCTACATAAAGATGGCCTAGGCTATAAAAAGATTGCCAAAACCCTGAAACTAAAGCCGCGTACACACGGGCGGACTGTATGGCCAACTTAGTCCGTCAGACAATCCGACGGACAGTCCGTCCTACTTTCGAATGAACGGACTTGACACAAACAGTCCGTTGAAAGCTTGCGCGATGACGTGTACAGCATGTACGACGGGACTAGAAATAGGAAGTCCAATACACAGCAATGCAACCTTCCGCCATGTAAATCCTTTCTGAGCATGCGCCATACTTAGTCCGTCGAACTAGCCTACTCACGAGCGGATTGTCCGCTGAAACCAAAGTCTGACGGACAATATTACGGAAATTCCGAAATACTTAGTCCGCCAGACTGCACGCTGAAAAAGTCAGCTGAAGCCCACACACGAGCGGACTGTCCGCTGAAATGTGTTTCGGCGGACTAAGTTGGCCAGACAGTCCGCCCGTGTGTACGCGGCTTAAGCTGCAGCACGGTGGCTAAGACCATACAGTGGTTTAACAGGACAGTTTCCACTCAGAACAGGCCTTGCCATAGTCGACCAAAGAGGTTGAGTGAACATACTCAGCATCATATCCAGAGGTGCTCTTTGGGAAATAGACGTATGAGTGCTGCTAGCATTGCTGCAGAGGTTGAAAGGGTGGGGGTCAGCAAGAAAGCCCGCAAACAGTTTGCTGAAGACAAGCAGACTAAGGACATGGAGTGCTGAAACCATGTCCTGTGGTCTGATGAGACCAAGATAAACATATTTGGTTCAGATGGTGTCAAGCATGTGTGGTGGTAACCAGGTGAGGAGTACAAAGACAAGTGTGTCTTGCTTACAGTCAAGCATGGTGGTGGGAGTGTCATGATCTGGGACTGCGTGAGTGCTGCCGGAACTGGGGAGCTACAGTTCATTGAGGGAACAATGAATGCCAACATGCACTGTGGCATACTGAAGCAGAGCATGATTCCCCCCCCCCCATTCAGAGACTGGGCCGCAAAGCAGTATTCCAGCATGATAATGACCCCAAACACACCTCCAAGATGACCCCTGCCTTGCTAAAGAAGCTAAGGGTAAAGGTGATGGACTGGCCAAACATGTCTCCAGATCTAAACCCTATTAAGCAACTGTGGGGCATCCTCAAATGGAAGGTGGAGGAGCACAAGGTCTCTAACATCCACCAGCTCCATGATGTCGCCATGGAGGAGTGGAAAAGGACTCCAGTGGCAATCTGTGAAGCTCTGGTGAACTCCATGCCCAAGAGGGTTAAGGCAGTGATGGAAAATAATGGTGGCCACAAAAAATATTGACACTTTGGGCCCAATTTGGACATTTTCACTTAGGGGTTTACTCACTGTTCTTGCCATCGGTTTAGACATTAATGGCTGCGTGTTGAGTTATTTTGAGGGGATAGCAAATTGACACTGTTATACAAAATGTACACTCAACGCTTTACATTGTAGCAAAGTCTAATTTCTTCAGTGTTGTCACATGAAAAGATATAATACAATATTTACAAAAATGTGAGGGGTGTACTCACTTTTGTGAGATAATGTATATGTCCCTGATGCAGTCTGTCCCCATGGGACGATTTTCCCTCATTGCCTGTTGTGATGACAGTTTTTAAATGTTTGGTTTCCCATCATAATGGTTACTAGGAGAAATAGGGTGAATCTTCAGGGCTAGATGTACACTTAAAGCAGAGTTTCACCCAAAAGTGGAACTTCCGCTCATTGTACTCATTCCCCCCTCCGGTGCCACATTTGGCACCTTTCGGGGGGAGGGGGGACAGGATACAAGTCTTCATAGGTATCCTGTCCCCACTTCCGGGAGCCTCAGCCATGGATATTTGTGTCACCGCTTGGGCTTCCTCCTCCTTCCCTGGTTGCCAGGCCAGTAGGAGAGAGGAGCAGAGCTTCACACGTGCACTGTAGGGTTCCTGGCGTGAAGCCGTAAGGCTACACTGCCGGGTTCCCTTACTCACAATGGAGGTGGCATGCACTCGACAGCTGATGGAAATAGCTGCAGTGCCGACATTGCTGGACTCCAGGACAGTCTGGAGTCGGATTATTAAAAGTCAGCAGCTGCAGTATGTCCAGCTGCAGGCTTTTAATTTTTGCAGCGGTGGGCAGACCTCAGCTTTAAGGATTTAGGTCTTCTTCAAAGTTAAAACACATGAAATGCAACTCTAATGTTTTGAAATGCACTCAACGTTTAAGGTCTGTTTATGAAATAAATTTAGATTTTTTTTTATTGTTATCCCTTAAAGTGCACCCATCAATGAAAAGGAGACATAATGCTGAAAAGGAGTAGGATAGGAAAGCTAGACAATACACTTATTTTGCATACTAATGATGAATTCCATCTACACTCCTGCAGTTAATGTTTGCATTTTATGGTTCCCTTGTGTTTCAGTCCAATCATTTAGATATACATATCAGATCTATGAGAAACTGAATCACTTGTGGGCATGTTTCCATCACTCAATGGATGTTTTAAGGGCTGAATTAAAAATAAAGCACACTGGACGCTTTGTGAATTTTGTATGGAGTTGTAGCATATGGTACAATCAAACAATTTTTTTATTTGATCTTTTAAATCATGGCAAAAAATGATCAAAGAAAATTTATTGGAAAACTATCATAATTGCAATCGAAGTAAAAAATTAAAAGCACATTTGTAACACCATCAAAAGAATAACCTTCGATCTCAAACAAAACTTTAAAGACATCAATGTGAAAATAATTAATGTGCAAGTGCAGCATTAGGATGCAGGATAGGTAGGTGTAACATGCAGGGTTTTATTCATAGAAAAAGAAATAAAGCTGCAGACAAAGAGACAAAGATGGAAAGGCATAGGTATGTGAGGCTTAACAATGGTTTTAAAGCAGAGTTCCACCCACTTTTAGAACTTTGTCTTAAAGGAAAGAAGACGCCTCCACCACTCGTTTTTGGCTTTTTTTTTTTTTTACTAACTTACCTTACACTTGGAAAAGGATTTTTATTACATAAAAATATGTAACAACTATCCAAAATGTAGAAATCAGCTTAAATATAGCTTCTTACGAAGAACTCTAGTTTTTGTTATTTATTTTTTTCTGCCTTGCATCCACACAAAAAAATGTTGGTGCAGTACCCACCTTATCTTTAGAACTACACATTTACTGCTCCAAGATCCAGCATGATCTGGGTCAAATGACATACAGGACCATCCAACCTACTTTCTGTGGGCCCAGACAGTCATGGACATGCCTAATGTAGCAGGGTGACCCCTTGCTACTCTGTAAAATGGTGGTTTAGGCTCAGATTTTGTGGGAAGACAGCACACTGATGGCACAGGTGTGTGCTGGCTTTATATGAAAGTCAGAGATAGAGCTCAGAGCCCCACCCTCCAGAGGAGGTCAGTGTGTAAGGGAGGTGCTGTTGTGCCCCATGGTGTCCAGGTCAGCACAGCAGCCCCGGCATATGCGATCATTGATGTGAGGAAGTGAGGAAGGCTCTGTCCTTGTTTCCTTTTCAGAAACCCAAAAAAGGGAGACCATTATATCCTTTACATCAAGCTTGGTCTACAACCACTACCATCCATTACATTCTAATCCTCCCCCTGATTGGGGCACCACTGGATGTGTGCAACTGGAGGATCTTTGGATTTTTTATTACTCCCTCTTTGGAGTCTCCTGTCCCTTACCTGTATGCCCCTCAAGGTTTACACTACCACCCTCATCTTTATAGAGACGATCCTCGTTTAGCTATGAGGAATAAAAACGTCATAAGCTCCTGATGAAGCGTAATATGTAGAGCACCTGCGAGCTGAACCACCTATGATACACTGTTTCTGCAAAGGACTTCTTTGATTCTATTGTATTTTATCCCTATATTATACACTCTAACAAAATGGGAATGTATGAATAATTTGTTTAATTGTGATGCAGTAGACAGTGTAATCGTCATGCTCTGAGATACAATAATGGATGTTTTGTTGTTTTTAGAAATAAATATTGTTTGAATTTATCATTTTCTTTTATGTCTATGCCTAAAAAATTCATCAACGTCAACAATAGTTGTTTTCTTCCATAGTAAATTGTGTCCAGTTTGGTACAGAGGAAAGCCCGAGCCTGAGAGAGTGCCCACATGGGACAGAGTGCAGCTAGGAAGCTGTATAGAGAGTCCATGAGGGACAGAAACAGTTATGAAGTTGTAAGGAAGATGCAGAGCTGAGGTATAGCATCTGTGCATAAACACTGGCATAAGTTTCATGGTCAGGAGAGCCACAAAGATACTCAGGAGGGACCCTGAAGAGGTACTTGGAGCAGGAAACCTGCCACAAGAGAGCCAGGAGGATGAAAGTTATGCTTTTGCTGTGATGGTGAGAACCTCTAGTGTGGGAAGACATACTAGTGTTGATGTACGTTTAAAGAAAAGTGGGCAGGAAAGCCCTGAAATCGATATCTAGCATGGAGTAAACTAATGTGTCACACTAAACAGTACCGGTTAGCATGCTATTTATACAGACATGGGTGCAACAACCATTCTCATATAATATACTCTGATAAGTGGTTCTGCCACTCAAAGATTTTTTTTAACGAAAAAAACGAACAAGTGGGGCATCAGGCTGGGTGGGAAGAAAGCTGAAATTCTGCTTGAAGCATCAATATCTGCCCGTTATTGTATGTATACATGCTGTGCTCTGCAGCAGATTACAGTAACTGTGCTTAGTACTCTTCTCCAATCCACAGTCGGAGATATGCCAATGGACTTTCAAAATACACACTCGAAGAAATATAATTATTTTTTCTGTATTGGTTATTCTGCAAAGGATTGTGATTGCTTTGTGTAACAAAAATAATTCTAGTGGAATAAGAATACACAAATCTGCATTTAAAAATATAATCAGAAAAATAAAACACAGCATGTAAGCTACTTAAAATGTGTGAGAATTACTTTGGATAACTATACAATATACATAAAATTCCCTTGATAAACCCCTGTAGTTTGTCTTAACTGTATAGAATATTTAAGTGATATAGAAATATATAATATACATATAGAAATATATATATATATATATATATATATATATATATATATATATATATATATATATATATATATATATATATATATATATATATATATATATATATATATATATATATATATATATATAGTACTATAAGCCAGTGTTTAGAACTGTGTTTCAGTAAGGATCCTTAAATAAAACATGGTCAGATGTATTCTGCCTGAACAGCCTCCATATAACCCAGTAGTGAAACTTCTAGATCCATAGGGAAATCTGCCTTAACTTTACCAGCAGATATTTAGGCAGTAAAAGTAAATAACTGTCACTATGGTATAAGACCCATATACAGTGGACAATTACAATGATATGAGAACACTTTAAAAAAAGATATTGGTTTTACAAGGACCTTCTGAATAAGGAATTTTTTTTAGTATTATTATTGCATTGCCAGGGAGTTGGAGGTTTGCGGTTGAACTGCTAAAGTAAGTTGTAAGTTCAGAAGAAGAGGTCTTCATGAAAAATATTAAATTTCCTTTACAGCTGAAACAAGGTACAGACTGTGAATCTCATGTACTGTACAGACTTCCCAGGCGGCTCAGGATTCTCAGGACAGGCTTGTTTTTCACTACTAAAACTTACACTTCAAATTTTTTAGAAACAAGTTTTATGCATTATGTTAATAAAGAGATTGTCGGGGTGGTTCATGTAATATTTACTGTTGCATAAAAGAAAGCATGTTTAGGAATAACGATCCAGGCAATTGGCAAAAGTTATAGCAGGGAAAGGAAAATTTCTCCATTGACCCCTGGCTGCTAAGCCAATTGCTCATTGTTGCTTTGCTATTGACCATTTTACAGTGCCTTGAAAACAGTATTCATACCCCTTGAAATTTTCCACATTTTGTATCAATGTATTTTATTGGGATTTTATGAGATAGACCAACACAAAGTGGCACATAATTGTGAAGTGGAGGGATTTGCAACTAAATATCTGAAAAGTGTGACGTACATTTGTATTCAGCCCCAAGTTCACACCCAAGTGCGCATGCTCACGAAACGTGTCCTTCACTGATGATGACATCCACTGGAGCCGACTGAACGCTGTGTCCCAAGCCTCGTTCTGAGGCCGTTCTTCCGCAAGCCAGCATTTCCAACGTTCGGAAGCACAACAACTAACAAACAGCTTGATCAGATGGCCAGATTCCATTTCGGCGGAAACGTCCATGGAAACTTGTATACAATGCCTGCTATTCTTCTGTTAAATGAGAGTACACAATTTGTTGCCTAATACATTTGGTATTTTAACTACTGCACCCAGAGGCGCCTCTCTACTTGTTTAATTTGTATTCAGCCCCCCTGAGTCATACTTTGTAGAATCAACTATCGTTGCAATTACAGCTGCAAGTCAAGTCTCTTTGGGGATGTCTCTCTCTACCAGCTTTGCACATCTAGAGAGTGTTATTTTTGCCCATTCTTCTTTGCAAAATAGCTCAAGCTCTGTCAGATTGGATGGAGAGCGTCTGAACAGCAATTTTCATGTCTTGCCACAGATTCTCAATTGGATTTAGGTCTGGACTTTGACTGGGCCATTCTAACACATGAATTTGCTTTTATCTAAACCATTCCATTGTATCTCTGCCTGTATGTTTAGGTTCGATGTCCTGCTGGAAGGTGAACTTATGCTCTCGTTTCAAGTCTTTTGCGGACTCTAACAGGTTTTCTTTTAAGATTGCCCTGTATTTGGTTCCAATCATCCAAAAAGTATGAATACTTTTTAAAGGCACTGCAAGCTAAAGCTGGCAATAGGGTTACAAGATAAATGAAAGTGAAAGGGCATTCGCGCTACTATTTAAAGGTGCAAAACTACGAATAAGGAAAAGGGTAGTGATAAACCTCATATAAGAAGAAAATACATGAGTATAAAAATGATACAATAAATCCAAATAAAATACACCTAACAAGTGTCCCTAAAAATATGTGCACGTGCAAATTTGCAATTAAAGTGCTAATAACTGCAGCTGGACCTAGTAGTATTTCACAAAATACCAGACAGTGAAAAATAAAATAAATAGTGATCCTGCGCAAGTCCACTGTGTAATAATAAATATTTAAAGTGCTATGTGGTTAAAAATAAATAATAAATAATAGTGAATGTTCAAAAAACAGGCACAAAATATAGTCCATATGATAAGTCTAAGAATGTTGTTAAATGGCACCAGAGGTATTCAAAAAATTCAGAGAAACAGCAGGTGAATAATATTCACACACACTGTGCTTTCACTTTAGGTGTAATTAGTGTCACTAATTACACCTAAAATGAAAGCACAATGTGTGTTGTGCTCTCTGCCTCCCCTACAGTGCAGTACCCGGCAGGAAGAGGGATGAATGGCCCCCTGGTGGCCCAGTGTGGATGTCTATGATTTTCCAGTCAGACCCTCTGGTGGTTAAAGACAGAACGGAGGCTTTGCTTGATGTGCTAATTTTTCGAGGAGTGGAGGTGAGAGTTCTGGGAGTCCATATCTTCTTGTGTTATAGGAATATTATTCACCTGTTGTTTCTCTGAATTTTTTGAATACATCTGGTGCCATTGAACAACATTCTTATACTTATCATATGGACTATATTTTGTGCCTGTTTTTTGAACATTCACTATTATTTAATATTTATTTTTAAGCATGTAGCACTTTAAATATTTATTATTACACAGTGGACTTGCACAGGATCACTATTTATTTTATTTAGGGTTACAAGATAGGCTTGCATGTGGGAAACTTTCTCAGCCCACATGAATAATTTTGCCCTAAAGCGGACCTTTCAGTAACTTTACAAGTTTGTAATAATATATTTCTGATAGGTTACACCAGACAGCAAACATATGAAAAAATATATACTTTTTTTCTTTAAAATTACCATTTTCTTTACCCATGTAGGGCAAATTTAAATGGTCACTTTAGCTAAATTCCAAGACTTCAGCTCCTTTGTAAAACGGGAAGGCACATCAGTTAAGTCCAAGGAGCCGCATGACATCTCCTGGGCTTATCTCTATTATTTACATTTAACAGTTGTCTTTAACATTAGAGTCGGTGCAGCTACTATGCTTGCTCCTCCCCTCCTCTTGCCCAATCACAGAAGCCTTTGCATTATGTGAACTCAATCACAAAATACAAAGGCTTCTCTAAATAGGCACCAGAGGGGAGGGCGGGCATAGCTGCTCTTTGTGCCTCCCTCTCCTCTCTCACAGCCCGAGGGTCAGTGTATGGTCTGGCAGAGCAATAAGCCTGTCAGATTTAAATAATAGAGACAAGTTCAGTAGATGTCATTCACCTCCTTGGACTCATCGCATAGTGTGCCTGAACTTTGTACAAAGTGGCTGAAATCCTGGAATTTAGCTTTAACTTCTTCTCTTTCCAGCAGTACATGCTCAACGTTCCTCACTTCTCTGCTGCTCTGTTTGTCCATTAGAAGCTATGTAAAATACCCAGCACTTCTGGGTATGGATTAGCACGTGGCTTTCTCTCTTAGCCATGTGTTTGTAAATTTGGCCAAAACTGTTAAATGGGGTGTGGCAAGAAGTGCATATGCCTGTGTGAGCTCTGACAAGTTGGATTTTTTCCCTAACTCAGCAGCAAAACAGAGTGGTGGGGTGAGTAAATCTGAATAACTGTTGCTGGAGAGGAGGCTTTCAAGTTTAAATGATGCTTTTATTTTGCCCTGAGCTCCAGTCAAATAACTCGGATGAGATGATGTTCTTAGTCTGCTGCAGGTGAGAGGAAACATTTCTGAATCGATAAAGCAAAGCAACATGTTTGTTTTAAAGTGTGTGTTTAGCCCAAACATGTTTTCTCATTTTGGATAGATTGGGAAGGGTTAGAAAATCTGTCATGTTTTTATTGCTGTGTTCCTGCTGGGTAGGTTCACCCTCTCTATTCTATTAGAGTAATTCTTCCAAAGGGGACAACTGCTTAGGTGACAACCAATTTAATGCTTCACGTACACAGGACATTTGAAAACCTCTTCTGAACCCTGGAACTTGACAGCTAGTAACCGCAGGTTAAAAATTTTGTTTTTTCCACTTTTACATGCCGTGTTTATTTATATGTGTTTTGCGGCGTTCATGAGCGTTTGCGTTTAGAAGCGTTTTTAACAGATAACAGATTTTACAGATCAGTAGACCCTCCCAAATGCCTACAATGCAGGAAAAAAACAGAGTCTCTCTCTCTCTCTCTCTCTATCGGAAAGTCTGTTTTGCAAATGGTCAGAAATGATTTCCAATTGAAAACACCTATAAACAAAAATGCTTATAAATGCGAGTTATCGCATTTACACGCTGCTACTAGCATTTGGCGTTTCAAAATGCTCCTGAACTACCGCCCTGAATGCAAAATTTTGCTTAAAAAAAATGCTTTTAACCTCAATTGCTTCTAAACTACTGTGTTTCCCTGAAAATAAGACCTACACTGAAAATAAGACGCATCACAATTTTCTAGGATGGCTTCAATATAAACCCTACCCTGAAAATAAACTCTAGTTAAAGTCCTTTTTTAATCATGTAATTCACGCTGTAAAAGGATTATATAATGTCCAGTGTGTGTCTTTCTGTAACATTGTTGTAGAAAATACCTTATTTACAGTGCAGCTGGGCACTCATGTGACCCACTCCCCTCCTCTCCTTTTTTTTGTAGCCAAAATGATAATTAGACCTGGTCTTAGTTTCGAGGAAACACAGAATAAACACCTCAGTGTACATGTACCCATAAGATAACATTGAGGAGGGTTCAGGGGTTGCTAAAAAAAAAAAAACGCCCAAATGATCCTAAACGTCTGTTTACCAGCTGCAGTGTACAAGAGGCCTAAGCCCTTGTACACACGGTCAGAGAATCCGTCGGAATGTGTCCTATCGGACCGTGTCGTCAGATAATCCGACTGTGTGTGGTATGCATCGGACTCATTCCGTCTGAAAATATCCGTCGGACCCAATTTTCCAACATGTTGGAAATATTTCCCAACCAACTGGGCCGATCGGACATACTCCGGTCATGTGTAGAGAATTTTGATCGGACCAAGTGCCACGCATGCTCAGATCAAATTCCTACATCAAAGCTATTGGCTACTAGCCTGAATGTATTCCCATCGTAACGAAATTACGTCATCACGTTCTGAAAGATCGGATTTTTTCGCCAACTTTGTCCGACCGTGTGTATGCAACAGTTTCGGACAAGATCCGACGGACAAAATCCGATGGGCAAAATCCGACGGATTTGGTTGTGGAAATCTCCGACCGCGTGTATAGGGGCTTAGAGGGAAATTTCCCTCACTGTGGAGAGAATGCCTCTATCCTGTTATAATGTTTACTTTAGAGTAAGAAGTGAAAAGAAATCTCCATAATTAGCAATAAGTAACATGGGAAAGGTTTTAACCCTTCCCTACTCTATCAAAAAAAAAAAGTTTTGCATACATCTATTATCATCCTTTTTATCTGAAGATGATTTCCAGTTCAAAATACTGTCTCTCGTTTTCAGTTGGCAATGCAGTTTAAGTCTCTATTGCTACTCATAAAACAAAAATAATTTTATTTCAGCGGGTGCTTATGGGCATAAGCATACTGCCACAAACATCCCCAGTTAACCAAACTCAGGGAATCTTTTCAATAAAAGAAACACAATCTGGCGCACAAAGAATTAAATGTTCAGCCAGCATAAATTTCTATAACCCGGGTGGTTACAAAAATGCATGAATAATTGAAGAATAGTGCTCTTATTCCAACATACATTCCAAAAATTTGAACTACATGACATCACCACATTAACTGCACAAAGACCCATAAATAAATAAATAAACAGATGGATAGTCCTCTCCATGGACTAATAATTTCTTAAAGTGTTCATAAAGTGCTCATCCAACAAACGTTTCCATGATATATATTACCACCTCCACCACTAGGTGCAATGCCCGCTCACCTTAAGGAGCGACCCCACTGGGTCTAGTCCTGCCTTTTAGATATATAATCCTAGATGGTCCTGGAAGGACCACGTTGCTTTAACAGGTCCCTTCAGAATATCCCTTAGACCCCTTTCACATTGAGGCATTTTTCAGGTGCTTTAGCGTTAAAAAAAGTGACTGTAAAGCGCTTGAAAGACGCCTCATCTGCAATCCCAATGTGAAAGCCCAAGTGCTTTAAGAGCCCTTTCACAATGTTAGCGCCCGAAAAAAGCTCATAAAGCGCCGCTTAAACTAGCAGCACTTTACCAGCATTTTTCAAGCTCTATTGGGGCATTTTTAACCCCTGCTAGTGGCCAAATAAAGGGTTAAAAGTGCCCACAAAGCACTGCTGCCAAAAGCGCTTTGCAGACACTTTTCAGGTGTTTTGCAGGCACTTCCCATTGATTTCAATGGAAAGGGGCGCTTTAGGAGTGGTGTATTCACTGCTCGAAGAGCACTGCAAAGAAGCTGCTTGCAGGAATTTTTTTGACGCCCTGCCAGTGCAGCGCTTCAGTGTGAAAGCACTCGGGCTTTCACATTGGGATTGCAGTTGAGGCTTCTTTCAGGCGCTTCACAGGTGCTTATTTTAATGCTAAAGCGCCTGAAAAATGCCATATTGTGAAAGGGGTCTCAGTCTGGAAGCACTCAGGCTTTCACATTAGGATTGCAGATGAGGCTTCTTTCAGGCGTTTTACATGTGCTTTTTTTAACGCTAAAGCGCCTGAAATATGCCTGAAAAATGCCCCAGTGTGAAAGGGGTCTTAGTGTGAAGACACCAACTGATCTCTGGAGTGACTCAGAGTGAGAGAAACAAAATTGTATGAAATCTTGCATTTATTGTAAATAGTAATAGTCCACTCATAAAATGATCATCTTGTACATTTTGCATAACAACAGGATGTGAATAAACAAGAGGGATAAAAGGCTCTACTCCTCACCGCTACTACCAAGCAACTGAAACACCAGAAGTGACGTCACCGACTCCTTCCGACACGTTGCATCACAGATCGCGTGACTTCTTCGTCACATGATCTGTGACTTCAGCGGAAGGATGGGGGGACCAGATGAGAGATAGGCTTAGCACTAGGAGCATCTAGCTTATTTTACAGGCCTGGTTGGTGTGGTTTTCTGGGGCTCTCCTCCAGGCTCCAGAGTTGGCCATCACCATCCCCAGCAGCCGGAACAGATGCCAGCGGTCTTGCAAGGTGGATGCAGGAGGGACTGATATCCACATCCATTTATCAGATAAACATACTTGTATTTTATCTCTTGTAAATGTTTTTAATCCATTTGCTATTAAATCTTTTTACCTCGGATACTACACTTAGCTGCCGCTTGCTTCCCGGTTTCCCTCTCTGTATAATCTTTTTCAGCTGATCATCACTATATTCTGTAAATAGGGTGGCATCCAGATATCTTCATACACGTCACTCTGTAGCTTCCATTGTCATAAACATTCATGGCTTACCAACCCCAGGGTTTACATTTATTCCCAAAAATGTTATTTCAACAGCTGGATCATGGCCACACATAAGACCTCCTTCAAATGTTTAGGAATAGCTTCAACATAACCTGTTTGATGATTTTGCCTCGGTTTCACAAGTAGAAAAGCTACTTAACTCCTAAAGCAAACATCTAGAATATATTTTTATCTGTGCCTCAATGAGGGTCACATACACCAATATTATGGCAATTATAATTACTTATGACCAGCATTTAGCTGATCTAAGAATCAGCAGTGCTAAATCAGGAAGTAGCATGACTTTCTTAACTAATTGACGTACATGCATCACAAAAATGACTCACTATTATTACAAATTATTTGGCAGATAAAGCATTCCAACCCCGTATTCCCACTTTATTGTAAGATTTAGGGGGATTCTACTCAGAATCTATCCAGTCACTTGTCACCAAGTTGCCGGAGTATACACCTACTTAGGAAAAATATTCTTTGCCTCACCGTGCTCCCCTCTGCCTGGGAAGGGGGTATGACTGTGCAAACATGACTAGTGTCAAAGGTTATCCACACGCTGACAATGGCAGTGAAGCTAAAACCATTTATACATTTATGGTAGGTTCTTCACCGTGAAACCTGCAAAACCATATACAAAGGACATGTGTCATTTTACGACTCCTCCTAAACAGCAATCATAATCAAGCACTAGGCTCTGAGTACTCCTGTGATTTGGGAAGAAGTGACTGGTTTTCCTTATTTGTTTCCTTTTTTTTCATATACACTGTTAATAGACAAAACGTTTTTATTTATCTTTACCAATTCATTATGCATGCCTATTATTTCTCTTCAGAGCACTGTGCTTTTATGCCAAAAAAAAATCAATATTATTTTATTTAATACATACACACTTGTCACTAACCCTTCAGAATTCCGAGCTTCGCTCCACAGCATTGTTACCATTACATGGCTTTATTAGGGGCAATTATTGGTTATATTGTTTGCCTGTATAGTAAAATATTTCTTTTGTCTATGTTTAAAATAAGCCTTTTATTGTTCAGTTTAAGGCCTAGGTTTAAGATCCTTTCTTGTTCTTTGTCCCCCTACTTTTGTGCTATTTCAATTTCAAGTCAATTATTAGGCATTACCGCTTGAAGATAATTAATGCGCACATTGAAAATCAAAGGTGCGGTGTGTATACCTATCTCATAGCTCATGGGCAAAATTATCAAAAGACATTACAAAAATATGTTGATGCTTTTTAATTGAATTTAAAGTTGAATGAATGTTAACCTAAATAATTGTCAAAAAGCAAAATGTTGTAACAAACTTAAGAAACATGATTCTGTGAATATTTTTTAAACTTTTATTTGAAATATGTACAGCAACTGTTCAAAGAAAAGGACTTTCTTTTCTATAGAACAAGATGTACTTGGAATGGAAGAGTGGCTTTCATCAAAGGCAGTCTGCCCATTTAGTAATACAAAATGATAGCTTCAATTATCTATTCTGAAGATTTTTTTTTGTTAACCCTAATGTGAATATGTTTTATCTTTTCACTACAACAAGCTGCTTAGATGACATATCCTGCTTTTAAATTCTGACTGTGATGGGATATGCTAAGAAACCTTCTAACCTCCTTCTATGTGCAGAGGAGTCCATTATCACCATCCCTGGAAAAACATGACTGTATTGTGTGGTTTGCTTTCCCCAATTCTATTATATACCTTTTTAAAAAGCTAGTCTTACACACTAAAATCTAATTGCACAATCTCTATATGATGTGTCAGAAACAATTTTTTGCTTGCTCTCTTGCACAAAGTTATTCAATTTATAGTCAATTACATAGGACCTCTACACTACAAAGTTGTTGGAAGATTGTGAAATGGGATTACAACATGTGTGACCAGCTTAAAGGAGACTGGTAGAGAGGGAAATATGGAGCCTGACATTGCTAACCTTTGGGAAAATTATAACTGCCTGGCTATCTCTGGCTTCAGTACTTTTAGACACTGAAGCAATTATGCAGAGGAGAAAATGTAAACAAACACAGTCATCTGCCCATTAAGGAGAAAGTGACAATGTCTCCCGATACCCCCCATAGTGCGCTATAGTCACCTTTTATATGCTCCCTTCCTGCCTGCCAACACAATTTGAACCCTTGCTCCATTATTCTAACAGAGAAGGGCTTCCAGGTATGGTGGAGCATGCTAACAGCCTAATGTATCAATGCTTGGCCTGAGTGGGCAATTGCCCTTAACAATACACTATCAGGTGAGGGATCAGTGGTGGGCAGGTTTTCAGAAGACACTGTCACTCTACCCCGAACAAGAAAGTGACAATGTCACTAAGAATTGGCATTCTGCATACTTCTTATGAGTCAGTGACCTGACTTGTATTGACCACCTCCATATTGGTCCTTTGCACCAAATATGTACATTATGTATTCGGCAGATTGCACTGCAATTTCTGATCTGCTATACAGCATATACTTTTGATGTTGTGCTGATATCTTGTCATAAGTTCACCTGGTTGTTTCCTCCATGTTACTCTAGCAGTTTGCATCACCAACACATGTCAGGTATATCAGGGTTAAAATTATGTAGAAGGGAATCTATACCATCGGGATATCACTTTACACCCTTTTCTTGAGTTTTCGTATCTAGTGATAATTTATGGGTGAAGATGAAACATATTTGCCATTCTGCAGGGGATAAAGTGTCCTTTTCCCAGGTCTGCGTGTACGATGGGAGGTCTGGGTGACTCAACGTCAGAAGAATAGAGTATAGTAAAGAGATAGTGGGTGTTGGTGAATCCTTCTTTAGTAACAGAGATTCAAAGGTAGTATGACATGAATGTCAGAGATTATAGATTGTAAATAGGACAGTGCCTGTTGCCTCTGCAACCATTGTGTAGAATTACACAGAATTATACAATCAATGTCAGATCTGACTGGAGGACCTTAGATAGTCTTCTATGTTCCTGTTTGCACCAAGGGCCAAAAATTGGTGTTCCAAAGAAAGCAGTCATGGGGGCCCAGACTTGATATACTAAAGGTAGATTTCGTACTCTCACAAATATAGAGTGTTTGGCCAGTAAGATCGACTAGAGTTGAGGGATCTTTTTCAAACTGCAGGTAAGATCCATGGAAGGGCACACGATTCTATAGAGTTCATGTGGCCTCCAGTTGTACCCATAGTCTTAGACGGGGAATGATTAAACCAATCAAGAATACTTGTAACTATTGCTGCTTTGTGGTAAATAGCGATATCGGTTACCCCTACTCCACCACAAAGCATCAGGAGAGATAACATCCTAAAACAAATTCTGGAATTTACTAAGTTCCAGATAAAGTTAGAAAACATCCACAGAAATGTTCTATAGAACAGGCACAAAAGATGGATAGGGATTGTTTGGAATCAGTCCGTCTGACAATCTGATCATGTGTGGGCTAATCTGATCATTTTTCGTTTTAAAAATCAGACGGACCTAGAAATAGAACATGTTTCAAATCTGTCCGACGGACTCAATTCCTATCGGGAAAACCGTTCATCTGTATGCTGGTCCGACACACCAAATACAACGCAAGGGAAGCTATGGTCTACTGGCTATTGAACTTCCTTTTTTAGTCCCGTCTTATGTTATCATGTTCAAAATGAGCAGACTTTTGAATGGACTTAGTCCGTTCATTTGGAAAGTCTGTCAGAACTCTGCCGAAAGTCCATCGGGAAGACTGTCGGACCTAGTCTGACAGAAAGTCCGGTCGTGTGTACGCGGCATAAGAATATCCATCTTCAGAATGTTTAGTCTGCCGAACCATGAGAATCTCTTTAATGCTTGAGAAGCCAAGTCTGACTGGATTTTATGAAGCAGTGGCAGAAAATTTAAGAAGTATAATTGTGAAGCAGAAGCTGGTATCTAAATCCCTAAATTTTCATCTACTGCTTTCAAGGAATTCACACGATACCAAGTAAATAAGACTGCCCAGACCAAGTGTGGACTAGGCATGTCTTGATGGCTCCTTTTAAAGCAGTTCAATGCTCACGCATATGGAGGGACAGACATGGAGCAAATCCAAAATACATTATTTCGCTTTTTTTTCTCCCAGTTGACCCAAAATGACAGTGGAATGTCAAAGGTAAAGGTTGATTCTGCGGTTGACCAAACAATTAGACCCACATGCTCCCTTCAAGTGTCTTGAAACATGCTGCAGCCCAAGGCAGCAACTGAATTACCCTTGACTTACCAGTGAAAATACCTTTTCCTTTCTTTGCAAAGGGGGAGAAGTTGTGTGGCAAAAAAAAACACATCAGCAATTGAAGTTATGTTAGATTTTGGTGTTGCTAACTCTGTGCTGGTATTTTTAGTGGTCAGAAAGGCTAACAAAATGCCCTTACCCAACCCTAAACCTTACTCTAATATGTAGTATCCTCTATACAAAATCTAACCCAATCCCTATATTTAACAGATAAGCTCACCCAAAATATAACCCTTAAACGAGTAACCCAGCCAAAAGTTACATCTGCCTATTAGGTAGGTGCTGAAGAGTTGAATCACCTGACATCTCTCAAGGATTCCTGGGTTTGCATATCTGCTGTATAAAATAGGTCATGGAAATACAAGGGGGTGCTGATAAGTATTGAGCCTTACCCAGAAAAACTTGAGCAAGGAAGCTGTAAATTGCCAATTTGTATATATTCAATGGTGCAAAAATCTACTACCTATGATTTTAACTTATCTTTCTTTTTCAGGTGTGAAACATGGCAACACCTCCGGAAAAATTCAATGTGGAAGAGCATAGGACCATAATCAAGTTCCTGTTTCTCCAAGGGAAAGGTGCGAAGCAAATCCACAATGAAATGTCACAAACTTTTGGTGACAGTGGTCCTTCATATGCAACATTGGGTCGTCAATTTTAAAACTGTCCATTTCAGTGTTAAAAGTGAGAAGGCCTGCTTCTGTCTCTGTGCCTGCAAAAGTCAAAAGTTTTGGGATCCACTTTGCTGCAAGCTTTCTCATTTTTAAGTCATTGTGTATAATGACACCAACTCTCTCACACATTATTCCCAGAAATGTAGCAATACGTTTGGCTGATATTTGGCAGTCCTCCATGATCATGTCATGAATGGCTTTCACATTTGCAGGCACAGAGATAGAAACAGGCCTTCCATTGGGTTTCTCACTTTCAACACCGAAAATGGACAGTTTTAAAATTGGCAACCTAACATTTAAGTGTTGCATATGCAGGGCCACTGTCACCCAAGGTTTGTGACATTTCATCATGCACCTTTCCCTTGGCGAAACAGGAAATTGTTCATGGCTCTCCCAAATTACATTTTTCTGGAGGTGCTGCCATGTTCACTTTGGACCTGAAAAAGAAAGATACATTAAAATTATAGGTAGTTGATTTTTGCACTATTGAATATAGACAAATTGGTCAGTACATCCTGCAATTTACAGCTTCCTAGCTCAATTTTTTTTCTGGGTAAGGCTCAATAATTATCATCAGCACCCTCTCATAGTATCGAAGTGTTGAAGACATAAAATAAGCAAGTGGCTGACTTGGCTTACAAGGCTCCATTTATACCTAAAATTTCACCTTGGGGAGACTGGCACCTTGATTCTTAAAGTAAGGACATAAACAGACATTAGAACAGGTTTTCACCGGAACCCCAAGGGATAATTTTAAATTGTTTTGGCTGCTCTATAACACTGATAGGTGAAATGATCTCTCTAATCCACATTATGTATTCCTGCTTGGTGGCTTTCTAGTATAATATATATGTCATCAAGGTAGCGAAATTGTTAATGAAGAAAATATAATCTACAAGGCTGCATTTATACTAGTGAAACAGGACATACATTTTTCATGAAAACTTCACACCAACCTCAGGGCAGCTGATAGGCTGGGCTTAAGGGATGTCTATTAGTATCTCATGTGAGTAAGAACTGAATATTGTTCTCTCTGTCATTAAGCAAAGCTTCGGTCAAAGGCATGATTAGTTGCTAGGAGCCCCAGGGCAGTATTTTATCACTGGAATTCAGGTGAATTTGATTCGTTATTATATGGGGAATAAATTATATGTCATTAGAAACAAATGACTCTCAATTTGCACCCGTTTGCTTTACACAGAACTATAGTGTGATGGAGATTCCATTACTGAATCTCTGCCCAAATCTCTAAAGCCCCATACACACTATCAGATTTTCTGCTGATTTTTGTCTTCAGTATTACCAAAACCATGTAGTGCAAGGGCCTGCCTGATTTCATACAAATTGAAACTCCTAAGGTTTGACGTCATATTATATGGTTTTGGTAAATCTGAAGGAAATAATCTGAAGAAAATCTGATAGTGTGTACGGGCCTTTAGTCTAGCTAGCAGAGAATATCTTTAGTATGTTATTAAAGTGGTTGTATGGTAAATTTTTTAACTTTTACCTACAGGAAAGCCTATAATAAGGCTTACCTGTAGGTAAAAAAAATATCTCCTAAACCTGTACGGTTTAGGAGATATTCCCCTCGGTATGCGCCGCTGACTGCAGCGGCGCATGCGCACAAGGGGGTTCTCGCTGTGAAAATCCGGCAGCGCTCTTCCGGCCGGACTGAAATCTCCCGCGCGCATGCGCGGGAGTGACGATATCGCGGCTCCGGCCACTCACAGCGCCGGAGCCGCGATACCCGGAAGAGACGCCGAGGGAGCATATCAGCTCCCTCGGCGTGGATCGGGCCAGATGTCGGGGCCTCGTTCTAAGGTAAGTATTTCATAATGAGCTAGTATGCGGTGCATACTAGCTCATTATGCCTTTTGCTTTGCAGGTTTAAAAAAAAAAAATAATAATTTGCGGGTTTACTACCGCTTTAACCACTTAAGGGACTACTATAATAAAAAAATAGTGTATACTAATAATGATGTGTTTAATATTCAGTATATTAATTCCATTTTATTTCACATGCCATTATTAAAAGTGACAGGGGTGAAACAAGCTATAAAACTGCTTGGATGCTTGTAATAATTACCTTTTATTCACATGGTTTTATTACAAACAAAATTCTACATCTGCTCAAGCACTCCTGAAAGTATTATAGTCGGTACCAACCCTTGTCACTTTAGTTGAACAGCTTGGTCTGCATGTGACTATATTGTAAAATACAAAATTGAAGCAAGTACAATAAAGAATAATATACTGAACACTGAATACTCTCATTATGTGAATTAATTACATACAGTTAGCAGAATAAAATATTTTTGACGACAGAGGTCCTTTAAACCACAATTCAGTTACTCTGGATGTAGTAGAGAAGGGTTTGAATTAGGTTGTTGTTCTTCATCTTTGATAAAGACCAACACCAGACTTTTTTTTTACTTTAGTTTCGAATAGTTTGAAAGAGGTTAAAATGTCTTCTACGCTTTTCCTGCTGGTTTTAACTCTTTTGAGGAAATATAGCTTCCCTTTAATTCCTCTGACACCAGAATGTGAAATAAGGGAAACATGTGCCACAGAGCAGGGAGTAATACCTATCAAACCTGCCAGGTTCTAGCTCTTGCTCTCTCTACAAAAAAAACATTTTTTTATTGCCGTTTCAGTATTGTAGAGATGTTTCCATCATCCATTCATGTTCATATAACTCCACAAAGACAGGAAATGAGGGGATATCTCTCCAGTGCACAATAAACTTCTCCACTATATGGAAGGCTAAAAAATTGAGGGCTTCAATAAACCCTAGAAAATACAGCTGTGCTGCAAGCAAAAAATATTTTTCAATATAAAAAAATATACACATTTCAAATATTCACAGTCGATTTACTGAGCCAACAAAGCCTATTCTGTGGATAAGTTTTAAAGACAAATTGGTCCGCAGAGCAGTTAAAAAGAGCTAGACCCAAAGAAAGAGCTTTGGAGAAAATGGTTTGTACTGGAAAAGTAAAAGGTTGTTCAATTGTATAGCACTTGTATAGCTCCATTCAATGTAGAAAGACGGCTTGAATGAATAGCGTAGAAGAGATCCAGGCCCATACTATAGTTATGTTCACCATTGTACATCTGCTATTATGTCAGCATTTTATCTCGGTGTTCTTGCAACACTGCTGTCAATAGACCCTTAATATACCTTAATACGCAAGATAAATAGAAGCAATGGTTCTGGTAGCACCTGATCTCTGCTTTGTTATGTTGCTCTAAATCTTATATACACAAGGACAGGTGTAAGAATAAACTAAGCTTCTCTCACTCCTACAATAAACCTACATATCATCCATGTTAAGAACATAAGCAGCTTTTATACAGCTGAACAGTCACATGCAAAGTAGATGAAGCGCAGAAGTTTCAGATGCTGACACAAAAAAAAAGAGTTTGAAGGAGCTAGTGTTCAGCGAAGTCACTTAATATTCTTCTCCACTCCCCATTTGTTGTTTCATGAAATCCAATCAAAAATCACTGAATGCAGTTCAGTACTCCGCTGAAGTTCAAAAGGCCTGAAAACATGTACAAGTCTATTCTGTAAGACCAGCCGATAAAGAATAAAAATTGCTTTGCTTTAAACCATCAAAAAAAAAAAATGGCTGTAAAATACATTTTAAATTGTCTTTGAGAAACATTTTTGGGACATTTTAGAAAATCTTTGTTACAAAGTACATGTACTGTGTTTGTAACAGGGTGGGGCCATATTATGTAATAACCTGCAGAAGAAATGGGAGATCAGGAATGCAGCATTTCAGTACTTAAAATAGCATGGTTTTGATAAATTAATTTGCATGCAGGGTAATACACTAAATTCCTGATTTCACTTTAGACGTGCCCATTTTGGATAACTATCTGCTCCTGTATAATGGTGCATAGAACCGCTTACAGAACTATTGACCCTATGAATCATTCTTCTGTAGGGTTGGAAACATTGACAATTTATTGTTAGATAGATAATAGGGAATTAAAACATCTTGTAAAACAGAAATCAGGAATCAGAAAGGCATGAGGAACAACTGTTTTCATCAAAGAAGTGGTGGCTTCCACGCGTAAACACATGTAGAAATATAACAACCTTAACCCTTTCATGACTAAGCCTATTTTTGACATTTGGCGTTTACAAGTTAAAATCCGTATTTTTTTGCTAGAAAACTACTTAGAACCCCCAAACATTATATATATATATATATATATATATATATATATATATATATATATATTATATATATTAGCAGAGAATCTAGAGAATAAAATGGCGATTGTTGCAATATTTTATGTCACATGGTATTTGTGCAGCGGTGTTTTAAACGCAACTTTTTGGGAAAAGGAACATTTTCATGAATTTTAAAAAAAACTAAACAGTAAAGTTAGCCCAATTTTTTTGTATAATGTGAAAGATTATGTTACGCCGAGTAAATAGATACCAAACATGTCATGCTTTATAATTTCACACACTTGTGGAATGACGACAAACTACAGTACCTAAAAATCTCCATCGGCGATGCTTTACATTTTATTTCCAGTTACCAGGTTAGAGTTACAGAAGAGGTCTAGTTCTAGAATTATTGCTCTTACTCTGACGATCATGGAGATACTTCACATGTGTGATTTGAACACCATTTACATATGCTGGCGCGACTTCCGTATGCATTTTCTTTGCTGCGTGAGCTTGCGGCGATGTGGGCACTTTAAAAAAAAATATGTTTTTTTCTTATTTAGTTTATTTATTTTAAAATTAATAAATTGTTTAAAAAAAAATAAAAAAATTATCACTTTTATTGCTGTCACAAGGAATATAAACATCTCTTGTGACAGTAATAGGTGGTGACAGGTACTCTTTATGGAGGGATCGGGGGTCTAAAAGACCCCCGTTCCCACCTTTGCACTTCAAAGTATTCAGATCGCCATTTTCGGCGATTCTGAATACTATATATTTTTTTTAAACCAGTGTCATTGGCAGCTGAGTAAACAGGAAGTGACGTCATGATGACGCTTTCATGTTTTCAATTGGGAGGCTGGAATGAAGCCGCTTACGGCTTTATTCCAGTATGTCCCTAGCCGTCAGAAGTGGTGGTTTGTTGATCGGGGCTCCCGATGGAATGGGAGCCCCGGTAAGAACAGCGAGAGGTGGCGGGAGGGGTATAACAGGGGTCCCCCGGTAAAACAGCCAAGCGGCTTTTAGCCGCATCGGTTGTTATCACTGGAAAGCGCTGGCTCTGAAAAACAGTAACGGGATGATGACTGCAGCTGCGGTCATCATCCCATTATAACCTCCGAAAGCCGAGTAAGCACATCTGCGTACGCTCGGCGGCAAGGGGTTAATGAAAAAAATACAGGTTCATTAGTTGACTTTAGAATAAAAATTTCAACAGCAACAAATATACAAACAACACCAAATGATGGATGGATGGATGGATGGATGGCTCGACTGGCCTAAGCAACAACCCTTTATTTTTGTAGATGAAACTCACCTATGATGGGCAATACATGATATAGATGAGCAGGAACAGAGCCAAGAACTATGGCAGGGAAATCTCAGTGCTGAACATAAAATAAAAAGCCAAAAAGTATCTCAACTTACCAGAGTCCTCCTAGAACTATAAAAATTACCATGAAATTAGATGTCTTTTTAATTTAGGAGGTGGAAAACCTTCAGATCTTACACTGCTGAGGCTGAGTACTGCCATGGTACATAAATTAAAAACAATGGTATCTGCATTGCTTTATTCTGCTCCGCAGAACAGTAATCTTAGTTCATATTTTACAGATTCACTGGAAGGCTCACAGTCAGGGTGATGATCAGGCTCTGGTGAAGTTTTTATCTGTGAAAGAGAATTTTTTTGAGCTGTACTGTAGTTAGCAACTGATATCTTTGACAAATCTAGCCCCTTGGAGATGTGATGAAGATGCTTCTAATCTGTAGCACTATTACTAGTTCAGCCAAGTTTTATTTAATAATTAAGGTTTACTGTAAGGTCGCAGAACAGTAGTAGATTTGTTAAAGCTACCCATCTCCCCAGCAAGTTTGAGAAAATTGAAAGCTACTACTTGTGGTTCTTGAACAGTCACCCTCCTAGGAAGCAAAGTAGACCCAAACCCTGAAGAGTGGACCTATAGCTAGTCAGGCAAAGTTTGGCAGTAACAAAGATTGTCTGCTCCCCGTCACTTCCAGTTCGATTAATGATGTTGGCTCCCAGAAGTGATCCCTGTGACAGAGGAGGCAACAGAAGTTGCAGCTTACCATTGCATGGATGTTCCACTGCTACTTTGCTTCTTTTGTGGTATCCTTTTTCATTTTAAATATAGGCATTCTCCTTGGTTTGGCAGTCTATGGGCTTACCAGCATTAAAGTAGGGTTGTCTTCCCAGCAAAAAGCCCAATTTATGGTGGTGGTTAATGGGATCAGTATCTTAAGAGGCATGTTTGCATTTTGCATTGGTGCACTGTATGTTTTTTTGATTTTAAAAAAGTTTTCTTTACTTTAACCACTTGCTTACTGGGCACTTAAACACCCTTCCTGCCCAGACCAATTTTCAGCTTTCGGTGCTCTCACACTTTGAATGACAATTACTCAGTCATGCAACACTGTACCCAAATGAATTTTTTGTCCTTTTTTCCCCACAAATAGAGCTTTCTTTTGGTGGTATTTGATCACCTCTGGGGTTTTTATTTTTTGCGCTATAAATGAAAAAAGACCGAAAATTTTGAAAAAAAAAACGCATATTTCTTTGTTTCTGTGACAGAATTATGCAAATTATTAATTTTTCTTCATAAATTTTGGCCACAATTTATACTGCTACATATCTTTGGTAAAAATAACCCAAATTAGTGGATATTATTTGGTCTTTGTGAAAGTTAGAGAGTCTACAAGCTGTGGTGCGAATCGCACAAAATTGATCACTTCTGATGTACTGGTGGCTTATCTCATTTCTTGTGACCCGAACAAGTCAGGAAAGTACAAATACCCCCCAAATGACCCCTTTTTGGAAAGTAGACATTCCAAGGTATTTAGTAAGAGGCATAGTGAGTTTTTTGATGTTGTCATTTTTTTCCCACAATTCTTTGCAAAATTAAGATTTTTCATTTTTTTTCCTCCACAAAATTGTCATTGTAATAGGTTATTTCTCTCACGTGGCATGTGTATACCACAAATGACACCCCCCAAAAAATTCTGCTACTCCTCCTGAGTATTACAATACCCCATGTGTGGGACTTTTTCACAGCCTGGCCACATAGAGAGGCCCAACATGCAGGTAGCATCATCATGTGTTCTAGAAACATAAATTACACATCTAACTTGTTGACTATTTATTACACTTTTGAAGCACCAGGACAATGACACGTGACACTGATGACAGATGGCACTGATACGTGGCAATGATGACACTTATATGTGGCACTGATGACACGTGGCACTGATGACAGATGGCACTAATATGTGGCACTGATGACAGATGGCACTAATATGTGGCACTGATGACACGTGGCACTTATACGTGGCACTGATGACACGTGGCACTTATACGTGGCACTGAAGACACGTGGCACTAATACGTGGCACCGATGACAGATGGCACTAATACGTGGCACTAATACGTGCCACCGATGACAGATGGCACTAATACATGGCACCGATGACGCGTAACACTGATGACAGATGGCACTGATAAGTGGCATTGATGACACGTGACACTGACAACAGATGGCACGTGACACTGACAGGTGGCACTGATGACAAATGGCACTGATACGTGGCACTGATGACAGATGGCACTAATACGTGGCACTGATGACAGATGGCACTATGTGGCACTGATGACACGTGGCACTGATGACAGATGGCACTTATACGTGGCACTGATGACAGATGGCACTGGGGACAAATGGCACTGGGGGCAGGTGGCACTGGGGGCAGGTGGCACTGGGGGCAGGTAGCACTGGGGGCAGGTAGCACTGGGATGGATGGCACTGGGGGCAGGTAGCTCTGGGGTGGATGGCACTGGGGCGGATGGCACTGGGGCAGATGGCACTGCTGGGGGCATATGGCACTGCTGGGGGAGGATGGCACTGCTGGGGGAGGATGGCACTGCTGGGGGAGGATGGCACTTTTTACTTTACTTTTTTATTTTTTTCTTCAGCTCAAGGAAGAACGGCTGCCGCTGCAGCCGTTCATCTCTCCCCTCTCACACTGTCTGTGTGAGGAGGGAGAGCGGCGCTGAGAGATGATCTCATATGTTTACATATGAGATAATCTCCCATTGAATACGCCGATGACGCTGTAAACGGCCGCTGTGATTGGCCGTTTACAGCGATCTGTGTTTGCCTGTCCCCGGGGGACACGGCGAACACAGAACTTCCGCGATGCGCGGCGGCGCGCATTGCGGAAGTAAACATTAGGACGTCCAGGGACTGCCTCCCGGACGAACGCGCCTGCTCTACGGCCGTCATTCGGCTATAGGGCAGGCGCGAGGTGGTTAAAAGGATAACACTATTTGGGAGGGTGCAAAATAAATAAATAACAGCATATACATTTGCTACTCAAGCCATATTGAAATGTATTGTTATTAAAAATAATCTTTCCTTTTCAATCTGCAGCTACTCTAATTTTCTGTAAAATTCTATGAAATATGGCAATATTGAAATATTTTGTACACAATTGGGGTACAAAAAGCCCCCAGAAATGTAATTTCCTGCTTGTGTGATTGGCTCACTCATTTTACCAGAAGTCTGCACTAAGATACAAGTCAAAACTTTGGCATCCCCCACAATATTAATTTTCAAGGGTTAAATATTGCTAAAGTGATGAACACACTGCAACTTTTCTCAACAGAACACTAATGCCCCGTACACACGAGAGGACTTATGTCCGACAGACTTCCAAAGGAGTTCCGCCGGAGTTCCGCCGGAGTTCCGCCGGAGTTCCGCCGGAGTTCCGACGGAGTTCTGACAGACTTTTCGGCCGAACGGACTTGGCCACACATGATCACACTAAACTCCGACGGATTCGAACGTGATGACGTACGACCTGACTCGAATAAGGAAGTTCATAGCCAGTAGCCAATAGCTGCCCTAGCGTCGGTTTTAGTCCGTCGGAGTAGCATACACACGAGCGGAGTTTTCGAAGGGGACCGGGTCCGGCGGAGTTCCTTCGGGAAAATTTGAAGCATGCTTCATTTCTAAAGTCCGTCAGACTTTGGCGAATCAAAAGTCCGTTGCAGCCCACACACGATCAGATAGTCTGACGGACTCGGTCCTTCGGACTTTGGATGTTGAAAAGTCCGCTCGTGTGTACGGGGCATAAGGGTGCACCGGGTGAACGGGACCCTCCCATTCTGAATCAAACTGCAAAGGAGGTGGTGAAAATGCTTTTTCTTCAAAGCTGGGAAAAGGGAGGATTCTTGCTACTTTCATTGATCACCAGAGAGGATTTTTTTTTTCCATAACAACAGTAGAGAATTACAATGTTAGGCCTCATGCACGCTGGATGTTTTTAGAGCTGCTGTTTTTGGCTTCAGACATTTTTCTCTGCAGCCAAACTTCCCAGCATGTTACATGCAAAATACTGACAATTTGGGCCCAATTTGGACATTTTCACTTAGGGGTGTACTCATTTTTGTTGCCATTAATGGCTGTGTGTTGAGTTATTTTGAGGGGACAGCAAATTTGCACTGTTATACAAGCTGTGCACTCACTACTTTACATTGTAGCAAAGTGTAATTTCTTCAGTGTTTTCACATGAAAAGATATAATAAAATATTTACATAAATGTGAGGAGTGTACTCACTCTTGTGAGATACTGTATGTGTCAATGCACACATGTTATCAGCAGTTTTTGGCAGGGGCATTTTCTGGATGCAGAAAACTCCAGAACTAGTGGGTTCTGAGAGATTGTCAGCTGTAACAACGTTCTAACTCTGAAAAAAGCTGAAAAAAAGTTTAGAAATGCAAAAAACAACACTGAAAAACGTGGCGTTTATCAGCGCTTTTGAGCCATAAGCTTTGTGGGAGTATAATTTTGTTAAAAAAGCTAAACAACGCTATAGCTAAAAAACGCTACTGCAAAAACACTGAAAAACTCATTCTACAGCTACAGTTGTCTATAGCTAATGCTAATGGCTTTTTTATAACATATAGTGTGCATGAGGCCTAATGTGTCTTTGTTGGGTTTTCTGATTTGTGGCATATTGCTTTGCATATTTTGTCCTACATTTAGATTTGACGTTTCCCTTTTAAAACAACACATTGTTTGATTGACTAAATTGCTTTAGTTAGAAAAATAGAATATATGAAAAAATAAAAACAGCAAGAATACATGGCCTATTTTTCCAACATGAGCAAGAAATGTGTAAATAATCCCTTTGGCTATTGTTAAACTTTAAAAAAAAAAATGAAATTCTTTGAAAAATGCCATCCCTAACCCTCTAGACTCATAGCATAAATTGCTGTCAACTCCAATCATCACCTATTACCTGAATCCCGACATAACCCATCTACCAATTCCATTACTAGAGCATTTACAAGCCAATGTAAACTGTCTGATTGCTTTTTCTTAAGAAATAATCCTATCTATTCAATTGGAAGAAGAGATGATTGAACTTTTAACCTCATCAAACTCTTATTAATAATACTTCCATACGGGAAAGGCCAAAATAACTTATGTTCAAGATGAGGCTTTCCCTGTCTACCTAGAATGTCTTTTTACGTTGTTTTGTTATATTGGTAATGTATCATAACCCTAGGGGTATATTAATAAAGCAGTGGATCTGACATTCACCAGACATTCAGTGGGGGTGAATCTTGCAGATACATGAGTTTTAATCTTTTCGCTGCTAGAGTCATTTTTTTTTCCATGCGTTAAATGCACATTTTAGACCTTAAGATTACTTAAACCCCCCCAAACATTAAATATTTTATGAAAGCAGAGACCCTGTAGAATAGAATGGTGTTCCTTGCAATTTTTTTTATGCCCCATGACATTAGAAATATGGTTTATCAAACCTATATTTACATTACAAAATTAGCTAAAAATGAATTTTAATAGGCTAAGAACAGATAACTGAGGTACAATTCACACAGGCTCATCAAAATTGGACAGTAGAAGATTCAAAGAAAGTTGCCTGCCTAATGAGTCTCGATTTCAGCTGTGACATTCAGATGGTAGAGTGTGAATTTGTTATAAACAACATGAAAGCATGGATCCATCCTGCCTTGTATCAACGGTTCAGGCTGGTGGTGGTATAACGGTGTGGGGCATATTTTCTTGGCACACTTTTTCTCGCTGGTACTATACCCCATTGCGGTTACATACGACCACCCACAGGTTTCCCCCTCCTGTTTTCATGGCTGTGCTCTCTCAGACTCCTTTCTGCATGTGTTCTGGGATTGTAATAGATTACAACCTACCTGGAACAAGGTGTTCACCCTGGTTGACCAGTTTGCAGGGAGGCATCTTGCTCTGACACACCTACATTGCCTTTTATTTGAAAAAAACTGAGATATTCCTAAACACCTATTAAAATGTATACATACCATCTGTGTTTCTATGCAATGGGTAATTGCCCTAAACTGGAAATCTAATATGGTACCATTCTCTCAAGTCATTACCCATATTGACCAGATAATGATGATGGGAAAAATGTTTCACACATTGCATGATTCCATATCTACCGTTGACGCTAAGTGGGACCCTTGGTTCATTTACCGTCATCAGGATTGATTTCACTTAGCAGTTTCAAATTCCGTCTTTCCAATGTTTTCATGTAATGGTTTTATGCTCTGTTTTATTCTGAATTGGGGTTTAGAGTTGAAATTTATTTTTGAAGTTGAGACAAAATTGCCACTTAGTATTATCTCCTTATCCAATACTAGGTTGCTGAAAAAGCTGAATGTTCTTATTTTATTAGTTATTGGACATCATATCTATTTTGAACAGCTTCCACAACAAGTATCTGTTTTATGTACTATCCTTGTACCCCTTTACAGTTCTTTTGTGATGTGGATTTAAAATCCTAAGAAAAAGAAAGAGACGGCACCCTCTAAGTGAAGCAATTAAATTAAAAGGAATATATCATGTGGAATAAAAACACTCACATGTGAACAGTGGTATACAGGCACATCAATATTAAAAGATTCATCCGTATATCCCTGTGGAGCACAGACCATGGGAGCTGCCGTACAAAGGTGTCGGCATCCGTCCTCTAGTTAGTAGCCAGCGATGTAGTGTATTCCATGGCACTTCAGGATGGTCGGAGCCCGGCCGATTAATGTAATACCCCTGCTCTGCTGTATACTGATGGTGCGGCTTCCGGGAATGGGCTTAAATGAGCGGCGCTTCGGAGCATGCATGCTCCATCCTCAGGCTCAGTTATGGTTGACAATAAATAGAGGGGAGGGTGGAGTAAGATGGGTGGGCCATGTATGGAGGTCATGGGGATTGTCATGCGCAATAGTATGGTATAGGACTGCATCGGAAAAGGTGATGGTAGCCATGGGAACCAGTCATGTGCAATGACATGATATAGGACTGCGTCGGAGGAGGTGGTGGTAGCCATGGGGAGCAGTCATGCGCAATTGCATGATATGGGACAGCGCCGGAGGAGGTGACGGTGGTCATGGGAACCAGTCATTCCTGGAAGCCGCACCATCAGTATACAGCAGAGCAGGGGTATTACATTAATCAGCCACGCTCCGACCATCCTGAAGTGCCATGGAATACACTACATCGCCGGCTACTGGCTACCACAGCTCCCATGGTCTGTGCTCCACAGGGATATACGAATGAATCTTTTAATATTGATGTGCCTGTACACCACTGTTCACATGTGAGTGGTTTTAATCCACATAATAAATTCCTTTTAATTTAATTGCTGCACTTAGAGGGCACCATCTCTCTTTCTTTTTCTTGTTATTTTAGAGCTTATTCTTGCTTTAAAGACTGGCAGCCCACAGCTCTGATAAAGACTATTCTATGGAATAAAAATATAGTTACCTGTCTAATACTGATGTCTATTATCTAGCCCATTCTATTGTTTTTTTATTTTTTTGGGCTACACCCCAGAATGCGCCATATTATCCCCCATCTGTGTTGGATTTAAAATCCTGTCTTACTGTTTTGTACTGTAAACTTTTTATCTCAATAAAAAAACAGTTTGTAAAAACAAAACAAAAAAACAAACAAAAAAGCAATCCTCCATGACCTCTATAACTGCAGGAGGAATTAAATTGTCAAATTTCATGGCAGAAGTACTGAAGTCTTTCAAGTACTTCTCTCAGCATTAGGAACGAGCTCTGAAGGGCCTCGTATGGACTGGGGGGGGGGGGGGGGGGGGGGGGCGACACGCTGTTTTTTCAATGTTTTTTTTATCTATATTGCCAGGAGCCTACAATATATTACAGCCGTGAGCAATTTTAAATGATTTTTTTTCCTTTAGAAATGTAATTTTGCTTCGGTACTGTAATAAACATCTATCTTACATAGATACATAGATCTATACTATCATCTAATTATCTGTTTTTAGTGCTCTTGAATATAATTTTTGTGACGTCTGCCTTTTGTAAAATGATAACTTTTAAGACAACCCATGATGTATTCTTTTGGTTTCATTTTAGATCTGCTACACATGTATACAAAAAGAGAATGTGTATAGTTTCCTCTTTTTCCTACACTGAACTTAATTAGCTAGAATTGGCTATACCAGAAAATAGGACTTTTCTACAGTAAATTGCAACATTTGCAATTTCTAACTGACTGCCTCTATAAAATGTAAACAAAACTGAATGATCTTTTACATGTCAATTTTGTGTAATCACTTCTTATATATTAAAGCGGGAGTCCGCCGGGAGTTCCGCCGTTTTTTTTTTTTAAAAAGCCAGCAGCTACAAATACTGCAGCTGCTGACTTTTAAAATAGTGACACTTACCCGCCCAGCGCGCCCGCGATGTCGGCACCCGAAGCCGATCTCTCGATCGTCTCTCAGGTGCTGCCGCCGCCATCTTGGGTATGGGAATCAGGAAGTGGAGCATTTCGGCTTAATTTCCCGGTTCCTTACTGTGCATGCGCGAATCGCGCTGCGCAATAAGGATGGTCCCCGCTGTCTCTGGGATCCGTGTGTTTCCCAGCAGGCAGCGGGGGACTTTCGGAAAGGGGCGTAGATTCTGCGGAAAGGGGTGTTCCTTTCTGCAGAATCTACGCCAGAAGTGGGTGCAGATTCCTGTACTGTACAGGTACCTGCACCCCCCACCCCCTGAAAGGTGCCAATTGTGGCGCTGGAGGGGGGGGAGGATTCCAATGAGCGGAAGGTCCACTTTAGGGTGGACCTCCGCTTTAAGCATATTTAACCTCCCTAGCGTTAATCCTGAGTGTGGCTCGGGGTTCATTTTCAGTTCCAATAGCGGTAACCCTCGAGCCACACTGGGGATTGCATTGCAGTATCCAGGTAAAGTTACTTACCTTGTCCCTATGATCCTGCAATGTCCTCCCACTGTGTTCCAGGCTCTGTTCCCTGCAAGCGTCATGACACATGGGGGCGGAGCCCGACGACAAAATAAAAAAAGTAAAAAAAAAAAAAAACTCACAACACATTGTAATCTGTAGATTACGTTACTGTATCAAATCATTTCACCTCAGTTTTGTCTCTAGTGCTTTTTCCGGTGCCCTGTCTGCACTTTTATATTATATATACTGTTCTTTCTGCCTGGGAACTTGAGAACATCCATGGCATCCAAAAAGCGTCCCTCTACATCAAAAAGCAGTTTTTTACCAGCTAGAAAACAGCGATGGTGAATTAGAATTACTTGCAAAATTGAGTGATAGTGATTAGATGGGAAATTCATCATCAGACACTGAAAGTAATGACATCGACGTTCTGGCTCTGAGCTCAGTGATGTGTGAACTTGGTGCTCTATTGACTGTTGTACAGAGTTACCCTTTAATCTACCCAGTGGGGACTCAGAAAGCAATAAAAACTCAACAAGTAAATATCCTTTTCCTACAGTAAGAAAAAAAAGGTTCCTTAACATACATTTTAATCTGTCATATTTTGTATTGCATTAAAGTGGAACTAAACCCTCCTATCCTTTACAGCCAAGGAAGCTTCCACCTAAGCCTCCTTTTAAATGGCAGTTTGCATGGTGCTCCATATGTGATCAGTACACCAGTGATCACCAGCCATTTTATGGTTTTTACAGTTTGGTTGAGGACACAAGTAAATGTTACAGTTATCATTCATAATATGCCTTGAATGTAACTTTTTTGGGAAACAATTAAATCAACTTGTTTAGTTCCGCTTAAGCCCAGGCTCACACTGATGCGGGTTTGAAATCGTGCAAGTTCAGTTGAACTCGCACAATTTCAAACCCGCATGCCAGTCCAAATTTGGGAGCGATTCCAAAGATATCTGTGTGGGTTCCTGCAAAGTTATTATATTGAAATCACCCCCCCCCCCCCCCCCCCGCAGAGGCCAAAAGTAGTGCAGGAACTACGTTTGGGAATCGGTGTTGGGGTGCAAAGTCACTGTTGGATCGATTCGGACAGTGCCATTTCCGGCAATAGCTGGCGATTTGACATGCAATTTGATGTGTTAAATCGCATGTCAAAACAGCCTTATGTGAACGTGGGCTTAAACATAGAGGTTGGTGGATTAGTCACTGGAGGGAGCTCTATGTTGCTCTGTGCCATTACTCTGATTACTGCTGAGATAAGACTTCAGTCACATAGCTGGACACAGTCTTTGTGCATTGTGCGTATTGTGCAAAGAGCCCATTAACCACTTCAATACTGGGCACTTTCACCCCCTTGCTTCCCAGGCCAATTTTCAGCTTTCAGCACTCTTTCGCTTTCAATAAAAATTGTGTGGTTATGCAACACTGTACCAAAATTACTTTCTTTTGGTGGTATTTATTCACAAATCAGTTAAAAAAATAAATAAATAAATAAATAATTCTACTTTCTGTTTTAAAAGAAATCCAATAAAATCAAATTTTTCATGAATTTAAGCCAAAATGTATTCTGCTACATGTCTTTGGTAAAACAAATCCTGTTAAGTGTATAATTGGTTTGTGTGATCACAGACAGATACACAGATGATCATGTACAGATGTGCGCAGATGATCACGGACATATGTGTGCAGATGATCATTGGGACATGTGATTTTACTGTTACATACAGTATCTTACAAAAGTGAATACACCCCCCACATTTTTGTAAATATTTTATTATATCTTTTCATGTGACAACACTGAAGAAATGGCACTTTGCTACAATGTAAAGTAGTGAGTATACAGCTTGTATAACAGTGTACATTTTCTGTCCCCTCAAAATAACTCAACACACAGCCATTAATGTCTTAATTGCTGGCAACAAAAATGAGTACACCCCTAAGTGAAAATGTCTAAATTGGGTCCAATTAGCCATTTTCTGTCTCCGGTGTCATGTGACTCGTTCGTGTTACAAGGTCTCAGGTGTGAATGGGGAGCAGGTGTATTAAATTTGGTGTTATCACTCGCACTCTCTCATACTGGTCACTGGAAGTTCAACATCGCAAGGAACTCTCTGAGGATCTGAAAAAAAGAATTGTTGCACCACATAAAGATGACCTAGGCTATAGGAAGATTGGCAAGACCCTTAAACTGAGCTGCAGCACAGTAGCCAAGACCATACAGCGGTGTAACAGGACAGATTCCACTCAGAACAGGCCTTGCCATGGTCGACCAAAGAAGTTGAGTGCATGTTCTCAGCGTCATATCCAGAGGTTGTCTTTGGGAAATAGACATATGAGTGCTGCCAGCATTGCTGCAGAGTTTGAAGGGGTGGAGGGTCAGCCTGTCAGTGCTCAGACCATACGCCACACACTGCATCAAATTGATTTGCATGGCTGTCATCCCAGAAGGAAGCCTCTTCTAAAGATGATGCACAAGAAAGCCTGCAGTTTGCTGAAGACAAGCAGACTAAGGACTTGGATTACTGGAACCATGTCCTGTGGTCTGCCAAGACCAAGATAAACTTATTTGATTCAGATGGTGTCAAGCATGTGTGGCGGCAACCTGGTGGGGAGTACAAAGACTGTCTTGCCTACAGTCAAGCATGGTGGTGGGAATGTCATGGTCTGGGGCTGAATGAGTGCTGCCGGCAACTGGGGAGCTACAGTTTATTGAGGGAACCGTGAATGCCAACATGTACTGCGATATACTAAAGCAGAGCATGATCCCCTCCCTTTGGAGACTGGGCGGCAGGGCAGTATTCCAATATGATAAGGACCCCAAACAAACCTCCAAGATGACCACTGCCTTGCTAAAGAAGCTGAGGGTAGAAGTGATGGACTGGCCAAGCATGTCTCCAGACCTTATCCCTGTTGAGCATCTGCGGGGCATCTTCAAATGGAAGGTGGAGGAGCACAAGGTCTCTAACATCCACCAGCTCTGTGATGTCGTCATGGAGAAGTGGAAGAGGAATCCAGTGGCAATCTGTGAAGCTCTGGTGAACTCCATGCCCAAGAGGGTTAAGGCAGTGCTGGAAAATAATGGTGGCAACACATAATATTGACACTTTCGGCTCAATTTGGACATTTTCACTTAGGGGTGTACTCACTTTTGTTGCCAGAGGTTTAGACATTAATGGCTGTGTGTTGAGTTATTTTGAGGGAACAGAACATTTACACTGTTATACAAGCTGTGCACTCACTACTTTACATTGTAGCAAATTGTCATTTCTTCAGCATTGTCACATGAAAAGATATAATAAAATATTTACAAAAATGTGAGGGATGTGTGTGGGGAGAGTGTTTTGGGGACACTATTTTGGGGACATTGTGTGTTTACATTGTGTGGGGACAGTGTGTAAAAAGCTGTAAAAACAGCTCATATTCACTGATCACCAGCTGGCTGCAGTGATCTGCTCTCCTCTCCTCACTGACAACTTCCATGTGAGGACAGCCGATCGCCTAGCAACCAGCTCTCTATTTACATCACATGAAGGCTGTGATTTGACACAGCTGCCATGTTATCAGGAGGGCCAATCACAGAGCCCTCCTGCTGATCGGAGATGCGCCGTGTCCGGGTGACATGAGCACATCGGGATAGCGCCACTGCATGGGCATGTGTGAGTGCGATCCCCCCTCCTTCTGAGGGACGTTCCTGAATCTGGCCTTATATGTGCAGTGACCTCTGTCCAGAGTTTCTTTTTCACTCTGTCTCTGTAGTCATGGCAGGAGGTGTCCCACAGGCCAGGCCTGGCATTTAACCAGGTTGATGAGGTACTCATGATACATGTCTTTTGCCATGCTTGCTTTGAAGGGGATGTCACTTCCTTTGCTGATCACTATCTGGACCACAGGTTAACTTTTGGTTCATAGAACATTAAAACATGTAAAAAAATGGAATGGATGGTACAGGGATGATCATCCGTTAACCTCAGTTTTTCGTACGCTTCCATTTTTTAAATGGAACAAAAATGCAGAACTGTTCTGTTTAAAAAATGCACCTGAAAGTGAAAGGTAGTGGATGAAAAACTGATGTAAATGGACGATGTGTGTTTTTCATCCGTTTGTCCATAGGATTGCATTCTATTCAACAGACTGACAAAAACAGACAGATGGATGCCCACGTGAAAGAGGCCGAAGGAGTTTCAATTGACCTCATTAACACACACCTTGCACCTGCCTTTCCCTTCCAGTTAATGGCTCCCACTCACCTATGCAGGTGCATGGTATGGTTTTCTAATGCAATCAGCGATCACTGTTCTCACTAAATACAGAGCCAATCGATTTTTTTCCACCTTACCTTTATCTTGCATAGATTGTTCATTTGGCACAGTGTGCAGGAGCTGAGCAATCATACAACAGCCTATGTGGATCAGAACTGTAGTATTGAAAACAGATGTCCTAGGTTTTGTAAAGCTCACCATACAAAACAACCCCCCCCCCCAAAAAAAAACACATGCAGGAATGTGAGTTCCCATTACGGGGAACGGGGCCTGAAAGCTGAGTGTTTCAGCCCACTCCCTCCTATGTACTTGTATAAAGCTGGCCATACACTATGCAATAAAAAAAAATTCAAACTTACTTTCATCTTGCATAGATCGTTCATTTGACACAGTATGGAGGAGCCAAGCGATCACATAACAGCCTATGTGGATCACAGCTGTAGTACTGAAGACAGGAAAAGTATGTCCTGGGTTCTGTAGCGCTCACCATACACTATACAGTCCCATTGTGCAATCACCTTTAGATCTCCCATAAACTATGTAGTGCAAGGGCCTGCCTGACTGGATAAAGAGTGATTGGATAGATGGTGTGTCCTCCCATAATATGATTTTGGTAAATCTAAAGGAAATCATACTGAGATTGTACAATCAGATTGTATAGTTTATAGCCACATTTATACACCTAAAAATAACTAGATGTGGTTTTCTGTGCCATTAATCATTAATAAAACACCAAACGGATAAGCAACTTACATTATTGTCAGCACTGAGCTCTCAGCCCTCCCTTCTCAGTGCTCAGGTTGCTCAGCTGTCGGTTAATTGCCAGTGCTCATCATTCCACAGTGGCTCACCTAGTGATCATTTCCTGTTCATCTGTCCAGCCTACAGCCAGCCCCTTCTGGGTATTTAAACTGCCTGGTTCATTCTTTTCGTGCTCTCGTCTTGGTCAAACATGTCTGGAGACTCTCTGCTGTGTTCCTATTGAAGACTTGCCTGGCTGACATCCCTTCTGGTTCCTGATCCTGTCTGCTGCCTCTGACTACGCTGATCTCTGGCTTCCTGATTAACTGGCTTGTTCTGACTATGTGCTTTGGCTACCATACCCTGGCTATGTTTTGACTAAATTTACTATTTGTACAATTTTTAACATTATACTAAAAGGTGTGATTTTACTGCATTCTGTGTCTCAGTCTGATTCATGGTTCCTGACAATTATGCCACGTGAAAAAATGAGCAACAAACACAGTAAAACACGCAACCTGCAACATGTCAAAATATCCCATGAGTTACTTTGCCACGTGTAACACATCCCATTGAAATAATTGGGCTGCCATATGCGTGAGGAGGGAAAAAAATCGCCAAAAAATGTATGGCCCCACTATGCTAGGTGTAACTGGGGCCTGAAAATGAAATTGGTGTTTACATAAAAACAAGGAAGCTCCATTCACAACTGTGTGTTTCAGAACACATGGCAAACTACACAGAAATTGCATGCATTGCCATGCATTTCAGAACTGAAATGCAAATGCACCAAAAATCCTGGTAAAAAACGCACCACACTCGACTCTAAAAAAAAGTCTGGAGCTTCTTTGGGGCTATTTTTGCATGTAGGGCTGCTCTATGTGTGACAAGCGAAAACACTCCAAAACCCCCAAAGAAACATGCATGCAGAAATGAGAAGTATTGAGAGTTAATGAAAAAAAATATTCCGAACATGCACTTTCAGCATTCTGCATTTTTCCATTTTGGCACCAAAATTTCCATTCGGAGCACCTCTACTTTTAAAGATATACAAAGATATACTGCATACAGTATATGTGTGTGAATATATATATATATATATATAGTTGTGCTCATAAGTTTCAATCATAGTTAGTGTTTGGCTGAAGCTATTTATTATTAATCAACTGTGTTTACTCTTTTTAAATCATAATCACAACAGAAACTACCCAAATGACCCTGACTAAAAGTTTACATGCCCCACTTCTTAATACTGTGTATTGCCCCCTTTAACATCAATAACAGCTTGGAGTCTTTTGTGGTATTTGTGGATGAGGCTCTTTATCTTCTCAGAAGGTAAAGCTGCCCATTTCTCTTAGCAAAAAGCCTCCAGTTACTGGAAATTCTTGGGCTGTCTTGCACAAACTACATGTTTGAGATCTCCCCAGAGTGGCTCAATGATATTGAGATTAGGAGACTGAGATGGCCACTCCAGAACCTTTACTTTATTCTGCTGTAGCCAATGACAGGTCGACTTGGCCTTGTGTTTTGGACCATTGTCATGTTGGAATGTACAAGTACCTCTCATGCGCAGCTTCCTGGCTGATGAATGCAAATGTTCCTCCAGTATTTTTTGATAACATACTGCATTCATCTTGCCATCAATTTTGAGCAAATTTCCTGTGCCTTTGTAGCTCACACATCCCTAAAACATCAGCGATCCACCTCCATGTTTCACAGTAGGAATGGTGTACCTTTCATCATCGGCCTTGTTGACTCCTCTCTAATTGTAACGTTAATGGTTGTGCCCAAAAATCTCAATTTTGGTCTCATCACTCCAAAATACTTTGTTGCTAGGTTTGAGGCTTGTCTCTGTGCTGTTTGGTGTATTGTAAGCAGGATACTTTGTGGCATTTGCGTAGTAATGGCTTTCTTCTGATGACTCAACCATGCAGCATCTCTTTCTTCAAGTGCCTCCTTATTGTGTATCTTGAAACAGCCACACCACATGTTTTCAGAGAGTCCTGTATTTCACTTGAAGTTATTTGTGGGTTTTTCTTTGCATCCTGAACAATTTTCCTGGCAGTTGTGGCTGAAATTTGAGTTGGTCTACCTGACCGTGGTTTGGTTTCAACAGAACCTCTCATTTTCCACTTCTTGATTAGAGTATGAACACTGCTGATTGGCATTCTCAATTCCTTGGATATCTTTTTATAACACCTTTTCCCACAGATCCTTTGACAAATCTTTTGATTTCCCCATGACTCCAGAAATGTCAGTGTAGCACTGGATGAAAGATGCAAGGGTCTGTCAGGAGTCCAGAAACTCATTGACCTTTTATACACACAAACTAATTGCAAGAAAACAGATCACACGTGAGGATGGTTACCTTTAATAGCCATTCAAACCCCTTTGTGACAACTTGTGTGCATGTTATCAGGCCACAATCACCAGGGTATGTAAACTTTTGATCAGGATCATTTGGGTAGTTTCTGTTGTGATTATGATTTCAAAAGAGTAAACACCGTTGATTGATAATAAATGGCTTCAGCCAACACTAACCACGAGTGAAAGAAATGTTTTTGTGTTTCATATTCTCTGAAAAATGGCCAATATTCTGCCAGCATATGTAAACTTATGAGCACTATATATGAATATATATATATATATATATATATATATATATATATATATATATATTTTATTTTTTTTATTTTTTATTTTTTATTTTTTTACCGTAAAGCTATGCACATGTACACCAAAATCAAAGGCAATTTGAATCTGGAGCAAAAGAAACTGGAATACGTTATATTCTTGAAAACAAACGTCATAAAAGTCAGATGTTTTTACAGATTAATCTACATACTGTATCTCCTTCCAAACGTGAGAAATAACCTCAACAACTAATGAGACTCATAACAGCAACATCATAAAAAAAATGGTCTGAGTCCATTCAAGCTTGGCTTTCTACTCTCTGTATTTTCCTTTTAAATATTTGTCCTTGACTACATTTGAACCGGCCTAAATTCTACGCTATGCTTTGATCATGAAAGCCAAGTTACTCTTGAAGTCCATGAGGAGCTGTGAATGAAAATATCACATTTATTTGTGTGCCGAGGATATTTCTACAAAGAGACGAAGAGAGGAAGCAATGTGCCAGTAGAAAGACAGATATTCTATTTTATGTGCTTTTGATGTTCCTGTTTATAAAACATTAACACATGATCTTTACAACACACGTTCTATGGCTCTCAGCTGATGGTTTCTCCCAGAAATCAAAATGAGATATACTAAGCCTGGTTCATCTGAAATGTCACCAACATTCATTTGTACTAACTTTGAACTAGAATAATTTGGCCATTCCAGAACAACAGACAAAACCCTGGAAATGCATATACACACTCATTTACAATAACTAGTATTTTCTTTTGTTAGTAGATAATGGATCAAGTCAAATAAATGTTATTTTGCATAAATCCACTTGTAATTAGGATAGCCTGCTCATACCGGTTTAAGAGATTTCAAAGAAAATGAATAATAAGCTTAAAATGTAAGCTACTCAAAAAAAGGTAACATGTCTGTAAATTTTATCATAGCAAAGCAGAAATTTAGTATTTTAAAGCTGAATTCCAAGGCAAAAAGCCAAATACATACAGTGGGTATAGAAAAGAATCATCCTTCTTTAAAATAATCACAATTTGTTGCTTTGCAGCTGGAAATGAAGACAGACACATTTTTTGTTTTATCCAGCTATATTTACTCAGAGCAACTTATAACATTCAAGTGAAAGATATAACACCGGCAAGTAAAAAATAAATAAAAAACAAAGTTGGAAAAAGGATCACCACCTCCTAAAAATGACTTGTAAACTCAATTAGGTATAGCTAATCATCCTCTCAATGGCAAACAAAGCCATTGACTTTCAACTGTGATCATTTTGATTAGCTCAGCATGAAAAGAGCTTTCCTGGAGCATTTCAGTCCCTGAATTATGAGTGGCAAGGCACTGTCACTGGGATCTCTGGGATAATGTTGTAGACATGCACATGCCAGAAGATGGATACAAAAAAAATTCAAAGGCTTTATCGATGCCTAGAAGCAGAGTGAAGTCTATTATTACAAAGTGGAAGATATTTGGTACAATACAGACCCTCCCTGGATCAGGATGTCGCTCCAAACTGGATGGAAGTGCCAGGCGGAAACTGGTCAGAGAGGCTATGAAGAGGCCTACAGCAGATGCAGGAATTTATGACAAAGAGTGGTCATTGTGTGTAACAATATCACAAATTTTCCACAAATGTGGCTTGTACAGGAGGGTTGCAAGAAAAAAGTCACTCAAGAAAGGCCACATACAGTCACGATTGAGCTTAGCAAAATGCACCTTGAAGAGTCTAAGGCCATATGGAAAAAGGTGTTATGGTTAGATGAGACTAAAATGTAATTATTTGGCCTCAACACCAAATGATATGTCAGGGCTGTGCTCAGCCCTTACTTCTCTGAGCTGGCCGCTCAGCTGTCGGCTAATTGCCAGTGATTATCTCTCCACAGTGACTCCCCTGTTGATGATATCCTGTTGGTCAAACCTGACTACTTAAGCCGTCCAGCCCAGATGATCACTGCCTTCGCCTTGGTCACATCTCTAGAGATGTTCCTGTTAAAGACTTGTTTGGCTGACATTCTTTCTGGCTCTAGATCCTGCTTGCTGTTCTACGGTGCTCATCTCTGGCTTGCTGACGTTTAGGCTTGTCTGACTATCCGTTCCGGTTCCTGAACTCTGGCTATGTTTTGACTATGTTTACTCTGTTTATCCTTTTTTATTATTATTAAACAAGTGAGATTTAACTGTACGTCTGTCTCAGTCTGATGCAGGCTGGAGGAAATCCAATACAGTGCACCATCCAAATAACAGCATTCTTCCAGTAAAGCATTGAGGTGGTAATATCCTGTTATGGGGGTGTTTCTGCAACATGGACTGGAGCACTTGTCAGAATAGAAAAATGGATGAGACAAAATACCGACAAATTATTGAGGAAAATCTGTTGCCCTCTGCCAGAAAGTTGTCAATGGGAAGTAGGTTTACCTTCCAACATGACAATGACTCAAAGCACATAGCAAAAATGACCACACAGTGGTTGAAGGAGAAAAAAATAAATGCCCTTGCATGGATTAGTCAGAGCTCAGACTTAAACCCCATTGAAAATCTGTGGAATGACTTGAAGACTGCAGTCCACAAGCAGTCACCATTAAATTGAACTAAACTTGAGCAGTTCTGCAAAGAATAGTGGGCAAAGTCTAGATGTGCAAAGTTAGTAGAGACCTATCCCAACAGACTAAAGGCTGTAATTAAAGCAAAAAGGTGGTTCAACAAAATACTGACACAATGTGGGTGATCCTTTCTCCAACTCAGTGATTCAGTTTTTCATTTATTTTTGATTTTCTTTTTATGACATGTTGGTGTTATATCTTTCACTTGGATGTTACTTGGATGTTACTTGGATGTACTTGGAGTAAATACAGCTGGATAAAACAAAAACTGTGTATATCTTCATTTCGGGCTGAAAAGCAACAGAATGCTTACTGGGCACTTAAACCCCCTTCCTGTCCAGACCAATTTTCAGCTTTCATCTCTGATGCATTTTGAATGACAATTGTGAGGTCATGCTACACTGTTTCCCACAAATAGCACTTTCTTTTAGTGGTATTTGATCACCTCTGTGTTTTTTATTTTTTGTTAAAAAATGTTTGAAAAGACCGAATTTTAATTTTTTTTTTTTATATTTTGTTATAAAATTTTTGCAAACAGGTAATTTTTCTCCTTCATTGATGTACGCTGATGAGGCGGCACTGATGGGCACCGATAGGTGGCAGTGATAGGCACTGATGGGTGGCAGTGATAGGCACTGATGGGTGGCAATAATGGGCACTAATCTGATAGGCAGGACTGCTAGGTGGCATTGATTAGCACCACTGGTGGGAAATGATAGGTGGCACTTGTGTGCATTGATAGGTGGCACTCATGGGCATTGAAAGGTGGCACTCATGGGCACTGGCAGGTGGCAATGGCAAGTGGCACTGGTGGGCATAGATGAGGTGTAATTGCCTCTTACTCTTCGGGACCAATGTCCCTTTCAGATAAGCCGGTGATCAGCGTGAGGAGAAAAAAAAAGGTTACCAAGCTTTTGTTTACATCATGTGATCAACTGTCATTGGCTGACAGCTGATCACCTGGTAAGGGGCCGGGACTGGCCCCTTACTTGGATCTGTGATCACCGAGTCTCAGTGACTCGGCGATCACAGCACGCGCAGCGTGCGCCCTGCAAGCAGTGCGTGCAAAGGGGAGGCCATCATATGACGGAAATTCAGGTCCGCGCTGTGGCCATCATTCGGCCATAGCGCGGACGGCAACAGGTTAAAGGAGGGCGATTCCTTTCTATGCCCACTGTAGATAAAATAAATATATTAGAGTAGTTTTATCCACAACATTTTTTTTATATCTGTTCATTCAGTCCTGGGATTGACACATCTCTGCCACACAGTCCAGTCCTGCCTGACAGGGGACACGACCTGAACATTCATGCAGTTTCTTTTTCACCAAAGGTCTCCACCTCATCCCCACCCTTTGACTGGACAGTGAAAGAAGCAGCAGCACACTAATTAGTTCATTTCCCTTTTAGCTTGCTGTTTTCTCTGTTTTGTCCTTGCACTGCAGCATACCTGGTTAACTGTTTGTGCTGCTTCTCCCTCCCACCATTCTTTGCTCTGCTATATGGTAAACTGCAAAATATTGATACCAAGTCAGAATCAGGTACTTACACTAATATTTTTACCAGCCAAAGAGCAGTACAAAGTACATGTGTACAAAGGAAGCCGTGTTTCTCAATGATTAATTTGTATAGTTTACCATTGGATAAAAGGTAATTTGAGCTGCAGTGAAAATTAATCTTTGATGGTGGAAAGGGTGGGGTTGGGGTGTTACACTCGCTGTAAAGAAAGTGGATATTGATATCAGTTATTGGACATATCTACTAATAGGGGTTGGAATTGGACCCCCTACAAAAGTATGCAAGAGTAGAGCTCATGCCTCTTTGCATTCCTGCAACTCTCTTAGCAAGCCCCTACACACCCTCCCTTCTATCCTTTCTTCTTTATTGGCAAGTTTAACTTTGCCAGCATTTTAATGTTACCTGCTTTATTCTCTCTGTGGACACTAGTTAATTGGATGCCTGTCTAGGACTGATGGTTAGGACAAGCAATTAAGCAAGTTGGAGATGTTATTGCTCAGTCATAGCTCATCTGTGACTGACACATTTTTTTGTTTTATTTTAATTGCTTAATGCTGTTTGATGTTTTGTTGAAATACATATGTAACAAAATCCAATAATGATGTGGTCTTGCCCAATACAATGTAATCGACCAAGTCTTTATTGGGCAAGGTCCCTTTTCAGTCTTTAACTATTTGCCACCCAGGCTAATTCTGACATTTCTCTCCTACATGTAAAAAATCATTTTTTTTTTGCTAGAAAATTACATAGAACCCCCAAACATTATATAGGATTTTTTTTAGCAGAGACCCTAGAGAATACAATGATGGTCCTTGCGGCTTTTATCTTGCATGGTATTTGCGCAGCAATTTTTCAATGCTTTTTAAATTGTTCATGCTTTAAAAAAACACAGTAAGGTTAGCCCAATGTTTTTGTGAAAGATGAAGTTATGCCGAATAAATAGATACCTAATATGTCATGCTTAAAAATTGCTCACACTCATGGAATGGCGCCAAACTTCGGCACTTAAAAATCTCTATAGGCGATGCTTTAAACATTTTTACTTGGTTACATGTTTTGTGTTACAGAGGAGGTCTGGGACTAGAATTATTGCTCTCAGTCTAACGTTTGAGCGACACCTCACATGTGTGGTTTGAACACCGTTTTCATATGTAGGCGGAACTTATGTATGCATTCGCTTCTGCGTGCAAGCACACAGGGACTTTTTTTTTTTAATTGTTCATTTTACCTTTATTGTTTTAGTTTGACACTTTTTAAAAAAGAATAATAATAATTTTTGATCACTTTTATTATTATTACAAGGAATGTAAACATCCCTTGTAATAGGAATATGGCATGATCGGACCTCTTTACAGTGAGATATGGGGTCAATAAGACCCCACATCTAACCTCTAGGCTGGGACAGCTGAAATTAAAAAAAAAAACGTTCTCAGCTTCCCAGCTGAGGTGGCGCAGTTTTTTGAATGCAGAGGTCGGTTGTGACGTCATAACATCGCGCCCGGCCTCCTCACAATGATAGAGACTTCAGGGGGCATCTGGTAACGCAGAGAATCTCTATGGTAAACCCATGGCCGGCGGATCCTGTCTCCGACTTACCGATGGCAGCGGTGAGTTGTAGAAGCACCAGAGGGCAGCAAGAGGGGGATGTCTCCTCTTGCCGCCCGTAAGAATGATCAAGCGGCTGACCAGCCATTATAATTTTTATGGTGTAGCGAATCACCAGCTGAAAAAGACAATGCCTAAATGATGCCTGTAGCTGCAAGCATCATTCAGATATACCCGCACAAAGTCAAGGACGTCATATGATGGCCGGCAGGCAGGAAGTGGGTAATGTTGTTGCTTCTTATGTTTCTTAGCAGCCATGAAACTTGATGGTTCCTCTATAAACATTGCGAAGCTGCCTAGAATTTCTCTTTTAAGACAGGTAAACAAAGAAATGGCAAACATTTTAAGTTCTCAACTTCTTTATTAATAGGTCCAAATGGACTGGCCAGCAAGTTTCAACTCATATGTTTGGCAAGGGGAATAAAAAAATCTGTTCCAGTTTTAAATAACATTAGATAGAAATCCAATATTATGCGTGCTATCCTTCCATGTCTGAATATTTTATTTTTGTAAGCCTTAAAAGTCTTTAAGTTAACAGAAGGGCAAGTGATAATAGGCAGGAGAAAATTAAAAAAGCAGACACAGAGACCTTTAAGTTCTCCCAATGTGAAAAGCTATGAACCATACAATTTCAATTTCCAATCTTCTGCTTTAGTATTCACTCCTATTTCTTAGAGTCCGCTGTGCAGACACTTGACAGTCTTATTGCACTTGCATTACCTATGCTGGCTAAGCTATGTATTTTATATGTAATAGCTATTTTAATGCATGGGAAACTGAACAAACTCAAACAATAAAAGTGGGGTTAGTGCTCACACCATGTATGAGTGTCATAATCTGTTTAAGACTGATACATTCTGATGCTGAATAATCTGCAGAGAGACGTGCAAATATACAGTAGACTGGGGATATAAAAGTGAAAAAAATAATAAAATGAAATGAGAAAATAAATATTGTTTTAAAAATGTGTTGTTACAATTGATGGGTTATATAAAAAAATACCATTTGAGATTGATTTTCTGAATAACATATATATATATGTAATTAAAAATCAGGAAATTTGACAATCACCAAATATTTAATACAGGTGAATCTTCCTCATACATGTGTTAAATTACAGGGGATGAACAACCAAATGGGAATCGTTGGTGAATGTCAAATTCACTGCTTTATAAATATGTCCATGGACTTGAAGCCTATTTGTTGAGGAAAGTGGAAAGATAGCACTGGGCTAATAGGGTTACCTTACTAATATTGTTATCTTAGGGTATTGATGTTGGTGTAAATGATCTGGTTCCTGGACAGGTGTCTCCTACACCCCAGAGGATCTCCACAGTCTCCTTGGCTTGTAGTATAATGTAACAAAAATTTATATTTAAGTGCCACACCACTGCTAAGAGGTCTAGATACAGTAAGGTATTTCATTTTCTAATGGAAAAAAAATAAACTGTAAAATTTTTGCAGACTTTGCTTACACCCGAGTCTAAATGATGTAAAAGATATATCTGCTAAATTTCAAGAAGATTGGATAATATTTAGAGGTTGCACACTTTGATTTCTTTTGTAAAAGTGGGCAAACAATACGATTTTTCAGTGTTAATTACTTTTATTGGGAAAATTAGAAATCACAAACTTAAAATACTATTAAAACTGTACACTAAGATTAATAGGTAATATGTAGGCAAAACGTGTTATATTAATCAACTTTGAACGATGCAATCCCTTGTATTCTGTCATGTCGTGGATCCCAAACAATTCAAAGAACGTCTTTGTTTTATTAGTAACAAAATGGTTCAGGACTTTTCATACAAAAACCATGTTTTTACCCTCTAATCATTTCACTTCCTTTTGCTTTGCAGGTTCGGTTTCAAAAATTTTAGTAATATTTTCCTTAACAGCCTGAGTAATACATTCGTCCAAAAAAGCCAATCCTACGTTTGTTTCTGACAGATACCAAAGGTGTCTCTTAGCAACTTTGAGAGCACATTTTTTGACGTCTGCATCTGGGTAAGTGCTCAAAAGCTGTAGCATAATCAAATCATTCTTTGGAGCCCATCGACTTACAATTGCCTCATGCCAAAAGTGAACATATATGAGGCTGACAAAATGCGCAACCCGTTTCGTTCCATCCAATTGTCGTATTGAACAGGACAATTTTAAGTGTATATATTGCCTTTGCCATCCACCTTGCTTGATGCAGTGCCCCTGGGATCCTGAAATTGAAGTTGTTTTTAGACCTCCTAGGTACAGGAGTGAGAGTTGTAATAACTCTTTGTAGTCTTCTCTTTTATGACTTCCGTCTTTTAGGACATTTTGGATGTAGTTAACCATTTTCACTCGTTCTTCTAGAAAGACTTGAACGGGACTTTCATCATCCAGCATTGTTGTATATTACTTCTTATCGAGTGAAGCCCACAGACTTTGCTTTGATAAAAGTGAACAATGTGTGCAACCCCGAAATATTATCCAATCTTCTTGAAATATGGCAAATATCTTTTACATCACTGAAGGGAGTAAGCAAAGTCATATGAAAAGCACATCTTTGCAAAAATTAAATACCCCAAAATACAGCTTTATTCCATTAAAAGTCAGCCAACATGTTTCAGGGGTCTAAGCCTCATCAGGGCTAAAGAGAACAAAAGAAGAATCCCAATCAATCTGATATCTGTGGAGAGGATATTGTATTCATATTGAGATCTTAAGTTCTTTCTAACTCTGATGAAGGGGGCACTTAGAACCCCCAAAACGCATTGGCTAGGTTTTTTTCTAGGTCTATACACCACATTAATTGGAATAACTTGAAATGTGTAAAGTATCCAAATAACTCATAAAAAAATTGTGATATGTTGACTGCAGCCCCCCAAATAATAAAACACATGTGTCAAACAATAAATCGAAAAATAGATTTCACAAGGACATTTTTGAGGCTACCGTTTGGATTTAGCGGCTCCTTGTTTGAAGCATGTACTTTTTTGGATTGTACCCCTGACTTTTAATGGAATAAAGCTGTATCTGTAACTCTTAGCAGTGGTGTGGTGCTGCAAGTTAAAGTAAAAATTGTAAAATAAACAACATTTTAAGCAAACTCTTTTTTTTTATCCCCTATCTCTTATTTTCTGCAAATATGCCATTACGTATGGTTTGTTATATCTGTCTGATAAGCACAAAAAAAAAATAAACATTTTTTGCCAGAAATCTTGTGAGTTGATAAGTTCCTGTAAGGAGAGGTCTGTGTTTGTTGTAATGCATCAGAAGTGAAAGAGACAGCGCTGACACAACATGTTTTGGAATTTAGAGTAAAAAATACACTTTGGGGTTACTAAAACTGGAGAGTGCAAAATCTGGTACAGCTGTGCATGGTAGCCAATCAGCTTCTAACTTCACTGAACTTGTTCAGCTCAGATTTGACAAAAAAAAACTGGAAGCTGATTGGTTTCTATGTAGAGCTGCACCAGATTTTGCACTCTCCAGTTTTAGTAAGTGAACCCCTGTGTTTCATGTGAATGAAGGAGGGTGGACCGCATTATAATTTTGGCACAAAAACGGTTATTTTTCTGGATGTTAAAATGGATTAACATGGGGAATGTTGCATATACTGTAGATATGTACTTAAAGTGGTTGTATACTTAATTTTTTAACTTTTACCTACAGGAAAGCCTATAATAAGGCTTACCTGTAGGTAAAAAAAATATCTCCTAAACCTGTACGGCCGGAATGAAATCTCCCGCGCGCATGCGCAGGAGTGACGATATCGCGGCTCCGGCCACTCACAGCGCCGGAGCCGCGATACCCGGAAGAAACGCTGAGGGAGCATGTCAGCTCCCTCGGCGTGGATCGGGCCAGATGTCGGGGCCTCGTTCTAAGGTAAGTATTTCATAATGAGCTAGTATGCGGTGCATACTAGCTCATTATGCCTCTTGCTTTGCAGGTTTAAAAAAAAAAAAAATGTGCGGGTTTACTACCGGTTTAAGTTTGCCTAGAACAGTGGTCTCCAAATTACTGACCGGGGGCCAGATGCGGTCCTTTGCTTGCCTTTATCTGGCCCTTGGGGCACCTTTCATCACACTGACACTAACAATGGGGCATAATTCCTGTTACTGACATCAACAACAGGGCACTATTTCTTCCACTGACACCAATGATGGGGCACTATTACTCCCCTAATGCCAAAGACTATTTACTCCCCCTGATGCTAGGACAATTTCAACTCCCAATGGCCAAAGTCAGGCACCCCCTAAAGTCTGAAGGACAGTAAACTGGCCCTTTGTTTAGAAAGTTTGGAGACCCCTGGCCTAGAGATACACATATTATATATTTGTTTATACAGTGGTGTGGTAGTGTGATGGTCTGGGGCTGTTTTGCTGCTTCAGGACCTGGAAGACTTGCCGTGATAAAAGGAACTATGAATTCTGCTGTCTACCAAGAGATCCTGAAGGAGAATGTCCGACCATCTGTTCGTGTACTCAAGCTGAAACGAACTTGGGTTCTGCAGCAGGACAATGATCCTAAACACACCAGCAAGTCCACCACCGAATGGCTGAAGAAAAACAAAATGAAGACTTTGGAGTGGCCTAGCCAAAGTCCTGACCTGAATCCTATTGAGATGTTGTGGTATGACCTTAAAAAGGCCGTTCATGCTCGAAAACCCTCTAATGTAACTGAATTAGGACAATTCTGCAAAGATGAGTGGGCCAAAATTCCTCCAGGACGCTGTAAAAGCCTCATTGCACGTTATCGCAAATGCTTGGTTGCAGTTGTTGCTGCTAAGGGTGGCCCAACCAGTTATTAGGTTTAGGGGCAATCACTTTTTCACACAGGGCCATGATGGTTTGGATTTTTTTTCACCTTTAATAATAAACACCTTCATTTACAAATTGCATTTTGTGTTTACTTGTGTTGTCCTTGACTATTGTTTAAATTGGTTTGATGTTCCGAAACACTTAAGTGTGACAAACATGCAAAGGAACAGGAAATGAGGAAGGGGGCAAACACTTTTTCACACCACTGTATACTGCATCTTTAACCCTGGTTTGCTGAGTTTGCTACCTTTTTAACTTATACAGTGATATATATTCCCGTTGTGCACCTAAAGTTACTAAGCTACTAAATTTTATTTCAATAAAGCTGAATCATCTGTGATGGGCTGAATATAGAAATCATATTTGAGAGTTAGTGTCTTCATAATGCCAGAAGTATATATGACTATATAGTAACCCTGAGACCCTTTGATTGGTTTTTTACTTGCAATATAATTGAGGTTGTTGAACCACTCTAATCACAGTTAGCACACAGAATGAAAAAGCTTGATATGAATGTAGAGGAGCTCCCTACTCCCCTTTATATGACTCATTTCTCTCCGTAGACCGCAATGTACCATAATTGTATCACATGATATCATTGCATGCTCCGAGATTAACTAGATAGGAATCCAGTGACTGACAGGTATAAAGAGCAGTGTTAACAGTGTAAAAAAACACTAATGAGTGAAACAAACATCTCCTACCATCTCACACATCCCCTAGCAATCTCATGGGAATGCTTTTATGCTTTGCCTAAACAGATACTTTAAACAAAATGTATAACATTCATTTTACATACCCTGGCTCTTTAGAGGAACCTGAGGGGCTCATAGCCAGGCAAATATTTTAGTGGGGAGTGCTCAGCTTGACATGTCTTCTGATGCAGAGGGTCTGACTGTTTTAGCTATTTGCTGCCTTGAAAGTAGAATGAGGAGAGAGGGAATGAAGATTACTCACGTAATACTAATCCTCCATTCATTTTCAATGATTGGATGCACTAAAACAGGCAGTCCCTCTACATCAGAAGACATGTCACTGAGATTTGTCAAAGATGGCAAGCTGAGCACTACCCAATAAAATATTAGTAGGGGGTGCTCAGTGCTCAGTGCATCCAATCATGAAGATGAATGGAGGATTAGTATCGGGGGCAAAAGTGACATTGCACATCCAGAGAATGTGCCAAACATGGTCCCATAAGTGCTCTCCATAGGAACGTCCTTCACTCCAAACCCTTCAGAGGCCACATGAATTAAATGACCAATATATATAACTTTATCTGTAAAAATATTGTGCCCTTATTCTATCACAAGAAGAGTCAGAGTGCTGATTAAGCTGCTTCAAGCTAAATATGCAAAAAATGTAAGTGGTTGTTAAGGCTGAAGGTTTTTTTTAATCTTTAGGTAAAAAACGTTCTGTTTGTTGCACCCCCCACAGCCCCCCTAATAATCACCTGAGCCCCTCTCTATCCAGTGATGTGCATGAAATCCTCGGCTGTCCTGAGACTCCCTCTCCTCACTGCCTGAGACAGCAGTGGCAGTCAATGGAGATAGCCATTGGCTCCCACTCCTGTCAATCACAGCCAGTGAGCCAATGAAGAGAGCAGGAGAGTGGGACCAAGCCATGGCTCTATGTGTCTCATTTCTGAGAGAGACAGAACGGGGATCTGTCCATGTAAACAGACAGATCCCCATTCTATCAGGAGAGGATAGACAGATATGCTGTTCCTAGTGACTAGGAACAGTGATCTAATATATGTTAAAGAAAAATTTCTAAAACATCAGCAGAGCTAGTGCAAAAATAGCAAGCATTTAAAAATATCAATAGAGTTGCTTAACCCCCCTGACGGTATTCCCGAGTCTGACTCGGGGTGGATTTTTTATACCAAGAGCGGTATCCCCGAGTCAGACTCGGGACTGCATCGCTGGATCCAGGAGGAGGTTTACTTACCTTCTCCCTCGGATCCAGCGTTGTCTCCCCGCTGTACGAGCGAGCCGTGTCTCGCTCGATGCATCACATCGCCGATCTCCGTGCCCTGCGAGCGTTGCGACGCACGGGCACGGAGATCGGCGCCAAATTCAAAAAGTGAAACAAACAGTAAACATACAGTATAATGTAATCTTACAGATTACATTGCTGTATGTAAATATTTCACATCCCCGTTGTCCCTAGTGGTCTGCCCAGTGTCCTGCATGCAGTTTTATATAATAAAAACTGTTCTTTCTGCCTGGAAACTGGAGATTGCCCATAGCAACCAAAACTGTCACTGTACATCAAAAATGATTTTAGACCAGCTAGAAAACAGCGATAATAAATTAGAATCACTCGCAGAATTGAGCGATAGCGATTTGTGGGGAGATCCGTCATCAAATACTGAAAAGTAATGACAGTGACAATTCTGCAACTGAGCAAATTTCAGTGTTTTTGATTTGATTACATTATTGAATAATTTTTATTATTGTTATATTATTATTTGGTACAATTATTTATAATTATTTATTATATTATAATTTATGATTTAATTTTTCAAACTTTATCATACCCGGGATGTCTGCTAGACTCTGGTTTGGACAGATTTAAGAGAGTTATTCCTAAGAATTGCAGGACTACAATATAAAACGCCAAATTTTCATGCAAAATAATGGTACCGCTTTTAGCACCTAAAATCTGAAATAATCGTACCGCCAGGGAGGTTAAACAAACTACAAAATGGTGATCCACTCAATGAAAGTCCATTAAGAAAAAGCAGGCGAGTATAAAAAAGACGATAGTGGAAGAAAGCATTAACAACGATCCCAGGTCTCCTTCCCCACACCACTTGTGTCACAGCCCTATAGGTAAGCCACCTACCAGATCATGCTGGTTTGCACGCTTATCAAACAGATAATAACTGTCCACTGGACACTTTCCATTTTTGTATTTGCCTTGAAAAGTATGGAAACCCCTGGACTAGCAGTATATTCTTGAACTCTTCACTGCAATCTTCTTTGCAACTTGGCTTGAATGTACAGTCATTGCATAAGCAGTTCTCTCTTCAGTCTAGAGGAGGAGGAGGAGACAGATACCACCCGGCATGTTTATGGAGCTCAGCCTACACTGCACAGGAGGAGAGCGCTCCAACACACACAGCATTGCCTTCCTGCCATCCTTTTCTACACACAGCACACAGAATGTTGCTGTCCTCCTTCTGCCTTATTCTACAAGAGACACTGTCGTAGGAATATGGTCAGCTCCTGGGATATAACAGCTCCTATATCTTAAGCAAAACCCCTACTATTCTTCAGTCTATAACTCTGAGTACGGTAGTAGAGATCCCCTTACTTAGCAATGGCAGATAAAATGCGCAAGGGAGCTGGGATGAAGGGCTGAAGAGCATGCATTTTGCATATGGCTTACAGGATATTCTAACCACCCTTTGTCTGATCACAAAAAAAAGTGCAAACTACAACAATGCATCAAAATCAGAAGTTGCAATTAAAAACTAAAAATAAGAACAAAATCAGTAATATCAAATATGTGAATGTTTTGAGTGCAAAAAGGCAGGTCACTATAAGGCCAACATCAAAGTTTAGATGCCTAGAATGAATCAGCAAAAGAGAAAAGATAACCAACAAAGAGCCTAAAGTGTCAAGGAAGAAATTGATGACACATTATATAATGAGAGTGTATTCACTCCATAGGCCATGCCTGATCCTTTCACACCTGGTGTATTGACTCAGGAGCTACAAGGCATATGATTATTGGTAAAAATGTCTTCAAGCAGCTTGACTGAAGCAAGACAAAGAGAATTACCACAGCTAATACACAGTTTATGGACTCAGGAGTAGAGGAAGGTTACATTTGCTACCTTGTCTCTGACCATCAGAAGAAATATGCTTTTTAAAGATGTACTGTATGTACAGTACCTAGACTCAAAACTTTATGACAGTGGAAAATCTCACCAAGCAAGGCAATACAGTGATAGCATTATCTCAATAAAGAGCCATGTATACTTGCAAAGGGAAAAATAAAACTTAAACTAAACTGCAATGAGGTGGTTAAAACTGCCAAGGAGAATAGGCATGAAGCAACCTCTAGTTAGATAGGTGCTAGAGTGAGGATTTTTTTGGAAAGTAGGAAAATTTAAGCAGACCTATCTGGTGGCTAGGCCTGCTTATTTTCATTCTGCGCTGGGAGTGGCTCAGGGCAGGTATGAGTGACTAACAGGCAGCATCACTGTCACCTCCCTCTTCTTTCTAGAAGGTGCTAGAAGGAAAGGATGAGAAGTGGAGCTGCCTGGGGTATCTTGAGGAGCCTTGACCTATCCCCAACTTGGATTGGGAGGGGGCAGGCCTCTTCAAATACCTAGGGTCAGCCCAGTTGGGGAGGAGTTTTGGGTGGAAGAGGTGGAGTCAGAGAGTGTGGAGGCTGTCGGGACCCACGGGGAGCTCCCCAGTCTCTGGGGGGGTGACCCTGAGCCAGGGCTCGGTGCATCCAGGAGGAGAGAAGTGATCCTGGAAGGAGAGGGACATGAGACAGCAAAAAGGTGTAATTGGGAAAGAACACTGCTAAGAGCCTCCAGGGAGGACAACTGGTCACAGCCTGGAGAGCTGGCGAGTGAAGCACAGTCTGGAGTCTGGAGGACTGGTGAGGCAAGCCTTAGAGAACTGGGAGATTGCAGTTTGAGATGGGTGCAGAACCAGCAGAGAGGACTGTGGGAAGGGCAGTGGAGAGAGGTCATTGCAGCCAGACTGGCTAACTGTATGTAGCAAGTGAAGTGCTGGAGGAGTGAAGTATAAGCGGTCTTAAGCAAGAGTTTGTGCTGGAGAGAAGACTGGAGTATATATACTGGAGTGTATATAGACATCCCAAGCAAGTTGCACTGAATGTTCCTGGGCATCCCATAATTTCTTATTTTCCATCCAAGTTAAAACCCCTCAATAAATAAAAAACTAAACAAAAAACAAAGCTTATGGACTGTTCTATGTCTGTGAGTGTCTGAGAGATGGATGTTGGGCTGGGCAGGGTGACAGGTGAACCACTACATTCAGCAACCCCTACGGGGACATGGCTAAAGACATTTGAATTGCATCCACCCTTTGCACCACCATCTTGGGCACAGGAATTCCAAAAGAAGCTAGCATGTCGTGAACAATATGTTCTCAAAAGCATTTGGCAAAAGCACACAAATACATCCTTTATATAATAGAAGAAAGTACACATGTAGAAAACCTAAGCCATTAAAAGCAAACATGGAATTATGTTTCAGACTACTGTACCATAAATCTCAGAACAAAATTGTATTGCAAATAGAACGCAGCTTACATTATGTGAAAGAGCAACAACGCTGTTTTTCTTTAGGCACATTTGCCAGGCATATAATGGACAAAGCCAGTGAGAAACCAGACAGACTGGTCTCTCCAATATTGTTAGCCTACAAAAGCAACTTGGAAAACTCCCTATGAACTATATAATGGAAGAAACCTGAAAAATTTCTGTAAGCAAAGCCCGTGCATATAAAAAAAATAAAATTAAAATGTACATAATAAGTGAAGGTGGTGAAAAAATACTTTATAAAGAATACCCAATCATGTCCAAGGAAGTTGGAACAAGTATGACATTCCACTGTAATCAACATGAATGAGCTGAGCCCCTGAAAACTTCAATGAGAAAATATACAAGATTCAATAAGGGCATCCCAGCCTGATGCTTACCTGTATGTTTTGTATTATCTCATCGAAATCCAAACTTGAGAATTCAAAGAGGGACTGCAGTCTGCTCACATAATTTGTAATAAAAACATCTTTGTCATTCTGAAGTTTCCCTCCAAGCACTTTGCATATTATTTTATATATACTGTGATTCTGTACTTGCCAAATATGGTGCAGAAATCTCTCTCCACTGAGTCTGGCTGCATCCATTTTAACTTTGGGCAGCTGAAGTGGCTGCTTGTTCCCTTCCTGGATTTACACAGGCACACAGAGGCACACCTCCAGCTCTGCATCTCTCATTGGCCCTCTTATGACTCACTCCCCCTCCCTTCCTGGCAAACTCTCACGAGAGTGAGGGAGCTGTGCATAATGTCATAAGCCTTTTTCAGACAAGAAACAGGAAGTGGGTTGCATAAGGTATTTACTGGCAGAAAAAAAATGTTTTACTATCCAAAGTTAAAACAACATCGGTAGAAGACTTAATAGATAGAAAGATTAAAAAAATTACTGAAGTTCCGCTTTAAAGTAGAACTAAAGGCAAAACATTTTTTTTCACTTTGGATAGATTCAGTGAGGGTTATAACCCCTGTAAAGTTTATTTTTTGCCATCTGTGTCCCAGTGATTTCCTTTAATATCCTGTCCCATAGCCAAAACAGGAAGTGTGACCAAATCCCTTTAAAATGAGGGAATCCCTGAATGTGACCAGAATTTGTGTTTCCATTAGAAGATATTCCCATGATTCCTGTTCTAGGGATAACCCAAACTTTGAGGTTTTCTTTCACTTACAGTGATAACGGTAAACAGAACAAGTAGCAAGCTTGAATCTCTCTAACAGGGGCACCGACAGCAATAAAAACCTGACAGGGGTCTAATCAGTCTGCACTCTATCCAAAATAATAAAAAAATGTTTTGCCTTTAGTTATACGATGACTAAAGTCAAGGCGGGCATAAATTTGACAGTAGGAGTGGAGCTACTTTTGTATAGACTAGAGTCACCTATGTACACTGTAATCACTGTACATCCTCAATTAACTTAAAAAAACGAAATGTTGTTGGGTTTGTACACAAGACCCATAACATAGAACAAGAAAGCTTCATAAGCTATGTTTCCAACATGTATCGGACTGTAGCTCTGTCTTTGGCACATTCCAATAGAAGGGATTACCCTTTTAAAGTAACCCAACTGCTATAAAATATGTATAATAATTTTATGTGTTTACCTTCAAATGTCAGTACATACAATATTCTTGTTAAAATTTGGTTCCATTGTTTCCTAGAAGCCCCTGAGTCTGGAATGCATACCATACACCAGGGGTCCCCAAACTTTCTGAACCAAGGGCCAATTCCCTGTTCTTCACTGGCTGTAACTAGTAGGATCAGAATTTGCCCCAATGTCAGTAGTCAATGGGAGCAAAAAATTGCCCCAAGTTGTTGCTCAGTGGGAGTAAAATAAAAAATCATTTAGCGCATATGGTCAGTGGAAGGAATTGTGCCCTGCCAATGGTGCCATTGGGAGGAATCAAACTTTACTGTTGGTGTCAATGGGATGAAATGGGCCCCATCGCTTGCTTCAGTGTGTGGAATTATGCCCCATCGCTTGTGACAGTGGGAGGAATTATGCCCTATCACTTGTGACAGTGGGAGGAATTATGCCCCATCGCTTTTGTCAATGGGAGGAATATTGCCCCATGGCTTGAGTCAATTGGAGGAATAGTGCCTCATTTCTTATGTCAGTGGAGGGAATAGTGATTCTTTGTTGGTGTCAGTGAAAGGAATAGTATCCCATCGATTGTGTTAGTGAAAGGAATAGTGTCTCATCATTGATATTAATGGGAGAAATAGTACTGCAAAAAAAAAGGTGTAGAGCTGAAGTTTGAGGACCACTGGTATATTGTTTATACACTTACTTTCCTGTCTATCTAATCTAAAGCCACTCCACCCCAGCCGCATCTAACAATGCAATGCAGATCAGCTCCATACTGCATTCAAGGATGTGAGGAAGAAGCGCAACCTACAGTAACCTACCTACAGGAAAGTCTGACCTAACCAACAGTAAAGTCTGTATTTACATACTGTCTATTCCCTGTTTTAAGGAACCCCTAAACCAGAGTTAACCAGAAGATTTAACAAGCCTTGTGGTGTCTGCTATTATACTGCATAACTTCAAATGCATGTTTTTTTTTAAATCACTTAGTTTAGATATCGTGTATATGTGAAAAGTTATGTCACTATCAACTACAGATCACATTCTTACCAGCCTCTGAAGCAGCTGGCTGGGACTGGCAAAACTGGTCAGGATTCTTGCCATTATCCAACTCTTCTTGATGACCCAGTAACATGGTATGGAACAGATTTATCTTGCAAGACATCCCGCATTGGACATTCTCCCCACCAACCATGGGAGATTTACCAACGATCAGATCTGATAAGTATATTTTACTTTCTTGGATATGGGACTTTCACTTCTTCCTATCAAGTTCTTCATGGATTAAAATTATCTCTGGAACTGTGCCTGAAGGGTCATAGACCATTGTGTGCTTTACCAGTGTGGTTTATTATACAGTGCGAGGGAGGGAGTCAAGGCATGAAGATTCGCTGAGGTATAATAGACATCATCTGACCCTCTACCTCAATCGATGTGTCATTTTATACAATCAAATATGAACTGTGTGTATTTTCCTCAATAGCTATATCCAAGTACTTTGGCTTAGATACTATAGGTATACTATAAGGGGTCATACTGAATTGTTCCTTTGCAGGACCATCTGTCCAAACACAATATTTAGCCCTGTGTATTATATATCCCTATCCACTGGTAAAATCAAAGCCGGGGTCAGGGTATATTAAACTCAGTGATACACTTGGGTCACAAATATATATGTGTATACATGTGAGGTGGACAATTGTTTTTTAATGGCAGGAGTGATTTCTTGTTTGTGCGATGTGGTACCAATGTTTATTTTGCTAATCTTTTCACTACTTAACCACTTCAGCCCCGGAAGGATTTACCCCCTTCCTGACCAGAGCACTTTTTGCGATTCGGCACTGCATCGTTTTAACTGACAATTGCGCAGTCGTGCGACGTGGCTCCCAAACAAAATTGGCGTCCTTTTTTTCCCACAAATAGAGCGTTCTTTTGGTGGTACTTGATCATCCCTGTGGTTTTTATTTTTTCCGCTATAAACAAAAAAAGAGTGACGATTTTGAAATTAAAGCATTCTTTTTTTACTTTTTGCTTTAATAAATATTCCCCAAAAATATATAAAAAAAATATTTTTTTCCTCAGTTTAGGCCGATACATATTATTCTACATATTTTTGGTAAAAAAAATCGCAATAAGCGATTATTATTATTATTGATTGGTTTGCGCAAAAGTTATAGCATCTACAAAATAAGGGATAGTTTTATGGCATTTTTATTAAAACATTTTTTTACTAGTAATGGCGGCGATCAGCGATTTTTATCATGACTGCGACACATTTTTTGGGACCACTGGCATTAATACAGTGATCAATGCTATAAAATTGCATTGATTACTGTAAAAATGTCACTGGCAGTGAAGGGGTTAACCACTAGTGGGTGGGGAGGGGTTAAGTGTGTCCTAGGGGAGTGTTTCTAACTGTCTGGGGATGGGATGTGGACACTGATCGCTGCCCCCGATGACATGGAGCAGACAATCAGTTTCCTGTCATTAGGGAGAATGGGGAGATGCTGTTTACATCGGCATCTCCCCATTCTTTAGCTCCGTGACACAATCGCGGGTATACCTGCGTCGATGGAGTCCTTTGCCCAGCCATGCCATTCTGCCGACATATATATATATATATGCCGACAGCGGTCAGCAAGTGGTTAAACAAAATAAAGTATTTTTCTAGTTGACACAGTAAGTTGATCCAATTTTTGTAATACATTGTATATGAGGAGGTTTGAGCTAAAATCTGGTTTTTATTCTCAGTTATTGCACTATAAACTACACCACATCCACCTTTGGACCACACCCACAGATTGATTCAGACCCAAATAGTTTTCTCATGTGCGCAAACATGTGCAATGTACCGTATATACTTGAATATAAGCCAAGTTTTTCAGCACATTTTTTTTGTGCTGAAGAAGCCCCCTCGGCTAATACTCGAGTCACTGTGTCAATCTGCAGCCTCATGTACCTGATCTCCCAAAGCTGTGACATGCAGTCTAGTCGGCGGCTGTGCAGAGTAACAAAGCCCAGCTGTCTCCACGTTCTTGTCCATTGATAGGCAGAACACTGACTCACTGCTGGGAAAATAAATCAGTGTTCCATAATGGACGAGGACAAGGAGGAGGCAGGGCTTTGTTACACTGTACAACCGCCGACTAGACTGCATGCCACAGCGCCAGAAGATCAGGTACATGAGGCTGCAGATGGACACAGTGTGGCAGGGAGATGGCACAGTGGAGCAGGGAGATGGCACAGTGGGGCACGCAGATGGCAAAGTAGGGCATGCAGATGGCACAGTGAGACATGCAGATGGCATAGTGAGGCATGCAGATGGCACATTGAGGCATGAAGATGGCACAGTGAGCCATGGAGATGGCACAGTTAGGCATGCAGGTGGCACATTGAGGCATGAAGATGGCACAGTGAGGCGTGGAGATGGCACAGTGAGGCATGCAGATGGCACAGTGGGGCATGAAGGTGGCACAGTGAGCCTGCAAATGTGCACTGTTGACCCTCTTTTCCACTTACAGTAGCTGATGCATTTCCCACCCTAGGCTTATACTCGAGTCAATAAGTTTCCCCAGTTTTTTGTGGTAAAATTGGGTGCCTCGGCTTTTATATTCAGGTTGGCTTATACTTGAGTATATACGGCAATACCAGTTTAAATATGCTTTAAAACCACTATTAGTACAGTTGTACAATTTAGTCTGTTATAGTCAAACAATAATGCCTATATTACACTACCAGTAAGCTCCACGTGAGGTAGACGTGTGTGTGCAGGTGTAACAAATGTTTTATTGAATGTCTACCTACTTAAAAGTTTTGAGTTTTGATTTACTGTATAAAAGAGGACTGCCTGACCACAGAAGCAAATAAGAAAAGGTACAGGGCTTATTTTTGCTCAATCAATTGTGCTACTAAAATCTCTAAGCCCTTGTACACACGGTCAGAGATTCCGACAACCAAATCCGCCGGAGTAATTTCGACGGATTAATTCCGGAAGAGGTCCGGAAGTGATGTTGCATACACACGGTCGAACTAAGTTGTTGGGAAATCCGATTGTACATAACGTGATGACGTTATTTCGTTACGACGGGACTATGTTCAGGCTAGTAGCCAATAGCTTTGGTCTAGGAATTTGATCTGAGCATGCGTGGCACTTTGTCCCTCGGAGTAGGCTACACATGATCGGAGTATGTCCGATAGGAGCATTTTGTCGGAAAATTTTACCGGCAAGTTGGAAAACTTGGTCCGTCGGATATTCCGACGGAAACAGTCCGATGCAGACCACACACAGTCGGAATATCTGACAAAACGGTCCGATAGGACACATTCTGTTGGAATCTCCGACCATGTGTACAAGGGCTAACAATTAATCAGTAGTGACTGATCGCTAACCAGGTGGAACAAATGGCCCTGTATTGTGCAAGCCACAAAAGCAGCAAGTAGTAGTGATTAATTTCACAAGCTCACATAATGCTCCAATTCTGCACAACTGAATGCTACAATATGCTACTTGTAAAACTTATACCATAGGAGGCCATTTATTCCATCTGTTTATGTGACCAATCCCCACTTTTAGTGATCGGCCACTAGTGATTGAGCTAATAAAAAATGTAACTCCATTCTTACAGACATGGACACACAAAAAAGGAACAAAAGGGTTTAGTTATCTAAATATTACAATTGGCTTTTTAGATGCGGGAGCTTAGTGGTGATCTTTTTTAAGCAAAAAAAAAGAAAAAAGAAAAGAAAACATGCCTAATTTTTGTAAACTGTATTTCTATTCAGTATGTGTTCATCCCAAGAGACAAAGAAAAGATTACAAAAGCAGCGATAAGACATTTAAAGTTTCTTCTATGTGCTCCTCCAAGTTGATGAGATGTAATCATTTTTGTTGAGAAAGCACTGTCACATATAAAAAAAAAGCAATATAAAAGGTAGGAGAAGCACAATAGCTGAACACAGCAGGATCCTAATGTGGGAAAACCTATTGAACTGAGGAAGTGATTCAATGTCCAAGTCTCTTGTCAGTGTCTACACATCAGCCACAGCATGTAGTGAGATTCTGAGTTCTGACCAAGACCTCACATTATAACTTTAAAGCACACCAAAATGCTTGCCTGCTTTAACCATTTTCCTACTGAAGGTCAGTGTCCCATCAAGATGCATTAGGTTTCTATAACAATCTAAGTACAACAACATCAATAGTATATGATGAGTCTAGTAACTGTTATTAGGAAGAGATATGTTTGCCATTCCACTTCAATTTCAAATCCTTTAGGGATTTTAGTTATGGTGTAACCCCCATTTTAAAATGAAAATAGAAAATACTCCATCCTCCTGGGTGCCAGAAATTTCAACAAACACTTGTATGAAACTGACTTATTGGATACATGATACAGATTTAGGCTGATGAATCTGTGGGTCCCGAAAGCAGCATGAATTGAGACTTACAAGTGGTGTACTGGGGATCAGGAGCATAGAAAAACACATCCACCTTCAAAACCCTGCTGATATGGCTGAATCTCTGGCTGATTTGATGACTAAGCCCTGGCACTTTCTAGTAGTGTTAGCCCCTGTACACACGGTCGGAGATTTCGACAACCAAATCCGTCGGATTTTGTCCGTCGGATCTTGTCCGAAACTGTTGCATACACACGGTCAGACAAAGTTGTCGAAAAATCCGATCTTTCAGAACGTGATGGCGTAATTTCGTTATGATGGGACTACATTCAGGCCAGTAGCCAATAGCTTTGATGTAGGAATTTGATCTGAGCATGCGTGGCACTTGGTCCGATCAAAATTCTCTACACATGATTGGAGTATGTCCGATCGGACCAGTTTGTCGGGAAATATTTCCAACAAGTTGGAAAATTGGGTCCGACGTATATTCCGATGGAATCAGTGCGATGCATACCACACACAGTCGGATTATCCGACAACACGGTCCGATAGGACACATTCCGACGGATTCTCCGACCGTGTGTACAAGGGCTTAGAGCTTGCCTGTCTGTTCCTGCCTCTTGCAAGTCAAAAATCATTTTTTTTAATGGTACATCACAAGGGAGTTAATACTTAGAGTTTGGCAACAGCAAACAATGGCTAACAAGCCTACCAAGAAAACTTTTCATTTCCATTGCTTTTTATTAAGTATTTCAATGAAGTACAAAAGAAAACATGTGGTTAAAATGGTCAGAAAACAGTCTCCAAATACAAACATACAATAGTACAGTAACCAAAGTCAAGACAGTATCCAATAATCCTAAGGTCATCTGTAGTGCAATATGTTTAGCTTCAAGAGATAACTGCATAACCAAAGAGAAACCCTTCAAGTAGCCTCTCTGTTAGAAGTTTAACTATGGAGATGTTTATGGATACATCAATAGATATTAACCGTGACGTATACCAGACCTCCCCAATCCAGGAGATCCACCTCCCCTGCTGGGGGAGACACTTTTAGTGTGCATCACACCAGCTTTCTAGAACATATTTTCTCCTACAACACACTATGCTACACTTGTCAGCTTATGTACAAGGTGTATTTGATGGAGAAAAGCGACAAAAGATAAGCATACAGAGATGAAAAGAAAGAGAAAAAAAGTGGACAAACAAGGCAAAGAAAAAGTAAAGAGAAGAAGAAGTGCTTCCTCAACAGGAGTCCAAAAAGTACTTTATCTAGGGATCTCAGATTTTTCAGAAGAAGGCCAATCTATCATATAGAGTTGCTGACAAATGCTAATTTATAATGATCAATGTCAACTTGGCCTTCCAAAGATCAAACCGGATTGTGGGTGATTTCCAGGATCTCACATTTGAGATTCTGGCTGCTGTGAAAATAAACAAAATTAACCATCTCATGTGTCCCGGTTTCCCCTCCACCGGTCTTCCTAGTAGGGCCCGCTGTTGGAGCTTTAATTAGATTAAATAAATAAAAAGAAACAAGTAAAGGCACAAATGCTGGAACAGATTATCCCACAATGGTGAATAATAATGCATATAACATATATAAATGGTCTAAAAAGACAATCTAAAAGTTCATAGATATATAGGGCGTGGAAAAAAGTCCAACACTCAGGGCTGCCATCATATAGGAACAGAAACCAGGTTCCAGTAACACTGAAAAAGACAAGGAGAGAGGAGCCTCTTGGTGTAGATTTGTGACAATTTTAATAGCACTTCAGAAAATGGCAACTCACATTTTAGAAGTATTTCACAGGCACATATAAAAGGTCCCAGCAAGGGGAGGGGGTTATCAGCAGACAATCCAGTCCTTTGATCCCATCATGGGGGAGCGCTGTGTTCACTGTTGACTGCTTACCTCTGAATGGATGACAACACCTTCCTCACCCTCTCACCCCCTGCGCTTCTAGCCTCGGTTTGAGTTTCCTCCAACGCAGCCAGCGTCCTATTCAGCAGAACGGGAAGGTACCAGAGGCACCTCTCTCCTTGTCTTTTTTAAATTAGATTCAACTGAGTAAGTGAATAAATGAAATTGTACATGCAGATCCAGAACTATTGTTCCCTCCTGACCACAGCCTCTGAAGCACAATGAGGAGGCTCCCGGGACATACGCCAATCGCACTAGCACCATATACCACCTTAGGAAAACCTTATAGTTTGCCTCAATCAATGATGTATTTATGTATGATCTAGAATTGTACTGAGACAATTTTCCCCAAGAAGAAAAAGGAGTAAACAGTCAAGGCCTCTATGGGGCTGCCTGAAGGACCTACTAACCAAAGCTGGCATGCTTTTAAGCCTGCACACTCACCTGGTAAAACTTGGAAAACTTGTGTACAGAAGACTAGGTGGCAGTTTTACAGACCTGGGAAACAATGACCTGATGTTGAAAAGCCCACAAACCAAAAACAGAGCCTCAGATTGATTAATTAAGACTGTGGCTGAAAGACAGACACGCACAGCCCCAACTACATTCAAGCACTGGAGAGCCATCTTCTTAGTTGCTGATTAGCCAGATAAAAAAAAAAAAAAAACGAAACTATGTCCTTATGAGGTCTCAACCTCACAAAAACCTTGTACTTGTGAAGAACAAGAACTGGTTCCTTACAAGGCTGTCTGTTTAGGCACCCTCCTGATCAAAGTGATCGCCACAAGAAAAGGCAACCTTGTGGGAAAGAAGAGGGAAAGGAATGTCTCAAAAGGGTTTAAATGGTGGCCTCTGAAGAAAGAACCCACAACACCAGGTTATGGTCCCATTGAGTCAACGGAGAGTGTACCAGTGGTGCAACATGAGCCACCCCTTTTAAAAAGGCTCTGACTATGCAATAGGAAGCTAGTGGTGTCTAAAAACATCCAAACCTGATCTTTAACTTTTTTACTGCCACTGCCAAAAGGCGGGGGTTTTACACACACTGCCGGTGGCACATACTCCACAAGCCAACTGTTGGCTATTGGCTTTCTAATGACAGCGATCAGGCAGCTGTACATGCCCTGCCGGGCACCTAGGTACAAAAACAACACTTTCTATACACATATACATATTGTTGCACATGCCGTAAAATAATTATAAGCCCATTATTTTCCAGTTAACTCTAAATTGATGACCTGTAAGGCTTTTAAAGCCTCAAATTTGGAAAACATAGGGTACCAAAGTTTGTGGTTGTGTTACAGGCCATGGAATATTTCCTGCAATTAAGTCTCCCCATTTCACACCAAGCAAGTATGCTTTTCATGTGTGGTGGTAAAATCTACGGGATGAGAGTGTTCTGATTTTTAGCATGGTGGTAATCAATCAGGATGAAAGACCCCTATCTGGACTTGGCCTTCAACTGCCAAGCCATCAAAGCCAGTGGCTATGATACACAGGATGGAACATTATACCTTGAGAAAAAAGGTCTGGCATGTTTTTCTCTCTCTATTCTTTGAAGCAGACGAGGAAGGAGCTTGAGAAGGGGGGAACACATAAATCAATTTGAACTGATTCCATGGTGTGATTAAGGCATCCACCGCAAAGAAGTGAGGACACTGGCAGGTGAAGAAGGTGACAAACGATTTCCCAAATTTCAGCTCAAGGCTGGATAACCATCAATCCAGGGTTATCTTGGTTTTGGTCCTCAGATGCACAGAGCAATGCAAAGCAGGCCATCCTTTGATTTGCTCTACTAGGAGTAGATCCTAAAATGCAAATCCCCTAGGGGAACTGCACAAGAAAGCCCAAACTATATTATCCAAATGGACATTTAAGGTGTGCCAGGAATGTCACAAAGTATTAAAAATATGGGGGAATACATACCCGTCATACAATTTTATTTGTACGGGTATATACAGTATATTCACATTGGTTTGCATTTATTGAGTTTGAGCACATGGCACTTTGGTTTATTAAGGCATGTTGAACTTTATTCATGCGCATGCATATGAATTTTTGCACATTGTTGCAGTATTTGCTGGATTGATTATAAGATTGTTTATATAATTGTTATCACATTCTAAAGTTTTATTTATATGAATTGATATGTTTGTGTTGATGATGAATTATTGATTTGCAATTTTGTCAAAGCTTAACTGAACAAGCTGAAATTAGAAGCCAATTACCATCTCCAGTTTTAATAAATCAAGACCAGTATGACCAGTCAGGTGGTTTTGTTTGGCACCATATGACAAACAAATCACTTTGCTTAACAATTCAGTAAAATTTGGCACTTTTGTATACTAATTAGGAGATTATATTAGATATCTTCGTAGATCAGCTCCTATATAAATAAAGGTGAACAGTCTTTAAAGTGACTCTGTCATGAGACTACACCAGAGCCCAATCCTGCCTCCTCCTTCAATTGACTATGGCTGCTAACTAGACCATCGCCAAAGCCTGGAAAACCCTGAATCTCCATATAGCTGAAATGAAAAATAGGGTAACCCAAGCCATGATCCATAGCAAGATTGAGGCAACAATATTGGATCGTGTCCCTCACCACTCTCGAATTTGGACTCCCTGGGCAGACAACTTTCTCCCCCCAGACTTTGACACAAGCCTTCTTGTGCCATAAATTTAGTCCCCCCTGAAACTGAATGGTCTGATGGCCCTCTGGGCTCCTGTGTGGTCCCGCCGACGCTGACTCTTTATCTCCCTTCCTGTCCTTTTTTCTCTTGCTTTGTCTCTCCTTCCTACTTTATCCTCCCCTCCTCTCTTTCTCCTTAGCCTATGGCTATAAATTCCCTAGTTATGTTCCTTGTGACAAGAACAGGGTCCTTAGGCTGACTATCCCCCATACCCTGCATTCTCCTCTGTCTTTACAATTTGTTTATTGTTTTATATTGATGTTGGGTAGGGGGTTATTCTCTTTTCTACTGGATGCCCTCTTAGCGAATACACCAGTATGTCCCCTTGTTCTAACTTTGAGTGCACTAGTAATTTGATTGAAGCCGTATAAACACATGTTTTTTGTATCTGGCGTTATGTATCGTGCTCTCAGACTTGAATACTTCTGTTTGTATCTTCTGTTCTTGTGTTGTTCACAATAAAAAATTTGAAACCAAAGTGACTCTGTCATGAGAGGAGTATTGGGGTAGTTCTCTCATGACAGGGTTCCTTTGATTCTAAGGAATAGTAAATAATTTCATGTTTTCCCTTTTTTGTCTTTGTAAAGTTACCTTTTAGACCAAAACCACTTTGGGTTTATGGGATCTATTTATGAAATACGAACACATTTTTCCATTGCCCATAGAAATCATTCAGAATCTGTGTTTAATTTTTTTAAATTTTGCAGTTAGCTGCTGATTGATTGCTATGAACAACAACACATGTTCTTACATAAGTCAAGGTGTGGGTCTGCAATGAGCTGAGTGGATAAAGGTGAATCAGTTAGTCATTTAAACATTTAAAAATTGGAGGTGTATCTAAAGCCGAAAATGTTTTTTTTTTGTTCTGGATTATTGATTAGTGTTGATCCCCAATGGGGAAATTCACACTGTCCTCTTGTCACGGTGACCACTGTCAATGGGACAGAAAGTAAAGGGAAAACCAAAATTTTAGAGTTGTCACCGGAATGGGGGGAGAAGGAAAATCTATACCGGAATACCAAGTTGGAATGGAATGGACAAGTTGGCATTCCCTTGACAACGTGTGTGGCACAAATGTGTCGGGAGAGGCCCATATGCTGATGCCACGCAAACGTCTCCATGTGTCTGGTGTGGTGGCTAATACTTGTGGTGATCTGGATGCTGGTTTTTCATCTGACTGGTGATATTAACTGAAGACAATGCATATTATGAGGTCCTCAGTATGGATTGATGCCTATGTTCTTTCATCTGGTGAGTGCATGCTTTTGGTGGAGGTCCACATATGAGGATATCTTCATGAAGCTGGTGTTATCTCTCTGCTTCCATATTGTGCCTTATCATCTGCTACTTCTAAAAAGACAGCCGCACACTGAAGGCATTGCTTCTCACTGGGAGTTTAATTCATGTTTTTTTAAAAAGACTTTTAGATCATATAGCTGATAATGTCACTCTGAATTTATTTAGAACATTCATAGGTAATGTAGCCTAAAATTAAAATATTTTGGCTGTATTTTTTTTATTTAACACATCCAAACGAACAAAAGAAACGCCCTTACTGACTAAAACACTGTAACAACTGAAAGCCGATTTGTGGCTCTGAGGCAATGTAGATCCCATCCCATCCCAATGTAAACACTGCTGTGATTTATATATTATATTTTATATATATATATATATATATATATATATATATATATATATATATATATATATATATATACTGTATATATTATGCATGCCTTCCTTTTGTTACACTACTGTGATCGCATACAATTTTTGATGAATAAGCTAATCAAGATTGATCAGCGACAAATTATTTCACAGGCTAAAAGGCAACTCAAGAACTTTCATTAAAAATGCCTTGATCATTATTTCTGTAAAGCTCCAATATATGTATATAAATTGGCCCCAAAGAGACAATTAAGTGAGGGATTCGGGATCTGTACTGGTCATGCCTGCCAAAGTTCATTGTTATGCCCGAGGATATTTTTGCAGAGTGATATTATTTGATATTTTCAAAAAAAATAAATAAAAAAAATGAAGGAATTCGAGTAAGGGCTAATATCTTCAAAAGACAAAAAAGACAAAGGTGTTGAAAAGAAAAGCAATGCATATAAAGAATCTATTTCTCCTGGGACCTGTCACAGCAGGGTAATCAGATGTTTAAAGTCTTCTGTGAAAAGAGATGATGCTGATTCAGTCGCAGTCCAGTGACAAAGCCTCTACACAGGGAAGAATTTTCCAGCTTCAACATGTTGCAAGTAGCTGAAAAGAACATATCTTTTTATTGCATTTAGAATACCAAATTGGGTCACATGCAAGTTCTGAAGCTCCTAGCTTCTACTGGTTGGTGATGATTGATTCATTTGTTCTCACACGTCTTGTGGTGGGGTATGTCTTGCATTCTTTTGGACTGCTAACAAGATGATGAAGTTCAGTAAAATGCTTCTGTACACATCACAAATGCGTAAAGAGCATCTAAACCCAAAAACAAAAATGCACTATACTGCAGCTTGACAATCCTTAGATGCGGTGGCTTCAATTTCTTTTTTTAGACTTTTTTTCCCAATTATTTTTCCCCAGTAATCCTGCAAATCTCACACCTCAGAATGCATTTATTAAAAAAAAAAAAAAAGATGCTGCTTGCAGGAATTTTTTTTAACATCCTGCCAGCGCACCACCCTAGTCTGAAAGCACTTGGGCTTTCACATTGGGGAGCATTGAGAGACATTTTCAGGCGTTTACAGGCACAATTGTTAGGCCTTTAGAGCCTGAAAAACGCTCCAGTGTGAAAGGGGTCTTAAGGAGATTCACCCTCTCTATTTACCATTATTTTTGAAAATTAAAGTAAAAGAAAATCCCAAATTTTGGGTTGTCCCCAGAAAAGTAATTGCCCCCAGAAATCTTCCAATGGGTACACTAGTTTTGATGACCTGGAGGTCCCTGCAAAATTCCTTTAATTTGCAGGGATTTCGTCTCACTTCCTGTTTGGCTATGGGACAGGACGTGAAGGTAAATCTCCAAAATGGGACACAGATGGTGAAATTCTGACAGGAGTTATAACCTGTCATTGTTATATTCAAAATAAAAAAAAAATATTTGCCTATAGTTTTAGGCCGCGTACACACGGGCGGACTGTTCGCCCAACTTTGTCCGCTGAACAGTGTTTGGGCGGACAGTCCACTCGTGTGTGGGCTTTCAGCGGACAGTTTCAACGGACAGTTTGACGAACAAGGTTTTTCGGAATTTCCGAAAAACTGTCCGCTGAAACCTTGTTTCAGCGAACAGTCCGCTCGTGTGTAGGCTTGTTCGTCAAACTAAGTTCCGCGCATGCTCAGAAAGGATTTACACGCCGAAAGTTATAATGCAGTGTATAGGACGTCGTATTTTTCGTCCCGTCGTACGTGCCGTTCACGTCATCGTGCACGGTTTCAGCAAACTGTTCGTCCGTCGTGTGTGGCCATGTCCGTCCATGCTAAGTTTGAGCGGACTGTTTGCCGAAACTGTTTGACGGACAAAGTTGGGCGAACAGTCCCCGCGTGTGTACGCGGCCTTACTTTACAAAAAGTCTCCTAGGAACCACTCTATCTTTTTTCAGTAAAAGATAATACAAATACAGGTGAATTTTGGCATTGCAGCTTTAGTTCCTGTAAAACCTGAGATCTGCTGGAGGAGAAAATGCCTCTGTGTTACAAAACAGAAGTGTCTCCAGCATATAGGAGAATCTCGTTTATAGGATAAACTACTCACTTAGGCATGTGAAGACTCAGAGCCTGAATTACCATTAGACACAAATATAGGCAGCAGAGACAGGCGATTTTACTTTTATAGTTATGGGTTAAACATTTTTCCCAATATCTGTAGGAATACAGTCATCTAATTTAAGTCTTTCGACACTCTATACAAATATTCGAAGATATGTAAACCAAAAAAATGTTCTGTGTAAAACAAGGGTGATGCTTTGGTGTCCCAAGATGTTTAAAAAGTGCCTACAGCACCTGTCAAACTCAAGGACCGTAGGCCAAATTTGGCCATTTCATGTGGCCCTCACACCCTGCAGCTGTGGCACACCCCCTCGTCTCCACCCCCAGCAGTCAGTAGCAGAGAACAAAACGGAACTCCTCCGCCAGATCTTGCGCTTCTCTGTGCAGCCATGGTGAGGCTCGCCTCCTCCCCCCACCCCTTTCTCTCTCAAGTTGGCACCAGAGAGGAGGGCAGAACTCGTCCTACAGATCTTGTGCCTCTCTGTGCATCTACAGCACCCCATCATCCCCACCTCCCCTGATCTCAGCAAACTCTGGCAGCTGAATCAAGTCTCTCTTTGGTCTCCACCAGACCCTGTACTTTCTGCATCCCAGCTCCGCCACCAGATTCTTCATGCAGCTGCATATGGTAGGGGGTGCACTGTGATGTAAAGGAGGGTGGGGATTATTGATTTTTCATTGTGGGGGGCTCTTGACATCTTACAGATACAACTGGCAACTGGGCCACCATAATGCTGATGCGGCTCACAGCGAAATTGTACTTGACACCCCTGGTCTACAGGTTCCAGAGATGGAAATCTAGTCCTGTGGAGATTGTCTGTTTATAAAAAGGTAGGTACTTAAGTCAGCTAACAAGTTGGTGCTTTGACTATCCCCCCCTTACTTGCTGATGGACAGCTTTACTGACCAGCAGTAAGGGGAAACATTTTTTGTATAATGAAACACTCCTTTTTTGAAAGTATTCTTTAATCATACCAAAGGTATTTGAATGCACCTCTGGCTGCATGCATTACCATTATGTTGCCAGCATGATGGGCTATGTAGTGAATATAGATTATATTATCAGTGCTCACACAAGTGCACAGAGAAAGTTGGAGGCTGTCAGCTTCAAAATTGATTTGTGTTTCTGGACTTTAAAAAAAAAATAATTATTGCCTTTTTTTTTTAAATATTTATGAGTTTCCAATGGAACCAAGTATTTGTAGTACATTGTCCATTGCCTTAGGTGCCCTTTAACATTAGCTGCAATGTCTGAAAGGGTACCCCCCACCTTGGCACAGGGCCAGCCAACACCATAGCTAGCAAGGCAATGGCTACTTTACTTTGTAGAGCCTGTCTCTGGCTGCCAGCACTTGATACCGGTGATTGTTTCTGCTGCTCGCTAGCAAAGTAGCCATCATGTTGCTAGCTATGGTGTAAAGCAACCCTGCACCAAGGGAGGGGGCACCCTGTCCAACATCAGTTGGTCAAAATATTGTCACTTTAATCAGGAACCTCCTACTTTTGCTGTGCATTTTTCTTTATTTATAACCTGTAGTTTTATAACGTGACATGCTGTTCAAGTCTCTACCTTATCTATCCATCTAGATGTCCTCCTAGAGTTATACCTCCATGTACAGCAATGATACAGAGAAAATAAAACACCCAGAAAATCCAAACATTACATTGAGTTCTGCAATTACACAAGTGACATGATTCCATTTCTTATATGGAACTATGTGAGACTTGGGGCTCTTCACCAGTAAAGTAAGTAAATCTAGTACTGCAAAAACTTGTAGGTTTCACATGACAGAACTTTATGAACCACCAGCACAGTCAAATAAAATCAATAGCCAGAGGATAAAAATGAACATGAAAGGAAAATAAAATGTAGACCAAAGTGTATGATCGAAAAAGCTATTTTACTGGAAGTCATGGCGCAAGGATGAGATTAAATTCGAATAGAAAAGAAGAGCCAGTTGAGTTCACAGAAATGGTCAGCTGAAAAAAGAAAAAAAAGAAATTCTCTGCGGCCAGATGGTCTATTTGTAGTAGACAAAGATATAAAAGATCAATTTAAAGCAACACGCAAAAGAAAAAATATATAACGCAACTTCTAATGTAATCCAAGAAAACATACAACTGTGCTAAAGTCAAAAGGTTTTATTTTAAGTCAATGTAAGCTTGACCCCTGATTACATAGGGAAACTGCATTGTTGGGTCACAAGATTCAGAGGTGTCCCCTACCTGTTGAACAGAAGACAGCATTCTGGGCCGCAGGCCATGTCAAAGAACCATCCCTTTTTTGCCTGCTTTCTAAAGCACCTAAAAGCCAGAGCTGGAGGGCTCCAGGAGCTGCAGCACAAAATGGAGCATGCATTGGGTACCAGACATCCCCCCAAAAATAGGCTTTCCTCCATGAACTCCTTCTATTAGGTTAATTCTTTAGGAAGGTTTACCAACAATATTGGAGAGTGGCAACCTATGATACATATGCTTTATTGATTCACTTGCCCTATGTGCAGGGTTTAAATAGAACTGACACCTGCATTCTATGTTCTGTGTATAATATAGTCTTGACCCACGAGTCGTTTTTTCTCAACAGTTGTGTTTTCACATAGTTTGCAACTTTTTTAATTAAGTTACGGCTTCTGAAACACCCGCAGTACATTTACAGGCAAACGGCATGGGCAGGCTGGATGATGTACCTGGACATCATCCATCTTTTCTGGGGCATGCAGAGTGCTGTTCCTGTGACCGGACACAGCAGATTACAATTACCGGTAACAGGGTACCAGGTATCATGTGACTGCTATGGTTGGTCATAGCGATCACATGTTAACAATGTAAACAAACCAAATTTATTTTTATTCATGAACAGTTTTTTTTTTACGGTGATCTGTGATTGGCCAAAGGAAATCACATGGTACCTGGCTACCTGTACCATGTGATTAGCTGTAGTCAATTACAGATCAGAATCATAAACAAGCTGTTGATGAATATTAACCCATTCATGTCAGCTAAAACTATTGCTTATACAGTTGTCATCACAATATAAGCAATAACAGTGTACAAATAAACAAAGAAAATAAATCCCTGATGTTAAAGAAAAAATTATATTTCAAAAATTGAATAAATAATTATTTACTGCAACCACAGCCTGTCATCCCGGATAGGAGAGCATAGTGATTATTGCTAGTGGCTATAGCCGCTGGCAATAATCGCATGAAAAATCCCACAAGCTGGTACAATCAGCCTGCCCACATATGGTTTGAATCTCGGCTGGTGCCTACTATATCAGCTGAGATTTGAACTATCTATGACCGGCTTAAGTAAGACCTTCACTTTTAGCACAGTGATGACGTTTTTTTTAATACAAAGACAGCAGACTATGTATAAAGTATGTAGGCTAAACATATTCATTATGCTCATTCACTATGCAATTTTCTTGTTCAATTTCCTTTAAAAATACCTTCAACTATGTATTGTAAGGGCCTGTCTGATTGCATACAAACTGAAAGTGTTTTGGTTTGACCTCATAATATTTGGTTTTGATAAATCTAAAGGAAAATCATACCAGAGAATTGTATAATGTATGGTTATATTTAAACTTTATTTAACCATGCTCCTTTAGGCCATACCCAAGATGCAGTGCAATTTAGCCATGACCATTTTCCCCACAGCTTGTTGGGCATCATATGTCTTTTTTTATCCCAAAGTGTCCCTCTTTTTTAAATTCAAAAGTTGGGAAGTATGCTTGTGGACTTCGTACGTGTGGTCTTTTCCCCATTACTGACTTTTCATGCCTTGTTCTACACTGTGCTTCCTATTAGAGCTGTCTCTCTGATGACTTGGTATTTGATGACTGCTGGGGGAGAATTAGGAGGGGGGGCTGGAGACATCCATCAAGCACAGATCCACAGAATAAATGAGGCATAAGCAGGGAGACCCTTGTACTGCAGTATCCTCTCCATCAAGTAGAACAGTGAGCAACCCAGTAGTGATATCACCAAATCCTACTTTAAATTTCATGAGACTAATGGCGCGTACACACAATCAGAATTATGGTCGGAAAAGGGTCTGATGGTTTTCCCGATGGAAATCCGACGGAATTCCACTCAAGCTGTCTTGCATACACACGGTCACACCAAATTCCGACCGCCAAAAACGCGGTTAAATACAACACGTACGACGGGACTAGAAAAAGGAAGTTCAATTCCTAGTAGCCAGTAGCTTCCCTCTCGTAGTTAAATCTGAGCATGCGTGAGTTTTTGCGCATCGGAATTGCATACACACGATCGGAATTTCCGATAGAAAGTTTTTCCATTGGGAAAATTGAGAACATGCTCTCAAATTTTTGCTGGCGGGAATTCGGCCAGCTAAATTATAATGGAGCATAAACACGGTCGCATTTTCCGATGAAAAGCTCTCATCGGTCTTTTGCTGGCCAAAATTCAGATCGTGTGTACGTGGCATAGCAGTCAGTGGAAATAGTACATTAAATGCACTGCAGCTATACAGATAGTGGGCTCAAAGGACTGAAGTGCCTATGCACAGGTAGTGTGTTGCTATTTTTCTGTAGGGATTTAGGGAAAAGACTAATTTTCAGGGTACTGCTAAAGCACAATTAAAAATTTTAGATGTTCACAATAGGATAGCACATTTTCACTTTTTAAAATCAGGTTCACTTTAAGGCTTATCACTGGGGTGAAGTTTTAAGCATACAATAAAGCTGTACAAAATAAAAGTCACAAAGAAAATCTGAGGCACGATGATCTATGACCTAAATGAATTCCAAGTCTTTTATCGAGGATGGATCCGTGAAACTTTACTGAGCAACCACCGTGCTGAACGCACTTTAACAGACAGAAGTTTATACTAAAATAACGATTGGCTGACACACAGTGCTGAGATCCTGCTTGGAGATAGAGGCCTAGAATGCATCATAAGACAGGCTTTTAATTTCATGGACTCTTTGTCACCAATTAAACTTGGTTACACCTAAACTATCTGATTATATTTCTTATCTCTCTACTTCACATGTTTTCATACTCAAGTGAGTATCTAAAGTGAAGTGTGTCCGTAACAGGAAAAAAACACTATATTTTTCAAATTAAATGAGATTTGAAGGAAAAAGTTTGTACGTTAAGGTTCAGAGTGCCCTTGTTAAACTATTTTAGCTTGATATAAAAAAAAGAATAATAGAAAAAAAGACAGAACAATATGTACAATTTTCTGCCTGATTTTCTATTTGTAATAAATATCTCATCGAAACATTAACAAAGGTTGCAAAAAAATTTAAACATATGATGAATAAGTGCAATAAATGATAAAGAAAACAAGTCATTTTTTGGCAGCTTTTGCAGAAAGATTTGTAACATAAATGCTTATACCCGGGGCAGGAAAGAGGTCTCATTCACTATTTTACCATCAATGGGGACAGCCAATAGAGGACACAATCCTATCCATATGGAGCTTAGTAGATGCCGGTGACACATAATACAGCCAGGCAGCATATATAGAAGATAAAGGTAAAAGTATTTTTGTAGAGCTAATGAAGGCATACCCCTGGGAGACAGCCCAACACTGTGCACAACATCCTCTGCACAATGTCCTCTATTGGCTGTCCCCATTGATGGTAAAATAGTGAATGAGACCTCTTTCCTGCCCCTGCTATAAGCAACTATTAATTTCTGTTTTTTTCTGATCAGAACGTGCCACTTGCTGTTTATTCTATCACAGCGTGGTTGACTGTCTCCATATATTTGGATTTGTCCCTGTTGCTATGACATTTGTACCTGAGGCGCAGCCTATTTGAAGATAGTGAGATGTATTTTGCTCTCTCTTGCTACGTCTTTGAACTTTTTTCTGTGTCCTGAGGAAGCCTTTACAGCGAAACATGTAGATGCGACACACAAGGGCGCAATGTACAAATTGTATCATTTTATATGATTTTTATATTGTGTTGAACACTGTTATGATATGTATATTTTCTAATAAACTATTTTTGCTACTTTCTTTTTTGCTTCCATGCCTTAAAAGTCTGACCTGTTGATATATATTAGGTATCTTCTTTATATGAAACAGAGTACGCAGACAATCAGCTTATTCAACTCTGAAGTATAGGATGTTCACAGTAATCCATCCCAACTTCTCAATAATCTTTCATTTATCTGACTGCTGTAAACTTCAAGAGGAATTCAGGAAGATGTGCCAAAAACAGGAACAGAGGGCAATAAAAATAGTCATCAATATTACCTGTGTTCTACCCACAACTGATGTTTCCACCATTACTGAAGTCTTATTTTTGAACTGTGTCTCAATGCAGAGGCAGCCATCTTGGAAGAGGCAGGGTTTTTCTTCCTCAGGTCAAAGCCTCCAGCAAGGACAACAGTGTGCAGCACAATAGTGATGTCACCCAATCTCACTCAAAATCTCTGAAGGCTAGCAGTCAAAAGCAGCAGTACCTTAGCTCTCACACTAAAAATATACATGAAGCTATAGGCACAGGAGTGCCTAGGCACTTTCACATGCTAGTAAGTGTCCTGTTCTTTATCAAAAGGAATTCAAGACAAACGGTACATTTTTCAGGGTACTGTTCTGGCACAATTACCATTTGTAAATATTCATAGCACATTGCTAATCTTTATTTTTTCAGTTTAAGTGCACTTTAAAGCAGACCAATACTCCAAAGCTTTTTCACCAGTATTACTGGAATAGGTAAATAAAATAGCGCTTTTTCTGTAGACAATTCTAGTATGGCTTCCCTTCCGTGCTGCTTAGTGCGTGAGTTAAAGGTGAGTTAAAGTGGAACTAAACTCTCTCAATGAGCATTAACTATTATTACTCCATATGCTTCTAGCATTAGTAAATCGATAGGAAGGTGTATTATATTTACTTACCCTAAACTGTTTTCAACTTCTTAAGCTGCTTCCTGGTTTCTGGCCTAGGCAAAAATTATGTCACACACCCCCAAGACTCTTTCTGGACATTTTGTGTCTTTCATCTGGAGGATGCGAGGAGGGGCTTTCTCGGTTAAGCACACCCTCCTGCCTGCTTGACTGAGCTACGGGTGAATGGATTCCAGGAAGTAAATACTACAATAATCATGTTCCCTTATTAAAGATTGGCAAGGCTAGAAATGCTATTTTTTTTTTTTCATAGTGATGCCTCAACAAATGAAAGTATGGAGCCATGGATGGATGAGTGAGTTTGCTTTAAATAATAAAAAATTAATAAATAGCATTTTAAGTTTGTGGTGCTCAGATACAGTTAAGTCCACTTTAATATTGGCTGATCTTGCATTTCAGCAGAGATTATGTGACCAAAGACCTTAGACCCGGTTCACACTGAGGCGGCACGACTTGCAGCACAACTGCCTCAGGCGACCGGGATCCGACTTTAGCGGCGGCTTGCAAAATTACTTCTGTATAGAAGTCAATGCAAGTCATCCCAAAAGTCTACAGGAACCTTTTTCTAAGTCGGAGCGTCTTGAGTCGCTCCGATTAGAACGGTTCCATTGCACAGAACGGGACGCGACTTGTCAGGCGGCTAAGTCGTCTGACGAGTCGCCCCTGTGTGAACCGGCTCTTAGCTGGTGACCAGCACTGGAAGAAGCCTGAAACATTATCTGCTCCAGGAATGGTAACTATTTGACACTTTTTGTACTGTTTAGCCATAAACATTTTGAAACCAATTTTGCACCATAGGTAACCTCTGCCTTTGTATTTTTTTAATTGTATGCTCAGTTTAATTTTCAAAGGCTTACATTAATGTTGGTTGACTGGATAGGTTACTGAACCTAGCACTTTATTATTGTTTCACCTTATTGAAAAAGCTCATAGACATTCATGAAAAACAATATTTTTACCTAATACCTAAAACAAAAATGGCCTTAATATTACTTTCTCCTAATACTATTAGAAATAATTACTTAATGTGTGTAATTTGTCTTTTAAAAATTGCAGCAATGTACTTTGGAGAGATTCAGATGTACATTAGACAATACCATGATGTGAAAAATACCAAATATTACATTCACTTTTCTCACTCATGTCAGAAAGGAACAGATATATGCGAAGCTAAAGAGAACAGAGTGACAAAGTCTAGATGTCAAAGATGAGAATTCTCTGTGTAATTCTAGCACAAAATTGACTTGACACTCAGACAGTTTCATTTGCATCCATGGAATATAGCTCAAGACCTGCGGCATCACTTACAAATCAGTGTTACATTATAGTCAAAAAAGATGTAACTGCTGTATTTTCTGCATATTATGTAGCTCACACTTGCTAGAAAACAGAATAGTTTGAGTGTCAAGCTAAGAAAAGGAATAGCAGTAATCACTCAATATCCTGGTTTACTGTCATTATTAAAAATGCATGTGCGTGTGTGCGCAAACGCACATGTTAAAGCTGAACTCCAAGAAGATACAAATGTGTTATTTTAAATAAAGGCACCATAATTACCTGAATTTAAGCTGGTATCAATTTTTTGCAATCAACTTTACAGCACAGGTTAGTGTGGTTGAGGGGGAAGTAACACAAGAAGCCATTTACCTGTACCGGAAACACCTGTACTGCTATGCTCATGTGCTAAGAAGAAACATGCTAATACGAGGAGAGAGCAGAGTGACCAAGAGAAAAAGCTCATGAGTGTTCGGCATTTTCTTGTCCAGTCCAGTCACAGGCTAGGGTAGGGACAAGACCAGTAGGTAACACAGACTTTGCTCCCAATCTGACATCCATGTGGATGCATGTCCCCGAATGCAAACAGTGTGAGTTTGGGGGACAAGCACCCGAATCCACACGGGTGTTCCACTGGGATCAGTGGCCGTGTCTGTGCAGATGCAGTTTCCCAAATGACATGAATGGGACAGCCTGCATGGGGATGTACACAACACCTGTGGGTAAACATGGCAATTTGCAAGGGTGTACACTTTGGTAGGCTGTGTACAAGGCCTAACTGGTATACAAATCAAAGTCCTTAGATGTAGTAATGCATTAGTTGTAATTTTTAGACTTATGCCACGTACACACGATCGGAATTCTGGCCAGAAAAAGACCGATGAGAGCTTTTCATCGGAAAATGCGACCGTGTCTATGCTCCATCGTAATTTAGCTGTCCGAATTTCCGCCAGCCAAAAATTGATAGCACGTTCTCAATTTTCCTGACAGAAAAACTTTCTATCGGTAATTCCGATCGTGTGTATGCAATTCCGACATGCCAAAAATCACGTATGCTCAGATTCAACTACGAGACAAAAGCTATTGGCTATTGAACTTCCTTTTTCTAGTCACGTCATACATGTTGTACATCACCACGTAAATTACGGAATTTGATGTGACCGTGTGTAGGCAAGACAGCTTGAGCCGAATTCAGTCGGGAAAACCATCAGAGCTTTTTCAGATGAGAATTCCGATCGTGTGTACGCGGCATAAGAATATTTTCAGAAAGTACAGAAATACCTGTTAATGGTATTGTGAGGTCCCTTACCTGCTCTTTTTCAGTCCCTCACCAGCACTGTCCACACTTCCACTCCTGCATCTGCCCCCATAGCAAGCCCTGTGCTATAGGGGCACATGTATAAGCTTGCTCCCAAACCAGGCTGTGTACATCCATAGACACGCACAGCACATTCGGCCCTGCCCCCACTCCTTCCTCACAAAATTTGACTGACAGCAGCAGAAACCAATGGCAGGGAATCTATTTATTTTAGCTTTAGAACCACTTTAACTCCCCTTCAACCTGCCCTCCCCCCCTCATGTAATGGACATGAAGTAGGGAAGACCTGTTTTTAGGCCATATTTGGAAGCAACCTGGGTGGTAACCATGGATCCCTCCATATATACAGTGGAGTGAGTGAATGTTGCTACCAAGGGTCAGGAATTGTGTCATACGTATGGTCGCCAAATTAAAGTATAGAAAAAAAGCTTTAAAAAGGGAAACTAAAGAAGCCACTACATGTAAGGACTGGTAAGCTGCAATATATTACATTTTGCTTTGTCAGTTTGTATGCACTTTAACATAGGGTTAACATATTTTCAAAATTAAATCTGGGGATACCCTACTGACCACACTCACTTTCAGTTTAATAGATTGTTATTAGGTTTAAGAGATAAACATAACATGCAAATTAAAGAAACATGTTACACTTGTTTCCATCCAATAAAGAAAGAGAAAGTTTAAACATAGTGTCATCTATAATTGCAATGAAAGCACCATAAACGCATAATAAGCAAGGTGAAGCACAGAGTGCTACTTCACATCATATCTACACCATAGGGATATCCTACTCCCGGTTTATGAGCAATTGTATAGGTTATTGCATCAAGATAACATGTTGCCTAGGATATAAATGATTTAGGTTACAGGTCAATGGGGAACTATGTGTGGGGAACAAAATGGGTATACTGTATATTCTTATGATAAGATTGTTACCATAAAGCCCACCTATTGTGAAACATAGCAATCCTTGTAAGCCACCACACCTACAAACCCCAACCCTATTTGTAACCACGCCACAGCAGTAAAAAGTAACTATTGCACAGATTTCAGGGGTCAGGATTAATTAACACAGAGTGTTCAAAGGTCAGGAACAAGTAAGGCACAGAGTTCAGATTAAATAATACACCATGTTCGGGAGTCAAGAGTAACTAGCGCACAGAGTTCAAGGGTCAGGATTAATTGATGCACAAAGTTCAGGGTTCAGTATTAAGCAACACACAAAGTTTAGGACTTTAAGTAGCTGTGACTGGTATCCACCACGTCCAGAATCTGACTTCCTTCCCCTCCTCCTTCTCTATCCTGGGTATCCCCAGCATCATACCCAGAAGCTGGGCAGTGTAGTGTAAATCACAATATGCAAAAGTAAATCCAAAATAGCGTGGCTGGAGAGGCCTGTACATGGATTGGGTTAATACTTGCCACTTGAGTTGGAGCTTGCACACCACAATGGTTACTATACAGTGCGTGGCTCCTGGGGATGAATCTGGAAATGTCTGTTTTCCAAGGGCAGGTTCCTCACAACATGAACTATCCCCAGGAAGCCGCAATGAATGTTAACCTTACTTTGACTGCAGCAAACAAGTCAGAGCTGTGTAAATCTCAGGACTAAATGGAGAGAAATGCAAATCCTTTGGCAGGCATAACAGTTCCTACATCCATATTTTATCTCAGTATTTAGTAGTTTGCCTGTGGTTTAGCTCTAAAAAAACAGTAAGCACCATTCCTCGTGTTCATTGAGTGTTGCTTAATGTGTCTTCATTTAGTGAGAGCATAGGTGAATCTACTTTCTGAAGGCACTTTATGAATAGTGATTTACCCACCTGGAATCAGCTAAGAATCTTATGCACCACTTTATAAATCTGCCCCTTTGCTTTTTTTCCCCGACTTCTTTTCTGGACTTGATCCCTGATTTTAAAAAGTCCTACTACTGACCAGTTTTGCACCGATGTATCCTATGCAGTATCTTAATTCTTGTGATAAACCCCCAACCTGTGCTCTTTGTCTCTGGTAACTTTGGGCCTAAAATTACTATTTAAAATAGTCCTACTGCTGGCCTACCATCACTGCTGTATCCTCTATGGTCTCTTCATTTTCATATTAAAACCACTACCTGTCTATAGTAACTTTGCCTAAAATTGCCAATTAAATATGTCCTGTTACCAGCCAATTTTCTAATGCTGCATCATTTGCAGTCTTTTATTTCTTAGGCCGCGTACACACGGGCGGATTGTCTGCCCAACTAAGTTCGTCAGACAATCCGACAGACAGTCCGTTCAACTTTTGAATGAACGGACTTGACCACACACGATGAACAGACAGTCCGCTGAAAGCTTGCGCGATGACGTGTACAGCACGTACGACGGGACTAGAAATACGACGTCCAATACACTGCAATGCAACCTTCGGCCGTGTAAATCCTTTCTGAGCATGCGCCATACTTAGTCCGTCCAACTTGCCTACACACGAGCGGACTGTCCGCTGAAACCAAGTTTGGACGGACAAAACCAAGTTTGGACGGACAAAATTATGGAAATTCCGAAAGACTTAGTCCGTCAGACTGTCCGCTGAAAAAGTCAGCTGAAGCCCACACACGAGCGGATTGAACCGTGTTTCAGCGGACTAAGTTGGGCAGACAATCCGCCCGTGTGTACGCGGCCTTAGGGCTTATTTACACCAGACGTAGTTCAACACATTTGTAAATGCAGTAAAAATGCATATGCAAGAAAAATGAATGTATTTCAATGACCCAAGTTTACACTATATTGGTGCTGCATGCTGAATTCTTTTCACATAAACTTCCCAGATTGCCAGTAATCATACATTTTGGCTAAAAAAATGTACTTCAAACACATCAAAAATGCCCTGCAAATGTGACAAAAACACACTGCAAATACATTTCAAATGTGTGCAGAAATGCACATTAAATGTGGGGACTGTGATGTAGTCACATTTAAAAAAAAAAAAAAAAAAACGGATGAAGTTTACATTAGTTTCTCAGCAGTTTTTCATCCATTTTTTACATCCACCAGCTAGAGTTCCTTAACCATTTGAGTAATTGAGCCATTTTTTCATGCAAAAAATTTACTGTTTTTTCCATTTGCATCCGTTTTTCGTCCGATCTGTTTTTTTATAATGGAAGAAAAATAGGGCTTTGATCCATTCCAAAGAATGGATGTTGACGGAAGCGGATGTAAACACATGTAAATAGATGATCATCCCTTTACATACATTTTTTCATAGAGATGCATTGATATCTGTTGGATGGATGGATGAAAAATGAATAAACAGTCCACATGTGTGAAAATACATGTATTATTAATACAATGTATTGAAGGGAAAAAAAAACAGCATCAATCTGTTCTTGCTGCTTAAAGGGCAGCATTGAAAACACACAAGTCCTTTAGATAATATACTTAAAGCTGCATGAAGTTGTGTGCAATTTAAATGCTTTTAAAAGTGACACCCAAAGGATTACTTCTTACTGTTCCATAACAAGATGTGCAGCATTAAGGTATCACCCATGCAAGTTATTTATGTATTTTCAATGTTGCCCTTTAAGCCAAAAGAAAATACCCTCTCTCCCTAAATACCTGAATTTATTTATTTTTTAAATATTTTTGCATTGGTAAATGTCCCCCATGGCAGAGCCTAGATCCCCATGCCCTTTTTCCATAACAACTTGCCTGTTAGCCTTACAAATAACCAGAAATAGCAACATTTACCTCTCAAAGACCTTAGTGGGGCATGTGCTAAGTTCCTGGTAAACTTCATGTCTGAATCTCACAGATCCTCCACAACCTGAACCCAGGTCCACTTGCTCATTCTTAAAAAGGATTTTAACCACTTCAGCCCTGGACCATTTTTCTGGCCAAAGACCATAGCACTTTTTGCGATTCAGCCCTGCGTCGCTTTAACTGATAATTGTGAGGTCGTGTGACATTGCACCCAAACAAAATTGACGTCCTTTTTTCTAACAAATAGAGCTTTCTTTTGGTGGTATTTGATGTCCCCTGCGGTTTTAATTTTTTGCGCTATAAACAAAAAAGAGCGGCAATTTTGAAAAAAACACATTATTTTTTACTTTTTGCTATAATAAATATCCCCCAAAAATATATAAAGAACTTTTTTTTTTCCTCAGTTTAGGCCGATATGTATTCTTCTACATATTTTTGGTTAAAAAAATCACAATAAGTGTGTATTGATGGGTTTGCGCAAAAGTTATAGCATTTACAAAATAGGGGATAGTTTTATGGCATTTTTTTAATAGTAATGGTGGCAATCAGCGATTTTTTTTAAGACTGCGACATTATGGCGGACACATTTTTGGGACCATTGTCATTTATACAGCAATCAGTGCTATACAAATGCACTGATTTCTGTGTAAATGACACTGGCAGTGAAGGGGTTAACCAATAGGGGGCAGTGTAAGGGTTAAGTATGTCCTGGGGAGTGATTCTAACTGTGGGGGGCGTGGCTACATGTGACACATCACTGATCTCTGCTCCCTGACACTGTCACTAGGCTGAACAGCGAGATGCTTGTTTACATTAGCATCTCCCTGTTCTTCCTCTCTGTGAGGCGTTTGCGGGTATCCCCACAGCGGCTGAGTCCATGTGACCCGACTCACGGAGGTCTCGGCCGGCGCGCGCAATGGCACGCCAGCAAATTTAAAGGGACATACAGGTACGCCCATTTGCCAAGCCGTGCCATTCTGCCGATGTACATCCACGTGCACCAGTCAGGAACCGGTTAAAGAGTATGCCAAAGCCTATGAAGAATTCTATGCTGCCATGCATTGCTTTGAATTGCTTTACCATTCAAACTTTTGTACATGGGCCCTAGTTTTACTCTAGCCCTGAAAAATGCCAGCAGAATTCACACTTCTTCCCTACTACCAAAGCTATAAAGTCAAAAGATGGAGTCATGGAATGCCAATGGATATTTTAAGTTGAAAAACACTTTCTTTCAACCACTGCATTATAGAAATGTTTGTTTAACCACTTGCAGACCGGACCATTTTGCTGGTCAAAGACCAGACCACTTTTTGCGATTCGGCACTGCGTCGATTTAACTGACAATTGCGCGGTCGTGCGACGTGGCTCCCAAACAAAATTGACGTCCTTTTTTTCCCACAAATAGAGCTTTATTTTGGTGGTATTTGATCACCTCTGCGATTTTTATTTTTTGCGCTATAAACAAAAATAGAGCGACAATTTTGAAAAAAACGCATTATTTTTTACTTTTTGTTATAATAAATATCCCCCAAAAATATATAAAAAACATTTTTTCCCTCAGTTTAGGCCGATACGTATTCTTCTTCATATTTTTGGTAAAAAAAAATCGCAATAAGCGATTATTGATTGGTTTGCGCAAAAGTTATAGCGTTTACAAAATAGGGATAGTTTTATAGCATTTTTATTAATAATTTTTTATTCTTTTTTTTTTACTAGTAATGGCGGCGATCTGCGATTTTTATTGTGACTGCGACATTGTGGGGGACCCATCGGACATTTTTGACACATTTTTGGGACCATTGTCATTTATACAGTAATCACTGCTATATAAATGCAGTGATTCCTGTGTAAATGACACTGGCAGTGAAAGGGTTAACCAGTGGGTGGCAGTGTAGGGGTTAAGTGTTCCTAGGGGTGTGTTACTAACTGTGGGGGGGTTGGGCTTTCATTTAGTGTACACTTATCTCTGCTCCAATCACATGGAGCAGAGATCAGCGTCACTAGTTGCTAGGCAGAATGGAGAAATGTTGTTTATACAGCATTTCCTCCATTCGGCCGCTCCGTGAGACGATCGCGGGGATTCCCGCGGCGATCGAGTCCGCGGGTCCCGCGACCGGACTCACGGGGGTCCCGACCAGCGCGGGAGCGCGCCGCCGGCGGCGCGCTCCCGATGGCAGGGCGGCATCGAATATTGGACGTACCTGTACGCCAATATGCCTGCCCGTGCCATTCTGTCGACGTACATCGTCGTGCACTGGTCGGGAAGTGGTTAATTTGAAGCTTAACGTATGTAAGGCTGCTAAATGATTCAGAAATTGTCCTCAAAGGTTCAAAGTTTGGTCCCTGCAGCCAAAACACCTTCCAGCGAATGACCCTTTACCTTTCAAATAGTAATATTAAGTTTTTACGATTGTGTTTGAATAAAAAAAAAAAAAAAGAAGAAAACTAAAGTCAGGGTAAAAATAAAATCTTGTTATTTTATTGTCGTGTTGCAAACGTGGCCTCCATTTTTAACTTAGATAGAGAATACACAGGTCAGGTAATCTTAGCAAATTGTTGGGCCAAGTTCTGAAGAACCATTTGTTGTAGGTTCCTAGGTTTGCTAAAACTGGTTCAAAGCTCCTCAGTTATGACATGCTAAGAGCGACAGGCCCTATTGTTTTGTTTTTTTTCTTTTATTTCCTCCACATGTGCTAGATGCATTATAACCTACAACAGTTTTCAAAAAAAATGGTTGTCGTTTTTTCTGAAAATAATTTGCTATGTGCCCAGTTTACATCTAAATAAGGCTTAGTGGAGTTGTTCAATTTCAATTAACAAGGCCATTTTAAACGTGCTTTGATTATAATTAATCAAACTTGTACTAATATAAATGTTCATCAAACACTATTTGTCAGGTTTGTTTCTACAATTACCATTTGCAGGATGAACTCCGATTTTGTTAAAATCTCTTGAAGGATTAGCGCTTTTACTAAAAGAGAGGAAGGCGAAACTCTGAATAATTTAGTCAACCATGATTTAAAAAAACACAATATGTAAACTTTGTCCTGCCATAAACTAGAGCTCAGGCTGATATAAAAAATAAATAAGCGGCTTTTTTTTTTTTTTTTTTAAAGAAAAAAAAAACTGGCTGTGAAATTAGGGAGATTATTTATGAAACATGGCTGGAAAAATTTAATCCTGTAATCTATCAATTAATGAGCAGTTTGTAGAACACTTAAATCCACCTATTTGTCTCTGTACATTTCAGGGTGTTCACTTTTCTCTTAGACAATAAGCTGAATGACTTGAATATAATTACATCTGCCCAGCCGCTCCTCCATAGATCTGAATAGAACACGTGAATGTGAAATGGGTTGTGGGCTTTTGCTATTTCTTTTAATCTGCTTAGATTCATTGCTGATTAAAGCACCATGGATAAACGACACAGTGAGCGTGTTAAGTGGTGAATGTTCAGACCAACTTAGTGCACAGTGAAAGCAATCAGATTTTTGACAGCTTATCAATGGCATGATATGCCATTTAATAAATTAAGAATTAGCTATGGACATTCTCCTGGTACCAGTGAAGAAAAATTGGTTCATTTAAAAATGGAGCCTGACGACAAACCTGCTCTTTATCATGTTGAGAGCTCGTTCTGCTAAGTGGTTTGTAACCATTTTCTCCCCTTACATTTACTGGTGCCTTTTGTGTGTTAATATGAGAAAAAAGAGAAAGCAGCTATTATTTCTAATTTAGAATTGCGCTGATTAAAAAAAAAACACCATGTTCTGAAAGTTTATGATGAGCCAAACAGGTTACATTTCTTGTTTCTAGGTGTATATTAACCCCAAAACTTAACTTTGCTCTTTGCTCTTTTTTGATTTGTCAAATATACCATTGAATGCATTTTGTTATGTCTGTTAAATAAATGCAAGATTAAGTGCCCTTAATCTCGCCAGAAATCTTGTGATTTGATAACCTCCTGTGTTCCCTGTCTTCTCTATTATGAGCTATCGTTACTATTACGTCTCTGTGTACTCCAAAACAACTAAGTTATGAGAGGGTTGTAAGAGGAATCAGGCACGCTCAAGCACTACCTGGGAGTGTCTTAGAACGGCCATACACGGTTCGAATCTCGGTCGGTAGAGCAGGAGCCAGCTGAGATTCAAAACGTTAATGGGCAGGCTGAATGTACCAAGTTCATTGACTGATCAACTTGGGTACAACCAGCCTGCCAGATTCTCTTATAATTATTGCTAGTGGCTCCCATAGCCACTAACAATAATCACCCTCTTCTTCCGGCGAGGGCGGCTTCCAACACTCGCGCCCCGTCTCACTGCTGGGAGCAGACAATAGCTGGGTAGGAGGGATTCCCCTGTCAGTTTTATCTGTGTTGATGGGGGAATTGTGCAAATTTCTTTGGTTCTTTACCCTTGGTTGCAGGAAAGAAATTTGCATTGTGTATGGCCAGCAATAGGAAAGCCATAGAAGAATCTATTTTTATTCAAAAGAAAATAGCTTGAATCCCCCATCAAAACAGTCAGCGCTATTGTGCTCTTTGAGGGGGGAGGGGGGCACCGGGAGCCTTTCCTGGTCAGCATAACACAATGATTACTGCTAACAGCTGTAGTCACCGGCAATAATCCCATGAACAAAATTAGACAAGCTAGTTGCACCCATGTTGACCGATGGATCTTTATAACTCCTAGCCATCCCATCCTGTTGGTTTTCTTTGGAGTCTCTTTAACCACTTGAGGTCCGGGCCATAGCCGAATGACGGCTACAGCGTGGACCTCAATTTCCGGGAGGCCTTCATAGGACCTCCTCCCATGTGCACGCTCCCTGCATGCGCCCTGCATGGCACGCGGGGAGCGCACTGTAATCACTGAGTCACTGAGACTCGGGTGATCACTGATCCGAGTAAGGGGTCGGTCCTGGCCCCTTACCATGTGATCAGCTGTCAGCCAATTACAGCTGATCACATGATGTAAACAAAAGATCGGTAATCTTTTTTTTCCCTCCTCATGCTGAAAAAAAAGCCGATCACCGGCTTATGTTAAAGGGACAATCGGTTCCAAAGAGGAAGCATCACAGGCACCTCATCTGTACCAATCAGTACGCCCTGCCAGTGAGGTGATCAAATACCACCAAAAGAAAGATCTATTTGTGGGGAAAAATGATAATGATAAAAATTTCATTTGGGTACAGTGTTGTATGGCCGCGCAATTGTCATTCAAAGTGCATCGGCACTAAAAGCTGAAAATTGGTCTGGACAGGAGGGGGGTTTAAGTGTCCAGTAAGCAAGTGATTAAGAAGCAAAACCTACACAAAATAACCACAAAAATGAACAGTATAATGTGTATGCATTAAATTATCTTATATAGAACCGTCAGTAAATTGAAAACACCATTTCAATCATAAAAAATTTAAATTAAGGCATTGGGTAACATTATGAGGTATGTCCTAGTGCAATGCTCACTGGGTAGAAGATATATTTTGATTGTGGAGAATGTTAGCAGATAACCAAAAATGATACCCTTTGATTACTTTATGTATACTGTATATTATACTTATTAGTTTGTATACTTATTAGTTTAAATAAAAATTGCTACACTGATGCAGTCTTCTTATTCTTCTGGTCAAGGTCTGCATATGAAGAAGCTGTGGTATAGCTTTGAATAAAGGGCAGGTAGAATTCCTACTGTGCAAAGATTGCGTAGAATCTGGCCAAGACTTGCAGTGCTAAAAAAAAATGTTGACGCATTTCTGTTCCAAAAATATGTTTGTAGCAGTTTTAGGACTATTGCCAGGTGTTTATTACTTTTACTTCTTAAACTCTTCCATCTACATATTACAGAAGTGTGTCAGAAATAGGTTGGCTCTTAACGACCAAACGCACACGTGCATCCATGGGTGGCAGTGGTTTCTGTGCCAAGAGCATGCTCACTGCACATTCCCAGCACAGTGACCGAGCTGTCAATGACAGCTCCCTATCTCTAGTAATGATTGGGAACTGGTGGAACAAGCTGCTAATCATGTGACCACTATGACAGCCAATCACAGTGGTCACACAATCGGGCAGACCTTTCCGCCAACCAGACATAGTAGCCTAGTTATAGGGATGCCAGGGCTGGGTAGGAATGGGTTAAATCATGTATAATGTATCATCATTAGAGAAATGTCCTTTCACTTCCCGTCCCAAAGACAAAACTGGAAGTGAGAATAAATATCTTCAAAGTGACAGGACAGGTGTCCCCATTTGAAGGATTTCTCTCTTGTAGTGACAATAACATTCTGGATTTTCAATCAATTTCTTCCCAGGGCCAATGGTCAGAACAAAGAGGGAGAAATAGCCCATCATGAACATAGCAGAAAATAAACATGGCAAGAGTTTCAAAACGTCCCTATTCTATCCAGCACTAAAACATTTTGGCTTTGAATACACTTTTTAACTGGATTGCCAGTCCACTTTGACGTCCTATAACCCTTTGGAAATGCTAATAATTTAAATAATAATTTTAAATTTAAAATCTTTGTTATCCACAATTTTGGGAACTGTCTTCACTGTACTGCCAGCTAAGATAGGGTGAAGAACAATAGTGGACCTCAGGTATACAGAGAACCAAGTAAATATGGCAGAGCTGCTCATGTAAGTAGGATTATAGTACAAACAGCAAGTCTGAGTATGCCAAAATATCTATGCACTATGTGTCTATATGTAACTATGTACAAACTAGAATTTTTCCAACTTGATTTTTCATTTTATTCCAATTTTCAGCCTCAAATTTAAAACCTTCTTGCAGAAGACAATCAAGTGGGAACATGTCCTTTCCATCACTTTTCTGCCACAGTGTAGGAAGTTATTCCAGGCACGGGATTCGCTTTCACAAATAATTTCTATGGAAAACAGCAGTCAAAGGCGTAATACAGGACCAAGGTGACCTCATTACTGAAATTTGTTCTAGCTGTCATTAGACATATCACACTGTGCCATTCAAAAGAGGGAAGAAAAGAGATACTGACACCAAGTACTAGTGATTAGAGATGAAAAATACCATTACACTATAAGAATCCCTTTGTGGAAAAATGAATATGTACCGCACTGTAGCACAGCCATCTACTAGGCTGTCAACACCATCTTCATGGCTCAATGTTTTATTTATTCATTTTATATGTTTGCCAATATATTACCAGCATTGGGAGGATGCACAGTTTGTTTAGATATAATATGTATTCTTAGATTTCTGAATATATCTTTATTAGCCATAAAGAGGCCCTGTCACCAGCTTAAAAAAAGTAAAAACACAGGGAAATAAGCTTATTTGCAGATAATTGCAATGTGTTGTTCAGTTTCAATGTGGCTTTGAACTTGCTAAGGAATTTGATTACACCAGAAAGAGTCAATTCCCTAACATAGCTCCCTTCCTCTTTGCACATCATAGCCTTCTCTTCTTCTGCGTGCAATCCATTTCTATTGTTGCTGACCCAGCTTCTCTACCCCTTACCATCTTAAATCAACTTTTATGATTTTTATGTAGCTACTGGGAGAGGAGCGAAAGTAAATACCTCAGTGACAGCTCTGAGTCGCAAGAGCTGTTAACATCAAATTCAATATGGCAGCGCCTAGCAGCAGTCACAGAGATTTTGGATGTCCACACAAGAAAGGTTTTTACAGACAAATACATGGTGCATAAAAAATGATAAATGCACATATACCGACCAATCATAATTTGATGACCACTGACAGGTTGAGTGAATAACATTGAATATCTCATTATAATTGCATTTGAAAGTTGGTGGGATATATTAAGTAAACATATTGTCCATAAGTTGATGTGTTCAAAGCCCAAAAAATGGAAATCGCAGTGTGCTGTCAGACTTGTCAGGGTGCACATGCTGACCCATGTCCACAACCAAAAGAACCTACAATGGGCATGTGAGCATCAGAACCAGACCACAGGGTAATGGAAGAAGGTTCTCTAAGCTGATGAATCATATATTTACAGTATTTACTGTATTTGCCGGTGTATAAGACGACCCGGCATATAAGACGACCCCCTAACTGTACAGGTTTTTAAAATGTTTTGCCCGTACTCATCGTTTAAGACGACCCCCCATTCCGAGGCTTCCGACGCTTCATATCCCTCTTCTTCGTTCTTGCTGGAGCCATTTCCTTCTTGCTGGTGCTGGAGCCAATCACAGCGAGCGATGTATTCTATTAATGAATACAAAGCCTGCTTGGATTGGCAGAGGCTGTAACATCATCAGCCCGCGCCTCTCTCACTCTCAAAGCCAATCCGAGCAGGCTACTGTGTGTAGCCTGCTCGGATTGGTAGAGATTGTTACTCCAATCCGAGCAGGCTCTGTATTCATTTGAATACATCGCTCACTGGGATTGGCTCAGTGGTATATACTGTATGTAGCCGAAGCTACATACAGTATTACCAGACATCCAGAAGGCATCCCAGCAGCTGACCCGGCGTATAAGACGACCCCTCCTTTTTGCCCAGTTTTTATAAGTGTAAAAGGTCGTCTTATACGCTGGAAAATACGGTACATCATGTGGATGGTTGGATGCATGTATATCACTTACCTAGGAAAGAAAATGGCACCAGGATTCAGTATGGGAAGAAGGTAAGCTGGCATAGGCAGTGTGATGCTTTAGGCAAAATTCTGCTGGGGAACCTTGGGACCTGCCATTCATGTGGGTGTTACATGACATTTACCACCTAACTAAACATTGTTGCTGACCAAGTACAACCTTTCATGCAAACGGTATTCCCATATGGCAGTGGCTTCTATCAGCAGGATAAAGTGCCCTTCCACACTGCAAAAATGGTCCTAGAATGGTTTAAGGAACACAACAACAAATTCAAGGTGTTGACCTGGCCAAATTCTCCAGATTTCAATTCAAGCAAGATTTTGTGGGATGTGCTGGAAAAACAAGTCTGATCCATGGAGGCCCCACCTGACAATTTTCAAGACTTTAAAAAAATCAGCTAATGATGGTTTGGTGCTAAATACCATAGCATACCTTCAGGGGTCTAGTGGCATTCATACCGCAATGGGTCAGGACTGCTTTGGTGAGCATTAGAAGTGAAAAAAATTACCTATAGCCTTTGGTTAGTGCTAAAAGGAATATTGCTCCATCTTTGGTTTCAATAGAAGGCATAATGCCCCATCTTGGTGTTATTGGGAAGAACAGTGTCCCATTGTTGGTGTAAGTGAAAGGAATATTGGCAAAAGGGCCAATTAAGAGAAAGAAAAGGGATCCATCTAGCTTACTAAAGCTAAAGTTTTGGTATTCTTGATCTAGTCTTTTTATGGACTGTCATCACAGTGCCCCCCCCCCCCCCCAACAAACTACTGGTAGGTTTGAACCCAGGTTTGTGGCGGTTCAGACACAGTCTTCTCCAGAGAGAGGGAGGGAGTGTATCCATTGAACTGGCCTGAATTTCTATAAGCTCAGAGTCAAGTAAGATTATGAAAATTGGAGCTATAGTGCCAATAAGGCAGAAGATGAAGGATTAAAATGTAAATTTAAAGGAACTTCTATAAATGTCTATTATGCAAAAAGGCAGGTTAGTGCCATAATCACTAACACAATCTTTAGTGGGTATTACATGCATGGAGTTGTAAATTTGTATTGAAATATGTGTATATATTTACTACATGAAGCCAAGAGTGTCCCTGTGACATGAGCTTTTATGGAAATGATTGCTATAAACCCCAGTCCCCATTAATATGCCTTGTTCTTTCGTGATTGCAGTCATTTTTAAAATTTGGTTAAAAATACAGCTCGTTTGGATCACAAGAGTATAGTTCATTCTGCACTCCTGTGATCCGTTTTCAGAAGACAGTGAGCTGAAGTTATCGGCTGCCATCACAGACCTGGTCCAGGGTGGGGAAAGATCACTACCATATGATTGAGATCCACCCAGGGGCCACCCGGCTCATCCTCTCAGCAAGCTGCTGAGAGCCTCAGCCAGCTGCTCCCACCACCTCCACAGCCCAGAGCTGTAGTGAGTGGGGGGGGGGGGGGCAGAACAGAAAGCTGTGACTGACAGTCACCAGCTCTCTGTCCATGGAACACTGCAAGCTAAATGATCGGCGGTGCTTGATTCCTCAGTTTCTGAATCTTAGAACCGGCGGGGGACAGGTGCATCATTGGACCATTGCTGCATCCACCTAGGTAAGTATGATTTAAAAAAAAAAAGACCATACTTCTCTTTTAAACACTTGAAAGACATGTTTTATAGTCAGTAAAAAAGCATACTTTTCAGGTTTGACTGATTTGCACCTGTAAGTTAGTTAAGAATGCGGTATATATATTTTCTTCACGTAACTGCATTCTACTTGCATTTATCACCCCTGTTAAAATAACTCTGGAAACATTCTTTGTTTTACTGTCTTGATCATTTTTTAATTCAACATTTTAAAATTCCTCTTTTCAGCTCACAACTCATTTTTATTCATTGATATTTTAAATCAGCTCCGGCAAAGAGAACCATACTGGCAACGTCTGAAGTTATAACAGTATTTTGAACTTCATAACATCAGTGAGAAACCTCTAATGCAATTCTGAAGCACAATTACACTGCGGGGACAGGCATAGACTTAGCAAATGAATTAGCATTTTTGACTATGGCAGCAATCTGTCCTGGGTTCTGGTGCTGGTTGAGGGGGAAATTGATGAAGAGCTTTTTGAAAAATGCGCAGAAACTGTCTGTGTTAATCAAGGTACATAAATCTTGGTATTTTGCTCAGAAAAAGAAAAAACATTTCTCACTAGCTTGCAAATGGAATCTGCCAGTCCATACCTGCTGCAGAACTAATGATTATGTAGTCTGTTAAAGAGATATGTAATCCATCTAACTTCCACTAGCGTCATATAGAAGGTAAGACAAAATTCATATAGATGGGTGAATTTCTATGAGTCTTCAGATGCACAAGCAAATTATTACAAGAAAATTCCATTTAAAGAGGAGCTCCAGTCTCACCCAAAAAAATTATAAGTCAGCAGCTACAAATACTGTAGCTGCTGACTTTTAATACAGACACTAACCTGTCCAAGGATCCATCAATGTCAACACCCGAGCCAATTCATCAAGGTGCAGGTGCCCCCCATCTTAGATAAGGGAAACCAGCAGCGAAGCCTTCCAGCTTCACAGCCAGTTTCCTATTGTGCCTGGATGAGCCGTGCCATGGCTTTCTGAAAGGTCCTAAAGTCTTCTTGGACCTGTGAGTGTCCCATAAGGCTGTGGGGGAAGAAGGAGGGGCCGGACATCATCATAGATTGCCACAGTGATGTGAACAGGAAGTAGGGAGTAGGTACCTGTCAAAACCAGGTACATGTTCCCACCCAAAAAGTGCCAAATGTGGCAGTGGATGGGGGGAGGAGGGGGTTTGGGTGCAAACAAGCAGAGCTTCCCTTTTGGGTGGAGCTCCACTTTAACCACTTGCCGACCGCCGCACGACGATATACGTCGGCAGAATGGCACGGGCAGGCATATGGGCGTATATATAAGTCCCTGCCTGCCCGCGGGTGGGGGGCCCGATCGGGCCCCCCCCCGGTGCCTGCGGCGGTCGGCATTCCTTCGAGAGCGATCCGGGATGAGGGGGCGGCCATTCATTCATGGCCACCCCCTCGCGATCGCTCTCGACGAATGGAAATCCTTCGTGACATCACTTCCTCTCCTGTAATGTAAACACAGGAGAGGAAGTGATGTATTCTCTCCTCCGTGTCGGTATTTTTCGTTCCGGCACCGAGGAGAGAGGTTCGGTGAGTTGCACCAACACACCACACATACAGTAGAACATGCCAGGCACACTCACACCCCCCCTTTACCCCCCGATCACCCCCCCAATTACCCCTGCCCCCCCAGTCACAGTGACACCAATTGCTTTTTTTTTTTTTTTGCATTGGTGTCATTTGTGACTGTAATAACTGTTAGGGCAGTTAGGGTTAGCCCCCTTTAGTTCTAAGGTACCCCCCTAACCCCCCCAATAAAGGTTTAACCCCGTGATCACCCCCCGTCGCCAGTGTCACTAAGGCTGGGTTCACATTGCAGCGGTTTGAGAACGGATGTGATTCGCACCGCACTGCAGTGCAAATCACATCCGATCTCTGTGCGATTCGAGTTCAGCCATACAGATAGTATGGCTGAATTCGTGTCGCAGCCCGCCGCAAACTCGCACGGGACCCTTTTTTTGGTCCGCAGCAGAATCGGATCGCATGGGTGTTCACACCATGCGATCCGAGTTTGCAGATCGCACTGCGATATGCAAACTGATCTGGGGGTGTCATTAACATTTCACTGACACTCCCAGCAGTTCGCATAGGGCAGTGTGAACTGCCGCCGGGAGGCATGCGATGCGGGAACCCGCCGCGGATTCGTGGCGTTCCCGCATCGCTCCAGTGTGAACCCAGCCTAATAAGCGATCATTTTTCTGATCGCTGTATTAGTGTCACAGGTGACGCTAGTTAGGCAGGTAGGTATTTAGGTTCGCCGCAACTTTTTATAGCGCCAGGGACCCCCATATACTACCGCATAAAGCCCCCTGATTGCCCCCTAGTTAACCCTTTCACCAGTGATCACCATATAACTGTTACAGGTGACGCTGGTTGGTTAGTTATTTTTTTATAGTTTCAGGGCACCCGCCATTTATTACCTAATAAAGGTTTAACCCCCTGATCACCCGGCGGGTGTCATTTGTGACTGTAATAACTGTTAGGGCAGTTAGGGTTAGCCCCCTTTAGTTCTAAGGTACCCCCCTAACCCCCCCAATAAAGGTTTAACCCCGTGATCACCCCCCGTCGCCAGTGTCACTAAGGCTGGGTTCACATTGCAGCGGTTTGAGAACGGATGTGATTCGCACCGCACTGCAGTGCAAATCACATCCGATCTCTGTGCGATTCGAGTTCAGCCATACAGATAGTATGGCTGAATTCGTGTCGCACCCGCCGCAAACTCGCACGGGACCCTTTTTTTGGTCCGCAGCAGAATCGGATCGCATGGGTGTTCACACCATGCGATCCGAGTTTGCAGATCGCACTGCGATATGCAAACTGATCTGGGGGTGTCATTAACATTTCACTGACACTCCCAGCAGTTCGCATAGGGCAGTGTGAACTGCCGCCGGGAGGCATGCGATGCGGGAACCCGCCGCGGATTCGTGGCGTTCCCGCATCGCTCCAGTGTGAACCCAGCCTAATAAGCGATCATTTTTCTGATCGCTGTATTAGTGTCACAGGTGACGCTAGTTAGGTAGGTAGGTATTTAGGTTCGCCGCAGCTTTTTATAGCGCCAGGGACCCCCATATACTACCGCATAAAGCCCCCTGATTGCCCCCTAGTTAACCCTTTCACCAGTGATCACCATATAACTGTTACAGGTGACGCTGGTTGGTTAGTTATTTTTTTATAGTTTCAGGGCACCCGCCATTTATTACCTAGTCTCACTAGTGTACCCCTAAATTTAGGGGTGTCTACTTTCCAAAATGGGGTCATTTGGGGGGGGTTTGTGCCATCTTGGCATTTTATGGCCTTCAAAACTGTAACGCCCTTAGAAAGCCTGAAGGCGGTGCTTGGTTTTCGGGGCCCCGTACGCGGCTAGGCTCCCAAAAAGTCCCACATATGTGGTATCCCCGTACTCAGGAGAAGCAGCAGAATTTATTTTGGGGTGTCATTTCACATATGCCCATGGCATGCGTGAGCAATATATCATTTAGTGACAACTTTGTGAAAAAAATAAATAAAAAAAAAAGTTTGTAATTTTCCCGCAACTTGTGGCAAAATATAAAATATTCCATGGACTCAACATGCCTCTCAGCAAATAGCTTGGGGTGTCTACTTTCTAAAATGGGGTCATTTGTGGGGGTTTTGTGCCATCTTGGCATTTTATGGCCTTCAAAACTGTAATAGGTAGTGAGGAGTGAAGTCAAATATTTACGCCCTTAGAAAACCTGAAGGCGGTTCTTGGCTTTCGGGGCCCCGTACGCGGCTAGGCTCCCAAAAAATCCCACACATTTGGTATCTCCGTACTCAGGAGAAGCAGCAGAATTTATTTTGGGGTGTCATTTCACATATGCCCATGGCATGTGTGAGCAATATATCATTTAGTGACAACTTTGTGAAAAAAAAATAAAAAAAAATTAAAGTTTGTAATTTTCCCGCAACTTGTGGCAAAATATAAAATATTCCATGGACTCAACATGCCTCTCAGCAAATAGCTTTGGGTGTCTACTTTCTAAAATGGGGTCATTTGTGGGGGTTTTGTGCCATCTTGGCATTTTATGGCCTTCAAAACTGTATTAGGTAGTGAGGAGTGAAGTCAAATATTTACGCCCTTAGAAAACCTGAAGGCGGTTCTTGGCTTTCGGGGCCCCGCACGCGGCTAGGCTCCCAAAAAATCCCACACGTGTGGTATCCCCGTACTCAGGAGAAGCAGCAGAATTTATTTTGGGGTGTCATTTCACATATGCCCATAGCATGTGTGAGCAATATATCATTTAGTGACAACTTTGTGTAAAAAAAAAAAAAAAAAAAATATTCGATGGGCTCAACATGCCACTTATCGATTTCCTTAGGGGGTCTACTTTCCAAAATGGGGTCATTTGGGGGGGTTTTGTACTGCCCTGCCATTTTAGCACCTCAAGAACTGAGATAGGCAGTCGTAAACTAAAAGCTGCGTAAATTCCAGAAAACGTACCTTAGTTTGTAGATGTGACAACTTTTGCGCAAACCAATAAATATACAGTTATTGACTTTTTTTTTACCAAAGACATGTGGCTGAATACATTTTGGCCTAAATGTATGACTAAAATTGAATTTATTGGATTTTTCTAATAACAAAAAGTAGAAAATATCATTTTTTTTCAAAATTTGCGGTCTTTTTCCATTTATATCGCAAAAAATAAAAATCGCAGAGGCAATCAAATACCATCAAAAGAAAGCTCTATTTGTGGGAAGAAAAGGACGCAAATTTTGTTTGGGTACAACATTGCATGACCACGCAATTACCAGTTAAAGCAGCGCAGTGCCAAATTGTAAAAAGACCTCTGGTCATTTACCAGCAAAATGGTCCGGTCTGAAAGTGGTTAAAATTAGTTTCCAGTATTTATATAGCATCAACATATTACTCTTTACAGGGCTCCTGAAGCAGCTAACAACACACACTCAAGGGTTCCCTAGCTTTATGATTGTGCCAGGCTGGTGGTGCTAAAAAGTCCTCCCCTTTATCAACAAGGCCCTGGTGCATTTTATATGTGTGCCCATTAGTGATTTTTTTTTTTTAAAGGGCAACTCCATACTCCCATGATTTGCTCACAGTTGCTAGGAAACATTGCAATTATGCCAAACTCAGAAATACCTTAAAGTGATACTAAAGTATTCTAACAGGAGGTTTTGCAGCACGGAGGTGGCTGCACAGTTGAAATCTTCACAAAATAGAGACGAGTTACCAAAAAAACTGCAATCTGTGTCTGTGAAATATATGTACCAGGAACTGCCTCACTCTAGTATCCTAAATGCTGGACACAATTATTTAAATGCAACATCTATGTTCCCTTTAGTGCTCTTGATACAAAAACGTATATGATAAAATATATACCACAAATAACGTGCTATAGTGCAAAGTAACTACGGTATGTGAAAACATTCCTTATACCAAATGATAATCAAAGTGCATAGAAATTATATAAATCAAACAGACAAATAATAACATACTGTATATCATTAAATACAATAAAATAACCAAATGTTCATGCTCAAAGTCTAAATTGCTGCCCAATCATACTCACTGTAAAACATATGTGTTCCAAGTGTTCCCACACCTCCAGGAGACACAAAAGCCCACTAGATAATAGAAGATAAAAAAGCAGTTTATGGTAGATGAATGGGTCAGTAGTCTACACCACTGGGCAGCTCCAATAACTCCAGTGGTAATCCACACTCTCACATCAGCTCAAGCATTTATAGTGCCATCATGGAAAAGAAACAAAGCAAGCCACTTTGTGTGCTATGAAAATATTCTATCTATTGTGCACTACAAGGTGCTCACAATAATACAGCAGAACAGGCAGAACTCACACTGCCCTATAGGTGTGCGTGATGACGTCAAGATTAGGAACCCGATGCATTGGGGGAGATTAACTAAGGGTCCTTTCTGGATATCCGCTTGCTCAGCAGGAATCGCCAGAGCGATCTCCGTTGAGCAGGAAGATGACAGGTCCGTCTCAGCACACTGCGCAGGGACGTACCTGTCACAGCGGCACTCACCCCTATGGGAGATCGGGTGACGACAGACCGCAGTGTCCGTCGTCATCCGATCCGATGACGGATGGAAAAATAGCTTTTTCCTCCGTCACACTTTTTCGGATCAGAGTGGGTCGGATGTCAGCGGACTTGTCACCGCTGACATCCGACACTCCATAGACCTCTATGGAGTATCCGTTCAGGTCCGCCTGAAAAACTGACAGGCAGACCTGAACGGATCGTCCGTGTGAAAGGGGCCTAAAACTGGAGCACTCAGAATCTGGTGCAGCTGTGCATGGTAGACAATCAGTTCCTAACTTCAGCTTGTTCAATTGGGCTTTGGCAATAAAACCTGGAACACCCTCACCTTTTTGTAAATATTTTATCATATTTTTTCATGTGGCAACACTGAAGAAATGACGCTTTGCTACAATGAAAAGTAGTGAGTGTACAGCTTGTATAACAGTGGAAATTTTCTGTCCCCTCAAAATAACTCAACACACAGCCATTAATATCTAAACCGCTGGCAACAAAAGTAAGTACACGTCTAAGTGAAACTGTCCAAATTTGTCCAAATTAGCCATTTTCCCTCCCCGATGTAATGTGCCTCATTACTATTACACATTCTTAGGTTTGAATGGGGAGCAGGTGTGTTAAATTTGGTGTTATCGCTCTCACTCTCTCATACTGGTCACTGGAAGTTCAACATGGCACCTCACGGCAAATAACTCTGTGAGGATTTGTGACACAAGTATATTGTAGTTGAATGTTTAAAACAAATACCCTTCCTTTTTAATCTGCAGCTCTGTAATTTTCTGTAAAGTGCAATGCAATATGGCTACCTGGAGGTGTTCTATAGAAAATCCCTGTAATGTACATTGATCACCCAATGAGGAATTTTTTTTCTAAAGTGGAGTTACGCTTCAAGATAACACGGTAATACATATAATGTTTATTTAAGGACAAGCAAGGCTTTCTTTTCATGATATTGTCTTGCAACAATGATTTTTTTCACAATCGTTAGACAATAAAACATAACAAAACTTAACAAAATCCACTTTTTTTTTTTAGCAGCATTAGTTTAAAAATAAATAGTGTTACTGCATACTATTCTATAATGAGTCCTGTTTAAAATTACACTACAATTATGATAATGGTACAAAGCATTGCAAATTTATTTACAAATGAAATAAAGTTTTTTTTTTTTTTTTTCCAATGTTGTGCTTCTTAAATGGGAAATGTGTAAATATATGTTAAATCTGTAAAAATATTTTTTTTAAATTTAAGTTTAAATATTAATAATCAGTTAAACAGAAACAAACAAGAAAAACATGAGGAAAGCAACGATGAATGGAGAAGTAGAATAAGGAGTTAATTAGAGAACTGAAAAAAAAAAAATCATCAAAAAAATTATTTGAGAATATCCTCCTAAGGCATTAAAAAGGCCCTTTGGATACTGACAACTGCCAGGATTGCCAACACCCTCGCTTGGTAGTCCAGATTCCACCAGCATCCAATGACCCTAAACAGAGCTCAGCCCCAGGACATCTCCCCACCCGGACAGACTGGCATTGGTGGTCACCCTGTTCAATACAAGAGGAGAAAGAATTTACCCCACCAAAGAACCGGAGAGCGAAGCCACCAGACCAGGGAACCTCCAGTTTCCTGGCTCAGTCAAATCTGATTGTCCAGAGACCTCGGGCACTTGTCCCATTATGCCAGGATCTCCCGGAAGGGAGCTTGAATGGAACTGTGCAAATGGAATCACCTCAAAAGGTAGATACAATCAGTTCCAACACCCACATACAGGTCCGCGGGGAGGCCCACCTGTCGGACAACAGTAAATGAAAAACACAGCATGCAACTATGGAAGGAAGAAATGCTCTAGCCAAAGCTGAAGTCCGGATCAGATAACCCAATGTTCTGGAAAGAGCCAAAGCAGACTTCAGATAGTATAGAAGCCAACTGAAATCTGTCAAGATCAGTATAGGAGCTACGCTGCCCTCGGGGCAGTAGAGGACTCACAGAAGAAGATCATCCAGGCAGCCCAGGACCACAAAACTCCACTGATGTAATCACACCAGATCCGGGGCCAACACCTAGTGAACACCCGAGGAGTGGTGGCAAGACCAAAGGGCAACACCACGCGCAGACAATGCTCAGCACCCACGGCAAAATGGAGGAAATGCTGGAGTTGGGCACATAGTGAAGTTTGAAAGTAAGCATTGCGAACAGACCCCATCATGAACTTCTGTACCCATACAAGGCAGGTCAGAGCCTTGAGGTCCAGAATTGGATGTACCATGCCCTCCATCTTTTGGACTGTGAACAGGTTTGAATAAAACCCCCAAAACTGTTCCCGACACGGGAACCAGGACAATCACACTCTGAAGCAACAGGGTTTGCTGTCTAAGCTACAACCCCACAAGCCTGTGGCGGCAGGGCCACATATAGGATCATTCGAGACAGAGCAGTTAGGGGAGAGTAGGGTTGTTATTTACTAGGCTATACGCCTAAGCATCACGACAAAAAAGTCAGGAGGGGGCCACCAACTGAGACCCCCACCACCCGAGGCCCACACAGAAGATGTCGACCGAGGCCCTACATAGGGGACAGTGACCTCCCACAGGGATCATAGACCAGGGCCCCTCACAGGGCCAAGCAGACGGCAAAAGCCAAGGCCTACATTTTTGGCCGCCCGCTGTGAGTGTTCTGCCCGTGGGGGGAATGGACCGATCTGAGCTGCTGAACGGAGGGCAGACACCCAAAAAATTGAAGTGGTGGACTCCAAGGCTGCAAACCCATGGCATAAATTACGGGAGGGCCACTGCAGGCAGTCCCCCAATCGCGGACGTCTGGTCACCGGCCTCCTAGGACCAACCACTGCAGCAGGTGGGCCCAAGGGATACCCCCAGTAGCAATCCCGAAGGTGGAAGGGGGGGACAGTGTGTTCAAAAGCACCTATGCCAGAAGCCTGGGCCTCACCCGGGGGAAGAAAGGGAGGGAGGGGGTGGAGAACCCTGGAGGGACTGACCACCACAGGGAGTAGCCGCACCCCACGTCATGTCCAGGGAAAGAGAGGAGGGGGCCCCATACTTACCAATCCAGCAAAGCATGCAGGTAACGCTCCCAGACAAATCACCACTGAAGTGGGGGGCTGTTGGGCATGAGGAATGCTGCGACTCTGGCTGAGACCCGGTTGTATGCGACCTCGCGAGACAATTAATTCACAGGGCCAGTTCCCGTCCAGTAGGGCTATGTCACGGCCGACTTAGCACATAGCTGTGGTCTGCACATGCTAGCTGGCCAGACTGGGGAGACCACTGGATCTTAGTATCCAGCCGGTCGCCCAGCCTGGCAGTTGATTGTAGATCTCACCAGAGAAAAATCCCGGAAAAACTAAATAAACATAGCCAAGTCTTTTTTTCTGCCTAGTGTCCTACTCCTGTAGGGGGTGGTATAACCCTATGGTTCTGAATAATGAAGCGCTGTGTCTGTCAATGAACAAAAGAGAAAGGTAAATTGCTAATTTTGTAAATTAAAAAAAATGATACAATGTATATGATTACAGAGCAGTGTGTACATTCCTAGGTCTGCATAATTGTTGTGGCTATTATAAGGACTCTATCTGGGATTAGATTTTTTTTTTTTTCAAATACACCAGGGGCTTATCATGATGTAAACACTAGCCTGATCCTCATCAAGCTAGCAGTGATGTGGATTGGTCTGACTACATCTGACATCTGTCCTTATATTTAGTATATTGGTTAGGCAGGTAATGGGGCCAGATTATGTGATATTTAGTAAAACTAAATGTATCCTTCAAATTCTGATCCCGTCAGAGCTGGGCTCAGCCCTTCCTTCCTCTAAGCTGGCAGCTCAGCTGTCAGCTAATTGCCAGCTCCTAGCTCTCCACAGTGACTCACCTTTTGATGATATCCTGCACATCAGTCCTGCCTACCTAAGCCATCCAACCCAGATGATCTCTGCCTTCGCCTTGGTCAACATGACAGAGACTCCTGCATTCCTGTTAAATACTTGCTTGGCTGATATTCCTTCTGGCTTCAGATCCTGCTTGCTGTTCCATTACGCTGATCTCTGGCTTCCTGACTTTCTGGCTTGTCTGGCTATCTGTTCAGGTTCCCAAACTTTGGCTATGTTTTGACTATGTTTGTTGGATTTACTTTTAGTATTAAACAAGTGTGATTTAACTGTAACTTTCTCGATCTGATTCATGGTTTCTGAAAGATCCTTGCAATTTTGTTTTTAATCAGCTTTTCTTATGGTGTAAAAAAAGGAGTCAAACAAAAAAGGTGTTAGTACATTTTTATAACACAGTCAGTCAGGAACTCAAAGAAATTGCAATCCTGCTGATGTTTGAAGAATACTTTGTGGACTTATCATGCATTTGCAGGAAATGTGAATCAGAATACATGTGATTAAAGCTTATTTTTTGGCCGTGAATGTTGTGGTTGTTCTCTGAGAAATATTTTATTCTTCCGAGTCAATTCAATAGAGCGACATGAGCGCTCTTTATTTATAGGAGAGGCTGTGAAAGTGTCTTTTAACTAAGCAATCTACAAGACGCCTCCTTTACATGGCAATACCGCAATCGCATGTGGTATGCACTTGTCAACCCTCCTATATGCTTCCACAGAAATACACTGCAGTAAATTGTTTGGAGGAAGAAAGATTATGTCATGGCAAACGACCGGCCATTATTCTGCATTCACATTTGCCCATTCACTGTGGTAAGACACAGGTTAATGCACAGTTAACAACAGATCCCAAGCCATTCAGATTGCAACATGTTGAATACAACCCCAGGGGCCTTATACATTAAACTGTGAGAATGGTAATAAAGAATAATTTAGCTCAGGGAAAACTCACAGGAATTAAATATATATTTTTCCTCTTAAGTCTCTAAAGAATTTTAATTCCTCTTTTGTTACTTTTAGTTTGGGATAGATGCTTCTAAATCTGTATTTCTATCATTTGTACACTATTAATGTGCTTTAATTAAATATAATTAAGTGCAAAGATGGGAAAATAATTTAATACAATATTTTTAATACAACAAACCCATGTAATTTCTAACAATGTACAAGACCATACATTTCAAAGCTAAAAAAGAACCCGTGTCTAATGGAACACTGGTATTATTGGTTTATAAAAAAAGAGCAGTTAAAAATATATAATCAGTTGTCACTATTGTGTCTTTATCTTGTAATAGGAGAGCAGACAATCTGGAGTCTAGGAAGTTGTGTCAGTGCCCGCCATCTTCAATACATCATGATGGTTTACAGCCAACATTACATTGCAAAAGTTAGCTTTTTGTTCCCCTTTCAACTCAGATCAGCTGTGGTATGTTCAGGACAAGCACAGGACATATATAGGTTCTAACAGTCCTATATATGGGACTGTTAGCAACCACTGGAAACCACAAAAGCAAAACGTTTTTATCTTGGGTTGTTGTTTTTCTGAAATTGCATTGTGATAGTATATTATCTGGGCACATGATGCACAATTTAAAGCAGTATTAAACCCAAAAACAAACATTTCTTATATTGCAGCTTACCAATTCTTAGATGTAAAGGCTGCTTTAATTTCCTTTATTTCTTTTATTACCATCTAGTGATCCAGCCAGCAAGTCTGTTGCTTTTCAAAATAACAAGCTCTCCAGCAGAATGCATCAGACATTAGACAAACCATTTAACGCTAAAAAGGAATGCTTACAATGATCAGCATTTATTTATGTAAAATCTTTATCCCCCCCCCCCAAAAAAAAAACAGTTTGCTGTAGCTGCTTACAAAGTAATAGCTGACATTTGGCTTCAATTTGTTGGTGTATTTAAATCTGATAGTACATTTAACCCCCTCCCCCCAGACTGACAATGCTGCTGTCCAAAGGTGCCCAGTGTTCTCCTTCATCCAGGGTGGGGGCACTATAATACATGAGGTGTGTTACAGGGCAGGTCACCAGGGGAAAACGGATACAGCCTTCACATCTAATGATTGCTGCAATATATTACATTTTTGGCTTTGGGTTTAATACTGCTTTCATCTTTTTTATTAGGTTTTCATTAGAAATGTAATGCATACTATAGCTGTGGTGTATATACAGTAAACTGCTTAGCTAAGATAACCAACTAAGATTACCCTAATCACCATAAGCTATCAGGCCTCATCTTCCACGTTACAAAAAAACTCTTTGCATTGCTGCTGGAGCACCCTGTAATACCCTTACATCTGCATGACCTTGCATGTGACAGTATTACTTAATTAACCTTACCTATAGCCATATACTACTGGACATTCAAGTGAATGTTCATATGAATTTTAGTATGAACATTTGTATGAAAACTCTCAGTGCATTCAATGACTTGACGGATGTTGTTTGAAGATACTTCAAAATTTCGTTTAACATTCAGTGTTGGAATGAATGGACTTTTCTGAACGAAAACTGCATACACATATGTTAGAGATGTGTTAGTTCAAAGATAATTTTCTATCCTGCTGCTTTGAACACCAATTTGACCTCACTAATGATTATAAAATCAAACAAAGCTTCTTAAAACGCAAAATTTTAAACAAAATTCTACTAGTGTGTGGCCAGCTTACACTTCAGGTCACAATTAAAAATGTGAGGACAGGCAGGACTTGTATTGCAGAAGAGACATGCTTTGTCTCTTCTGCAAAAAAGTTACATACCTGCCTATCCACCCATGTACAGTAAGCCGTAAATGCAATTTTGGCATTGTCGAACATGACTGAATGCCAGCGCGAGCACAATGTCCTTCCCGTCCAGCCAATGAAAGCGGACAATGATCAAGACCCAGATTTGGGCTACCCACAGATGTCAGCAGTCAGGTGGGGAGCTTGGGGGTGCCACATGGCTGGAGCTGAGGTGAGTATAGTTCCGCTTTAAGTTGGCGGCAGAGGATGTGTGAATAAGCATATGCAAATACTAAATTTCACAAACTTAGGGCTCATACATCTTTCCACTTGAATCAAGTTAGAAAAATGTGCGAATCTTGTATAACATTTACAAAAAAATACATCTTGGCATTTCCAAAGCAGCTTTTAGGAGCCTTCATTAGGATTACAATAATTCTCCAAGAAGATTAACGTAACATGAAAGGTAAAATATGGCAACCTATGGTGACTACTATCTGCAAATTAGCTCATTTTTTATTCAGTACAGGTACACTTTAAGCAACAGTTTTGATTCCAATAAAAAATAACCTATTGCTGTTTATCTTACTTAATCTAACTTTGCTGGCCTTAAAGTGAATGTAAACCCACTGATCACCCGGATTAAACTAAAGGTAGAATATAAAGCATATAAACCTCCTACATGTATCCTTACCTTTACAATCTTACTCCGTTCAGCTGTAGGAGCCCCGCAAAACTCAGGAATCGGTGGGCGTGTCTCTTTGACAGCGCTCAGGGGGCGGATCCATGATGTCACATGACTCCCCATCCACCTCTACACTCCCCATCGCCATGCAGCGTCGCAAGCCCAAACCTCAAGCCTGGGGAATGAAAAGTGCGCGCAGATCAGTCCTTACTGCACACACAGCACAAGCAGAGCGAGCGCGCTCGCGGCCCCCAGCATTGTGCATATGTCATATCTACTCGGTGCCACTTTGACAGCTAATCAGACACACTCCCTCTGCTCTCATGCTCGTGCATGAGAGAAGTACATGAGATGTCAATCACAGCAGTGGGGGAAGTGGCGACACACATTTATCTGTGTGTCATTTTTTAGCTTTGTAAAAAAAAGGCAGGGGGATTGCTCAGAGCTGGATTAACTCTTTGTGGCAAGACTGGAGACATATGACTTGACATCCTCTACTGTACCAGGTAGAAGTCTTCATTAAAAAAATTTTTTTACAGGTTTACATCCACTTTAAGAGCCTGAAGTAAGAATGCCAACAAGCATAACTGGTACCTTTACCATAAGGCATTTCTGAGCCCCCGCTTAAAGCAACAAGATAAAACAAGTGTGCACAAGGTGCAATATCTGCATTTTTTTACTGTCCACCTCTAAACATTAGTGGGTAAAATTCAACATCAGAACTGAAGGAGGAGTTGGTGGAGAGTCACAGTGGATCTACCCATATACAACTCTATACTCCTTACAGTACATCCTTGTTTCTGTATTCACTTAACGTGATAAAAGGAAGAGAAGCTGTATGAAAGAATATATAATATTCCTGTGTTGTCATCATATGGTGTGATGTTTAATGCAATGGCATCTATCATTTCAATTTCATAAAATCATAATTTTTCTTTGGGCGATGTGATGTCTGAATTAAGGCATCTTATGCATAAACAGAGCAGGGTTAAAGCATAACTAAAGTCCCACTGTAAGGAACAGCGAGCAGGAAGACTTTTATTGCAGAAGAAACATCCAATGCAATAAAACGCCCCTATCTGCCTGCTCCCTGGTTCTGTAAACAGAGCTGTGCATGCTCAGCTCATCTTACAGTGCTGAACCGGGCTCTGAGAGCCAGGATGACTAGCTCCTGTGCATGTTCAGGATTAACATCATCCCCCACTGGGCAATGAAGAGGCCAGAAGACCGGCACTCAGAAGATGCTGTCACTGGCGAGGGATCATTGCACACTTAATTAGTACAATTATGCAGTTGCTTTTTCACGAGCCAGGTGACACAGAAAGCTGCAACACTGAAATAGGGAATAGTTCTGACATCAGCCGGGTTATGTGGAGTAGCAAATATTTTTGAACCTTAAGACTGGATGAACGAAATTGCAAATATTTTGTCAGGCGAAACAGATTATGTTTATATCTTCACGCCCCCATTCACACCTGAGCATTAGAATTGTGTTTCCCTCTGCTGAAATACACTTAACAAGAAGAATCCCATGTTTGTAATTGTGCCTGTTCATATTTCAATGTTCAGTTTCCTGTATACTTGAAGTCCTATACTCAAAGAAGTACACAAGCAATTTTTTTCAGAATAAGACATTTTTGGCCCTGTAGACTTTAAAGTGGTTGTAAATATTCAATGTTTTTTACCTTCCTGAATTCTATGTATGAATGTTAACCACTTCCCGACCACGCTATAAGTGATGCAGGTGGTGCGCTATACACAGATCGGGGTAAAGGGCCAATCACAGCTGATCACAATGTAAACACAAGCCGTTTATCGGATTCCTTTCCTCACACTAACAGCTTGAGGAGAGTAGATCCGGTAACTGGCTTGTGTGAAAGAGACATCTACACTAATAATCAGGGCCCTGATTATCAGTGTCCTAAATATCAGTGCAGTGCCAAAAGTGCCCATCAGTGCTGCCTATCAGTGGCCACCAGTGCTGCCAATCAGTGTCCACCAGTGCTCATCAGTGTTGCCAATCAGTGCCCACCAGTGCTTATCAGTACTGCCAATCAGTGACCATCAGTACTGCCAATCAGTACCCACCAGTGCCTCCTCATCAGTGTTACCTATCAGTGCCGCCAATCAGTGCCCTTTACTGCTACCTATCAGCGCCCCCCAGTGCTGCCTCATCAGTGCCGCCTCATGAGTACAGCCTATCAGTGCCCATCAGTGCAGCCTTATCAGTGAATGAGAAAAATTACCTGTTTGCAAAATTTTAAAACAAACTATGAAAAATGTTTGTTTTTGTTTTTTTCTCAAAATGTTTGGTATTTTTTAATTTATTTAGAAAAAATAAAAACCCAGTGGTATTAGATACTACCAAAATAAAGCTCTAGTTGTGTGAATAAAATGGTAACATTTTCATATGGGTACAGTGTAGCATGACAACACAATTGTCATTTAAAGTGTGACAGCGCTGAAAGCTGAAAATTGGCCTGGGCAGGAAGGGGGTAAAAGTGCCTGGTAGGCAAGTGGTTAAAAACCATCTGTGAGCGTCAGCTCCCCCAGCGTCTCCTAAAACTTACCTGAGCCCCATCTCGATTCAGCGATGTGCACAAGAGCAGCAGCTTGCTCAGGTTTCTTCCTCATTGGATGAGACAGCAGTGGGAGCCATTGGTTCCCATTACTGTCAATCACAGCCAGTGAGCCAATGAGGAGAGAGTGGGGGCAGAGCCAAGTTGCACTTTGCTTGTAAATGTACACACAGAGCAGCAACTTGGAAGCTGTTTGCTATGGGACACTCGCAGGAGGGAGTGGTCAGGCCCTGCCGGCGGGGATCTGAGAAGAGAAGGATTGGGGCTGCTCTCTGCAAAACTATTACACAGAGCAGGTAAGTATGACATGTTTGTTATTAAAAAAAACTGCATTTAATATTTTAATGGGTGTGCCTGTAAGTTAACAGCATGTGTTTTGATCCCTGAAAATCGACTCTCCTCCTCTACAGCTGCTTTTCTCCCTTGCCCAGGAGACAAACTCCCACATCCTGATACACATGCAAAAACACTTACACAAAGCTTGTTTAATGCTTAAAAAACACTTCAGTCACCAAAAATACACTCAGGTGTGACTATAGACTAAAGCTGCACTCTGGTCTTCAGGAGATATAAAGTTCCCCTTGTATTGGTGTCCCATCTGCACTACCAAGGATGAATGCTTATAATATCTAGGGTAGCATTTCTTAATCAGGGTTCCATGGAACCCTAGGATTCCTCCAGAGGTTTCTAGGGGTTCCTCAAGCTGTGTCTAATTGACCTTTTATCTGATAGTGCCTTCACAGTTCCAAGTCCAACACCACTTGGCAGTGCTAGTAGCTTTTTTTAGCTGTCTAAAAGGTTGACTTTCTTGCATTCTTCTCACTGACCACCAGTGTAAGGGGCATTTACCTAATGACTTCCAACAGACCAATCTTGGCAGGGGTTCGGATCCCATGAGAAAGGGGTAGAAAGGGTTCAAAGGTTGAGAAAGGCTGGTCTATGGGATGATGAATACATGCATTTCTTCCTTTTTCCTCATTTCCTACACTTCTTTGCTCCCAGAATGTGGGTGGTCCATGGATGTCCTTGTTTACAATGCAGGAATATTGGTCCTGCATTGGACATTATGGCATTAGAGGCCTGCAACCTGTCAGGCAGTGAAGAGGAATGACTTCAGAAGAACAGTCTTATGGAGAGTAATGCCGCGTACACACGAGCGGATTGTATGGCGTACTTAGTCCGTCATACAATCCGACGGACAATCCGTCGTAGTTTCCACTGAACGGACTTGACCACACACGGATACACAAACAGTCCGTCGAAAGCTTGCGCGATGACGTGTACAGCACGTACGACGGGACTAGAAATAGGAAGTCCAAAACACAGCAAAGCACCCTTCCGCCGTGTAAATCCTTTCTGGGCATGCGCCATTCTTAGTCCGTCGAACTAGCATACTGACGACCGCATTGTCCGCTGAAACCAAAGTACGACGGACAGATTTTTGGAAAAACCGAAATTCTTAGTACTCCGGACTGCACGCTGAAAAAGTCCGCTGAAGCCCACACACGAGCGGATTGTCCGCTGAAATGTGTTTCAACGGACTAAGTACGTCAAACAGTTCGACCGTGTGTACGCGGCATAAATGGGAAATAAGGTAAGTATTTCACCTTATTCCTATCCCCGTAGACAAAACAAGCATTAAAACCTTGAACTGCGGAGGGAGCCTCATAGCAAGGTTAAATTATTTTTCAGCCTGGAGTTCAGATTTAAACTATGTATTTGCCTGGAGTTCTGGATGAAATATAGATTTCATGGAAGGTAGCTTAAAATGCCGATTGGTGGAAATTTATAGCACTTTTTTTTTTTATCCAAAGTGACCAAGACATAGCCGCACCTCTGATAAGTTTGTGAAAAGTTGCAGACAAGGTAAATGTAAACGATAAAATGTACACCTCCTAAATTACTAGGTGAATGTTCTGTACAAGTCTGGTTCCTGAAAACCATGGCACCTTGATTATCTTATAGGCTCTAGAGTATTATGAATTACAGTGTAGACTACGCCAGGAACATAGCATTATCCCACATTACTCCCCATGGAAACCGGTTTACATTATATCTCACCTTGATCTTCCATTTGCAGTCTTAGCTGTAAAATCGCAGTACTACTCACTATAAACGTACTTATACAATTACCTTCAAGGAAGCGTTTTTCAGTGTAAAGATGAGAAAATGACATGCATGCAATACAACAGTTTCCAGCTACAATCCAATTGCTTATTTAGTGAGAGTTCTTTCTGCAGCAATTAAAACCTAAGGGACTTCATGCAAATGCTCTCATTTCCATTTGGCCTTGAGCAGTATATACCTTCTGCACTGCGAGGATTCCCAATTGTGTTCAACATGCTGACAGACTAAACAAATCCGATTCACTAGGGAATCAATAGCTAAAAGATACTTTAACAACCTAATAAGGCAAAGCTGACATTCTAAACAAAAGTAGCGTAACAAATATTACAGCATGATGAGCTCATTGACAGTCCTGTGCGCTGCATAATTTGACAGCGGTAATGTCATTCCTACTGAAGACAAGACTGGGAAGGGGTTTTAACTGATATGTACAACCCAGGGATTGCAGTCACTTGCCTACGACTGGTATAAGCCAACAGACAGTTTCCCCCCTAACAAAAAAAAAAACAACCTAACTAAGGGTAGGTTCACACTTTACCAGAAAGTTGCATTTTTATGCATAATAAAAACATAACTCTCCTTAAAGTGGTTGTAAACCCTTACAAACCACTTTGACCTACAGGTAAGCCTAGATCAAGGCTTACCTGTAGGTCCAAGAAATATCTCCTAAACCTACACGGTTTAGGAGATATTTACAAAAAGACAGGCACTGCTGTCTACAGCGCCACACAGGCGCACTAAGCGTGCCGCTGCTAACGGCGATGTGCCATTAGTGGCGGCTCCCGTACGCATGCGCGGGAGTGACGTCATCACTGCTCTGGTGCTGTGAGTGGCCGGCGCAGCGATACCTGGAAGAAGATGGACGCTCCGTACTACAGGGGGCATCGGTGACATCGCTGGCTCCTGTGTCAGGTAAGTGACACATAATGGGCTACTATGCGATGCATAGGAGCCCATTATGCTTTACCTTTGCAGGGAGACAAAGAGGAAGTAAAACCATCAGGGTTTACTTCCTCTTTAAGGGCACACAGAAAACAATGTTTTTTTGTGTGACTTGTTCACATTTGCTTGCAATCGTCAGATGTGAGGCAGAGCAGTGCGAACAAATGCAACATGCCTGCATTTTTCTGCACTGCTCCCTAGCTGTTTGTGAGACCCTGCGTTTCTATACAAAGCACTTTAGCTCACTACGATGAAGTTACAGGACGTTTGAACCTGCTTTAAATTCTAGATGTTAAAATGTTATCACTTAAAACTAGAGCTGCACGATTCTGGCCAATGAGAATCATGATTTTTTTTGCTTAGAATAAAAAGATCACGATTATCGCAACGCAAAATCTTTCACATTATACAAAAAAAATATGGACTAACTTTACTGGTTAGTTTTTTTTTTGTTTTTTTAATCCATTAAAGTAATAAAAAAAAAAAAATTGCATTTGAAAGACCACTGCGCAGATACAGTGTGACATAAAATATTGCAACAACCATCATTTTATTCTCTAGGGCAGTGAAGGCGAACCTTGGCACCCCAGATGTTTTGGAACTACATTTCTCATGATGCTTATGCAGGCTGTAGTGTAGTTGAGCATCATGGGAAATGTAGTTCCAAAACATGTGGGGTGCCAAGGTTTTACTGCTCAAGGGCGTCTACTAAATAAATATATGCAATGTTTGGGGGTTCTAAGTAATTTTCTTGCAAAAAAAAATAAAAAAATATTTTAACTTGAATGTAAAAAATGTTAGAAAAAGGATTAGTGTTTAAGTGGTTAAACTTTTTCACTTGCACACACTCTATTCCATTGACAAATTGTTACAATATTTATACTTAAGTTCAACTGATAAAGAATGTTTTGATTCTTGGCAGACTGTCCAGTTTTTCTCTTCCTTTCTTTTGAGGCTTTGGCTTCAGAAGAGCAGAGAGAATTCTTTGCATAGAAAGAATTGTGAAACACTTTAGTCAAGATTGCGATAATGATTCTTGGCGATTAATCGTGCAGCTTTACTTAAAACTGAACTCCAGGCAAACTAAAATATATTAAACTGTTTTATCTGCCACAAGATTTGTCATCCTGCTCATTTACTCTTTTCATCCAGGCTTTAATGCACCATCTTGGGCCTAAAATCATAGTTAGGACCCTGCCTGCTGATTGGAGAATGAATGAGCAGCAGCATAACTGTGAAAAGTGTCATACCACTGATTGGTTTTCAGTGTTGACCCTTCATTATTTAGTCTGAGGATTGTTGTGCAAAGGATCACAGGAAGCCAAGGTTCTCGCATTCAGGTTATACAGGGTTTAAGGACAAATCGTCCGCTGCTTCTATTGCTCCTTCTGTATATGACTTGATGCAGCCATTGTTCATCAAAAATGTTTCCAGCTGGCGCTTTCAATTTACCAATCAAAGTATATTCGGTAGGAGGAGCAAATTTTGAAACATGAAATTGGCATATTGTATGGCCAGCTTTAAGCTGCATTCAGGTACTTGTATTTGTTGTATTTAGGAAGTACATTTATTATTTTTTCATTTAACCACTTGCTTACTAGGCACTTAAACCTCCCTCCTGCCCAGACCAATTTTCAGCTTTCAGCACTGACGCATTTTGAATAACAATTTAACGTTAATACAACACTGTACCCAAATTAAATTTTTATCATTTTTTTCACACAGATAGAGCTTTCTTTTGGTGGCAATTAATCACAGCTGGGATTTTTCTTTTTTGCTAAACAAAGAAAAAAAATGGAAAAAAATCATGTTTCATATTTTGTTATAAAATTTTGCAAACAGGTAATTTTTCTCCTTCATTGGTATGTTTTAATGAGGTGGCACTGGTGGGCACTAATAGGCTGCACTGGTGGGCACTGATAGGCACAGTTCAAGCGGCACTGATGGGCACTGATAGGCACAGTTAAGGCGGCACTGATAGGCACAGATAAGGCGGCACTGATACAGATAAGGTGGTACTGATGGGCACAGATAGGGCAGCACATATGACCCCTGATGGTTGGCACTGATGGGCACAGATAGGTACCACTGATAGATGGCACTGATAGGTGGCACTGATGGGTGGCACTGGTGGGCACTGGTAGGTGACAATGATGGTCACTGATAGGTGGCACTGATGTGAAGCACTGTTGATGAGGCACTGATTGTGGGCACTGATAGGCAGCTGGTAGGTGGCACCGGCAGCTCTCTGTGATTGGGACTAATGTCCCTTTCATGGCCGCTGGTGATAGGCTTTTTTTTTCTCCTCACGCTGTCAGCATGAGGATCACATGGTAAGGGGTCAGGATCGACCCCTTACTCCGATCTGTGATCCAGTGAGTCTTATAGACTAGCTGATCACAGAGCGCACTGCGCGCACCCTGCAGGAGGCATGCAAGCCGCTCGGGCACGGGAGGACGTCAATAGATGCCATTCCGGCAAAGCAGGTACGCGCTATAGCTGTCATTCGGCTATAGCGAGGATCTGAAGAAGTTAATAAATTATGGTCTTTGATGCCTGCTGTCCTTTACAGCCAAGGAAATTGCCATCTAACCTCTATCTGATCAGCGATGACGCCAGTCCTTTAATGGCTTGACAGTTTGGTTGAGAGCTGACATAAGCACACTAGTAACTGCAACAGTTATTATTCAATGCATGCCTTGAATATAACTATTTTGGGAAACAATTCAATTGGTGGGTTTATTTCCACTTTGAGGTCTGCCTGGAGCTGAACTGAATACGCCTGTTTCAGTTAAAGTAGATTTACATAACTAAATTGTGTATCATAAAAAAAATTCCTTTTTTACTTATTTTTTTTAGAAAGTACAGTTGTTCCCTTTTTAGCCTTGTTTGCACCTTAGCGCTTCTAATCTCCTTGAGCCTTCCTGACACTTCTATTTTACATGCATGAACTCCAGCAGCAGCTGCATTTACGGGTTTTCATATGGTGATAATGGCAGAACATGCCTGCTCATTGAGTGCCATCATGGCCACTTACAGCCTCCATCAACAAATGCCTGTGACAATGCAGTGGCAGACTGGGAGACAGGGAGAGTGGGGTCTCGCCCCCTAACAGGAAGAATCTAAACAAGGACCTTCACGGCAGGATAGCCAAGCAATAGTCTAATGAAAGCTGTGCTGACCTCAACCCGATAGAATACCTTTGGGATGAATTTGAGTGGAGACTGCGAGCCAGGCCTTCTCATCCACATCAGTGCCTGACCACACAAATGATCTTCTGGAAGAATGGTCAAACATTCCCATAGACACCTTCCTAAACCTTGTGGACAACCTTCCCAGAAGAGTTGAAGCTGTTATAGCTGCAAAGGGTGGGCCAACGCAATATTGAATCCTACGGACCAAGACTGGGATGCCATTAAAGTTCATGTAAAGGCAGATGTCCCAAAACTTTTGGTAATATAGTGTATGTGTTTTTGTGCCTTAACATGTGTTGCATTGAGATAGCCCATTGGCTGTCAATGTACTAAATGTCCAAAAAATTGACATGTAAGACTTTTGCCAATGCAGCACATCAAAGCACACAGTAGCATGTTGCCTTGCATTTTGGTGCACTACAACATATGTGTGGCAAAACAGTGTTGACTTAGTGTTCTGGGGTGCCATCCAAAATGAATAATACTTCACGGTGCTAAGGATGCACGTAAGATAAAAGCCAGCCATTGTCTTTATTCATTTCAAATTATGAAAATATTGTCTTCTTTTGTAAATTTCATATGCAATTCTAAATTACTTTGTGCAAATAATTTATTTTGTAGGATTCCCTATTCATTGAATTATCTTTTACAAGTGATGCAAGCTTGCTGTTTTATGGAGCACATTAAGGTGTATCTATAACCAAAACCAAGCCAAAACTTTTTATTTTAAGTTTTGATAAGGGCCTCCAATAAGGGGAAGGGCCTCCGATGAAGAGATTCCTTCAATTCCTGTTTGGTAAAAAAGGTTGTCCAGAGGAGCAGAAGTGAAAATCAATCTCAGCAACAAAGACAGAAGTATAAATGTTTAGTAGGTTAAGATGGAGAATGTTAGAACCCCTGCCAGTTTTCATTGCTGTAAGTTTCCTTGCCGCAAAACTTCCCTTACTTCCTGTCTGGCAAAATGTCATCAGAACAGAAAGTGAGTAGATGTCTCCTGCAGAGTCTATGGATGGCAGTAAAATCTGACAAGGTTCTAACCTTTCCCCATTCTAGCTAAAAAAAAAAAAAAAGTTTTGGGTATAGGAACACTGTAAATCAATCCCTTCTTTAAAGTGGTCCTAAAGTCTGTAGTGCATTCTCTGCATTAAGGAAAAAAAAACTCCCCACTACTTGCCCACCCCTACACACTTACTTGACACCTATTACTGATCCAGTTGTCTTGGACACCATGGCAGAGGAGCAATAGGCTCCTACTACAGTCAGACAAATCATGCACGGGTGTTAAATATGGCTTTTTTAGTGGCCTCTTCCTTTCCCGAATGAATACAGTGAGTGATCTGTACTAATCACTCACTGTGTTCATTCATAAGTGAAGCATAATAAACATTATTCAATATGTTTCAGTTTGTGAATAAACAGGAAGCCTCTGTACAGAACACCTCCTGCTCATTCATTCTGCAATGAAGCTAAGGCTGCAGAGATGGGAATGTCCTCAATCCCTTTCTCTGCCTCAAAGGTGAGACATAAGGGGTCTGTTTGGAGTAGCCGTTTTCAACCAGGCTGCCCAGGCACCCTGGGGTGCCTTTAGGTGTCTTTAGGGGTGCTTTGGCAAAATACCTATAAATTGCCCAAAAACTGTAAACAAGCCAGCGGGTGAATCAAGCCTGCCTATAAGTTACACAAAGCCACAGGTTTTCATTGCACACCATTACAGCCTTCCAGCTGCTACTGTCCTAACATCCAATGATGTAATCGGTTGATAAGGAGGACATCGGGCACCTGCCCCTCTCCTTCAGCACCAAGGGAGGGAGAGAAACCAAGGGAGAAGAGAAACATTGGAATACTAATCAGTACCAGTGTGCAAAGATGTATTTTGCTTTGGAAGAATAAATCACCACTAATGTTGGGTGTCCTACACATGTGGATGTTGCTACATTATGCAAAACGATTGTTTTTTTGTTTTTTTTACATTTTAGAATGGGGTGCCTTGAGATGTGTGGAGTTTTAAAGGGTGCCTTTCCCAAAAAAAGGTTGAGAAACACTGGTTTAGACCCAAATATTTCACCTAAGCCTCCCTACCCCCCATTCTCTAACAGGGCAGTTAAAATAATGTAAAAAAAAAAAACGTAAAACACCTAACACTGACATCATCACACCCGCTCGGCGGAGCAGAACAAGCATACAGGCTTGTCTCCATCTGAATCGTTTGTGAGCACCTTTATTTTTACCAATAAATGGTATGCTTTTAAATACTACACTATGGAGTTCCTTTGTCTATTCCATATATTTGGTGTGGTTTGATTTACTCTGGCAGAGAATATTGAAGCAGAAGTGTTCCTGGTCTGCAACATTGAATATCCCGGGGATATACTAAAGTGGTTATTAAGCCACTATCTCATCTTTATATCATCCCCTCTGTCAGATAAAAAGCTGTATCCTAGTGCCCGTGCTTTATTTTAAAAAAAAGCAGATTTCCACCTTCTCACAGCAATCACGTGACTCCAAGCTCTTTGCTCTCCCTGTCTGATAGCTCCAGTGGGTGGGGCTGGGATTCCCCTGCTGTTGTCAGCTGGGGAGGCAGGGAGGAGAGAGCCTAAAGTCACGTTATCACTGGGGGATGCTGTTAAAACAGGTAGAAATCTGCTTTTTTTTTTTATAAAGCCCAGGCACTAGGATTCAGCTTTTTATCTGACAGAGGAGATGACATAAAGATCATATAGATTTATAGCAGCGGGGGGGGATGAGCAGAGCAGCTCTAGTGAGAGCTGACAGGCAGGGAGGAGAGGGGGGAGGAGGACAGAAGGAGAAAGAGGAGAGACAGGAGACACAGTGGATGATGGAGGCACATAAACTGACCATGGTGTCAGGTCTCAGCAGCCATGATACACCGTGGTCAGTTTACAGGGGGGAGGGCAGAACCAGGCAGGATCAGCCAGGTATTACAGGTGTTAAAGGGGGCCAAATGACACAACACAAGCACTGTGCTATATAAAATGCTTTAAGGGAACAGGATGATTTTTTTGGGTTAACAAAAGCTTTAAAGCACTGTTAGACCTCTCAATATCAAGTGTGATGGTCACTCACAGATTGCAATGGACTTTTTTTATTATTGTTTTTTCTTTTTTTTTTGATCCGATTGGTTTACACAATTGATTTCACAAGTGAAACAGTAGGTGTATTTTTACCATTATACAGTACTGTTGCACTCTCTGTAGGTATATGGTTTAAAGAGGACAGCGCAACATTTTTCCTTCTTTTTTGTGTATTGTTGTCTTGTGTTTGGATATGGATGAATGCAGCTGCCCTGATGGTTATATGCATGTGTTTGGGTTGCACTAAGCACGGATATTCTATATATAAGTCATTTGGCTGCTATGCTTTGTGTAGGCTGTAATTTGCTATTGCTATTCAGAAATCCCATATCAGAGGACGGACACCCCCTCCTTCCAGCTGATAGGGCTCTGTATGGACTTTCAATTAGACACAGTCAATGAGTGGGTAGCTACTGCTGGGACTTCTTATCAGAAAGCCCACACTATTCTGCAAACACTGTATAATAAAAGCATGATGCATTCAAAGTTCATCTGCAAAATAATATTTTTTTTTAAAAAAGGAAATCAAAAAAATATTCAGTTTATAAATCTGTACATATAAAATCAGTAAAAAAAAAAAAACACTACTATAATTTTGCTTTAAATCTCCATTTCTATAGTTGAGTTTTATGGAGCCAGGTGCTCTTGCCAAACTACTGTGTCTAGTGATTGGTGATTATAATTTACAATTGCTTTGCCCACACTATATAGTATAGTATTACATTATAAACTGAGACCGGACATTGACAGACAGGTTATTTTATCTAATTAGCGAACCATTACACGTCCCAATGTTATTCTCTTAGGGCCAGATTCATATAAGCTTACCACCTATTTATCCTGCCAAGCCCAGTTTCCTAGTAATGTCAGTCATGACACAAGCAAATCCTAATATCAATATTTTATTAGGTACAATTGGAAACCTTGTAAGCTAGTCCTCCGAGCTGGCTAAACTGTCAATATAAAGTGAGCTGGACATGAAACTGAAACTTTGTGGCAAGAGTTAGCAGGAGGCCTCATTAGAAATGCAGCCAAAGCGGCACAGAAAAGCTGGGTTGAGCTCAACGCTTGAAGAAAGCCAGCCTTGCCATTTCCTAGTGAAGTCAGGCAGCAAAAAATCACGACAGGACTGCAGCCTTGCATTCGATGCCAGAAGCAACAGACCAGCAGAGTAATCCAAATAGAGTGATTCAGACACATTAATGGGAAACAACCAACGCTGAGCTTCTGTGCAGGTTTGTACCACCTCCAGCTTTCAGGAAAAGTTTGCATTTTATCTTTATTTTCCAAAGCCGTCAGGCTTATTTAGTAAGGCAAAAAGCAATGAGACAGGGCTGTAACCCGTACCATTCCACAATCATCATCATTCTTCTGTCTGCACCAAATTGATTACGTTTGATTGATTATTAAAACACCGAAGGACACCGCAGGCTCCACATTATGATTGAAACACAAAACGCAAGCACAGTGTGGAGCGTTTACTGTGGTATCCTGTGGAAAGTGGCCAGCGGCTCTCAACTGCAAATAAGCTCCCATGTGTTACTTAGCTAAATAAATAAATAAATACATGGAACATTTTATTATCTTATTCCCAAATGTCTCAGAAATGCTCAAAATAATCAGTTCTTTGTACATACAAATTAAAGCGTCATACAGTCAGCCAAAATTTGAACTATGGGTGGTCTGACTTTAGTCAAAGGAGCCTGGGTGGAAAATCAGATGCAGTAACTTTCCTGGTATTATGACAGATGCTGGTGCCGGCTGTCAGAATGGAAGGGGAGAACCCTTCATCTAGTTTGTCTATACATGTATAGATAAATTCTGTGTCATGGGCCAGAGCTAGGAACATCCAATGGAGCAGGGATATGCAATTAGTGCACATCCAGCTGTTGCAGAACTACAAGTCCCATGAGGCATAGCAAGACTCTGACAGCCACAAGCATGACATTCAGAGGCAGAGGCATGATAGGACTTGTAGTTTTGCAACAACTGGAGGTCTGCTAATTTCATATCCTTGCAATAGGGGATCTTGCCAATAAAGTCAATTAACCACTTACGGACTGCCGCGCGCCGATACACGCCCTACTTTGAAGAGGAATATCGTTGTTATGGCAGCAGCTAGCTGCCATAACCCCGGTATCCTCTTCTTTGGCCAGCTGTCCGCTTTCCGATAATAGTGGTCTCTGTGGCGGTTTCGCCGCAAGATCATTTGATCACCAGTGCCCTCCGCTGCTTACCGGAGCCATCAGCAGTGGCGAAGGTGATCGGACCTTCTCCCTTGCTGGGTATGGAGACGAGTGAGGGGAAGATGGCCCCCACCTGTCTCCATACCATTGCAGGGCGGAAGCGACCTCAAAACGTCACTTCCGCCCATAGCTCCTAAAGGGATTTTTTTTATTATTATTATTTTTTTTTTAAATTACAGATTTTATTTTTTTTTTATTGCATTTTAGTGTAAATATGAGAACTGAAGTCTGTTTGAAACCCGATCTCATATTTAAGGGGTCCTGTGATGCTTTTTTTCTATTACAAGGGATGTTTACATTCATTCTAATAGGAATAAAAGTGACACAATTTGTTTTTAAAAGAACAGTGTAAAAATAAAAAAATAAAAGACAAAATAAATGAGAAAAAAAATTTAACATTTTAAACACGCCCCGTCCCGCCGAGCTCGCATGCAGAAGCAAACGCATACGTGAGTAGCCCTAGACCTCTGTAACTCAAAAAATGCAACCTGTCATTTTTTTTAAACGTCACCTATGGAGATTTATAAGGATAAAAGTTTGTCGCCATTCCACAAGCAATTTTGAAGCGTGCATGTTGGATATAAATTTACTCGGCGTAACATTATCTTTCAAAATAAAAAAAAATTGGGCTAACTTTACTGCTGTCTTATCTTTTAATTCAAAAAAGTGTATTTTCTAGCAAAAAAAAAAAACTGTTTTTAACTTGTAAACAACAAATCTCAAAAAGAGGTGCAGTCCTTAAGTGGTTAATATAGTTATAAGAAGCCAAAGGGTAAATCAGCCAACCAATTTTTCATCATAATTACAATACAATAGTATTAACAGCATTCATTGTGCACGTATCTCTTGACTTCAAGTTCTCAAAGTTTTAAACCATATTTTCTCAGCAAAAAAAAAAACTGCAGCATATAAAAGCAATTTCTACTTAAAAGTGTTGTATTTTTTTCTCCCAATGCTAAAGTGGAACTAAACTCTCTTAATTAACACTAACTGTTTTTAATCCTTATGCTCCTAGCATTAGTAAATAGTTAGTAAGGCATATTTACTTGTTTTAACTTTTTTTTATTTTTTATATTTCTTCAGTTGCTTACTGGTTTTTGGCCCTGAACATCCTCTGGATTACAAGAACATGGACAGCTGAATGTCTCCTGCCCAATGTACTTGTATAGAATTGGCCATGCACTATGCAATCTGATTGTACAACCTCTGTACTTTTCCTTTGGATTTACCAACACTGTGGAATAGGGACCCACCTGAAAATCCATTCACTTTGTATCCAATCAGGCAGGCCCTTGTACTATACAGTTGATGCTAGATTTAAAGGAGGTTGTACGATGACATGGTACAGTGTATGGCCACCTTAAAAGGATAAATAGGAAAGTGGGTGGGAATAAAAATAAAAGAGGTGGTAGAGTAATGAGAAAGGTATGGTCCGGAATGGTAAACAAGTCCTATTCTGTGATGCAGTAAGGCAGTGCATTATGGGATATGAAGTTCCTGGAAGGTCACGTGATGATGCAGGAAGTCAGGTCTCAGAAAGTATATTTTTTTCATTTTGAACTGAGAGGTGAACATTCAAAGCTTCTATGGACTAGGTAAGTGAGGGTTCAGCAGACTCGGATGGCTCGGGCAGAAAGGACATTAAAAAAAAAGGCTTCTATTTCTTATGAAAATTTGAATTCTCCCTGAAAACGTGAACTTTGCCTTTAAGGCTGCATCATCCAGCCACTTTGATTCTACCCATTCGTATGCCCTGTACTTTTTCCGATCGTTTGTAGAGAATTCCGACGGACAAAGTGCCACGCATGCTCAGATCAAATTACGAGACCAAAGCTATTGGCTACTTGCCTCTACGCAGTCCCGTCGTATGCAACAAACGTCACCACATTCTGAACGATCAGATTTTCCAGCAACTTTGTCCAACCGTGTGTATGCAACACGAGTTTCGGACAAAATCCGTCTGAAAAAATCAGACGGATTTTGTGGTCGGAATGTCCGACCGTGTGTACAGGGCATATGATGTCTCTTTTGATTCAATTTTCAATCTGGTTTCAGTTCTCATTTTAGGGTTCGTACAAGTGTGCCAAAACGTTAAACAGATTTAATAGGGTAGGGAATACTAACTGAAAATGAAAGGAGGGAGGATTAAAACTGATTAAAGCAGGATTAAAACACACTAAATGACCTGTGTTTTCTTGCAGCTTGTATTCACATATAATGATCTCAGTAAACTTCTATAATGTCAGCTTACCTATACCATAGACAGACATACACATATGACTATTTGATGTCATGAGATTTCCATACCGGCAAATGTATTCTAAATTTTAGCTGCAATGTTACAAAACAATTCCGGAGCAATGTCATCGATTTTAGTCCTCTGAATGTTGCTGTAGACAGAAATCTCACCAGCATACTGAGCAGGGCTTTAAAATGACATTACAATCATCAAGTGAAAATAATAGGTTGGATTCAGCTGAACCCTGCTGTCCTTGAAAATGAGCAAGCAAAGTATTTTTTTCTCTGTTTGTCTACAACAAAAAAAAAGAAAAATAATACCGCTGTGCTGAACAATAGCATATCTTGTCAATTTGGATAAAAAGTATGTAATTAAGCAAAGCATTTTGTTATGCCTGACAAGTATTTCCATTCACTGCTGTTTTGAACTTTTCCTTCACTTCATAGTTTTTTGCTGAAAAAATGCATTATGTAGAACTATAGGTGAACTGTAGAGGACTTTGCAGTCTATAATCAGTCCTATGGCATGCTTTGAATAGAACATGGCTTTATGTGGCTGTTGCTATTATAAAAAAGGCACTAAAAAATGACATAGTTACATAGTAAGTGAGGTTGAAAAAAGACACAAGTCCATCAAGTTCAACATATGTGTGTGATCATATGTCAGTTTTACATCGTAAAACCCTGTACACACGGTTGGACTTTCCGATGGAAAATGTGCGATAGGACTGTGTTGTCGGAAATTCCGATCGTGTGTAGGCTCCATCGGACTTTATTCCGGCGGAATTTCTGACACACAAAGTTTGAGATCTGCATCTAAAATTTTCCGACAACAAAGTCCGATCGTCTAAATTCTGATCGTTTGTAGACAATTCCGACGCACAAAGTGCCACGCATGCTCAGAATAAATTATGAGATGAAAGCTATTGGCTACTGGCCTCTTTATAGTCCCATCGGACGTGTTGTACGTCACCTTGTTCTGAACGATCAGATTTTCCGAAAACTTTATGCAACCGTGTGTATGCAAGACAAGTTTGGGCCAAAATCCGTCTGAAAAAATCCAACAGATTTTGTTGTCGGAATGTCCTACAGGGCATTACAGTAAAGAATCCTTTACCTAGTTTAAGTTTAAACCTCTATTCATACAGTTCCCCACTAAGAAAAGGTTTAACATTCACCTGTCCAGCCGCTTTTGCTTTTCTTTTAGAAAGATCTTCAGCTCCCAACACTTCTGAGAGTACCCATCTGCAGTCATTGGTTTTATCTGCCAGCCCCTGAGAAGAGAAGTATGGAGGCATCCCCCTTTCCCGGACATTGTGTTCTAACAGTAGCTACCACACATTTTCCAATATGCCCCTCCAACAGAAGTTGATCAAATGATTGACTTTCTATCAAGCAGGGGTGGCCACATACTGATCAAAATACAACCAGCCCCTGCTGAACTGGCAGGATTTTAATCAGTGTATGACCAGCTTAAAGTGATTGCAAAGTCTATTTTTTTTTTAGTTATAAATAACAAACATGTTATATTTACCTGCTCTGTTGCAGTGGTTTTGCACAGAGCAGCCCAAATCCTCCTCTTCCCGGGTCCTTCTTTGGTGCTCCTGGCCCCTCCCTCCTGTTGAACCTGAGCCGAGTTACAGCTCCCTGTGTCCAATCAGACACAGAGCTGCAGCCCAGTCCCACCCCCTTTCTCTCTCTTCATTGGCTGACTCACTTTGACAGCAGCAGGAGCCAATGGTGCCGTGCTGCTGTCTAAGTCAATAAGGAGGGGAGTCCAGGCCAGCTGAGTGTCTTGTGCAACATTGCTGGATCTAGAGGGACCTCATGTAAGTATTAGGGGGGCTGAGGGGAGCTTCTGCACATAGAAGACTTTTTATCTTAGTGCATAGACTGTATTAAGACAAAAAACCTTCTGCCTTAACATTCACTTTAACTCTGGAAGAGAGAGTGGGCTGACAGTGTGAGTAGCAGGATAGGTGACCATTATACCTTTTTTTTAAACAGCAACTGAGTCGTTTTAAAGTTAGCTTTTTTTTATTATTGTAGAAAAATAACTAATTTGCTTTAGAGAAGGCAAAATAAGCCCCAAAATCAAAATGATCCCTGCCTCCCTGATCTGCCACTTGGTACTTCAAGGGATGGAGGAAGAGTAAGCCCTTGTACACACGGTCAAGATTCCGACGGAATGTGTCCTATCGGACCGTTTTGTCGGATATTCCGACTGTGTGTGGTCTCAATCAGACTGTTTCCGTCGGAATATCCGACGGACCAACTTTTCCAACTTGCCGGTAAAATTTTCCGACAAAATGCTCCGATCGGACATTCTCCGATCATGTGTAGCCTACTCCGACGGACAAAGTGCCACGCATGCGCAGATCAAATTCCTAGACCAAAGCTATTGGCTACTAGCCTGAACGTAGTCCCGTCATAACGAAATAACGTCATCACGTTATGTACAATCAGATTTTCCGACAACTTTGTCCGACCGTGTGTATGCAACAGTTTCGGACAAAATCCGTCGGACAAAATCCAACGGATTTGGTTGTCAGAATGCCCGACCGTGTGTACAAGGGCTAAAATTTCCCTCACCATCCAAAATATTACCTGAGCGACCATCTGCCCACACAGCTCTATAGAGTCAAGAGTGACTTTGCTGGCCTTATTTATCTATGGGGTATATTTTGAGTAGTGAATGTAAAAGTCAACAAATATTCATTGCAGGTGAATCGATCACTGTAAATGAAAACACATGTAACAGGAAGATACATCCGCAGCAAACATTTGTAGAATGTCACATTCTCTACTTGATAAATATGTCTCAAAGAATCTGAAGAACTGCCAATTGGATAGTAAAAATAAAAACAGTCTTATTCCATCATTATCCCAGTGTAGTCTACAAGCTGACAGGGAAATGCTAACTAGACAGTACAGACATGTCACCTTCCAGAAACTTTGATAAAGCATGCCCAACAACAAACACTGACCTTTAGCCCTTCAGACAACTAGTCACAAGGGTGAATCTGTCATTGACACAACACCAACACCAGCAGAATTACTGAAATTCAATGTCCAATATCATAAGTACCTGAAACATTGATTAAACTAAATTGCTAACAAGGGAGCAGTGATGGACTGACATATTGCTAGTCTGAAAATCGACTTCATAGGACAACATACATTGCATTTTAGCACTTCTGTCACTGAGGAGCTATGACATGGCCCTTAGGCTGCTTTTGGTTGTACACATCTCTCATCAATAGGGATGGATATGCCCAAAATAATCATCATTGCTCATCCTACTGCTACCTCAGCAACTTGCTGGGTTTTGGGGCATGTACAAAACAAAATTGCTCCCTTGCTAACTCCTATATGGCTTGATTATTAGAAATGATGCACACCAGGGCTCTGGCAGGGAGGTTTTAGCAAATAAAGTTCACTTTTACGGCTGAGCTATCATTCAAACTGTCCCAAGTATATCCTCCAAACACTGTTTGGGGGAAACCTGCATAGAGAAAAGAAAATACAAACAAAACAATATCCTCTAGTACAATGTTCCTCAACTCCAGCCCTCAAGTACCCCCAACAGGTCATGTTTTCAGACTTCCCATTATTTTGCACAGGTGATTTGATCAGTTTCACTGCCTTAGAAAATACCACAGCCGTTTCAGCTGAGGGAAATCGTAAAAACATGACCTGTTGGTGGTACTTGAGGACTGGAGTTCAGAAACATTGCTCTAGTAGACCTACTAGACAAATATATATAAATATATATAGAGAACCAACAGTCTAGGAGCAGGAAAGCAGAGTTTGACTTGTCACCACTACACAATGAGTGATGGGAAGATTAGATTCCCCCGAAGGATTCATTTTTATTTTACTTTGACAGAAAGATGTCCATGGGAAGTACTGGATCCAAAGTTTTTGAGTTCTTTAGTGTAAAAGTAAGTCCATATTTTAAAGCACAATGACTCTGGCTAGGCTGCTACATGAAGGAGCCTCAAGGGCAATTTGGGTGAACGATAGAAGGTTTTGGGAAAACAATTTACAACAAATGTTTAGAAGCCCAAGTATATATATATTTTTTTCATTACATAAATCCAAAGTTAACAAAGATGACAAGCCAAGGTAAATTAGGGACTACAAGGCTCTCACAACCAGCTGCTGAAGCAAGCCTTTGAAGTTAGATAACCAATTGATCCCTGGGTTGATTTAACCCCTCTATTAATTAATATAAAAACAGTTTAATCCCTGATGGAGGACCTTGTAGCCCTGGAAACACAGAGCGGTTGATTCACTAAAACTGGGGACTGCAATATATGGCGCAGCTGGGCCTGGAAGCCAATCAGCTTCTAACTTCAGCTTGTTGAATTAGGCCTGGACCAAAAAATGGAAGCTGATTAGTTTCTATGCAGAGCTGCACCAGATTTTGCACTCTCCGGTTTTACTAAATCAATACCATTGAATTGTCATCTTTGCTATATATTTATTCATTATATATTATACTTCTACAAGTGAAAACCTATGGGACCAAACACTCCAATTGTAGGTTAAATAAAGAATCTTTCTTGAGTGAATTTAAATACAACTAAGGTAAGGTATTTACTGTATGTGATTTATATACATTTTTCTTTCTAGAAGACCTTTGACTTTACAGTCAGATCAACCTAACCTCACCCCCCTTTCCAAAACGAAAAGTTTTGCTTTGAGTTGATTTTTAACAATTCCCCTTTAATAAAGTAATGTGAGGAAAAAAAGTTTTACCAACGGAAGTTAATAAACAAATGTTAACCTGCTATATAAATGTTTAATAGTGAATTCCCTTTGATTTGCATACAGCTGTGCTTAGATGTCATTTTCTTTGCAATTTTCTTTACAACAAAACCTAGTCAGGCTTAGAACAAATTCCATAAATCCAGCTAATCCAAATAAGGTGGTGGAATTGCTAATATCGTAAAACAAGTAATAGGGAAATGAACAGTACACACTCGTGGATGTTTCTTAAGGTCAGCTGAGCCTATTAGAATGAATTTGGAAAGGTTACTATTGTCTTTTGTTGATCTCCAATCAAAACGGTAGTGGAGAAAAAAGGTCGCTGAATGAATCAGCCTGACTGTAATATTCTAATCTATCAAAGCACAAAAAAACAAATACTATATATTCATGAAACATTCTCTAAAATTCTCTAATACATTAAATCCAAAGTAATGGCAAGATGGTTTGTTGGCATCCTTCAATTTGGGGATTTAAGCGTTTCTTCAAAGGCTGCTGCATTATCTTGGTACCAATACCTTTACAATTTATAATAATTTGCTTAAAAAATAAACGGTATTTTTTACTTGGTGTGCAAGCTTTCTTTTCTGTTTTGTTGCAAATATCCATAATGAAAGATAACGTTTCTCAGCAATGCATTCAGTAGAGCTCGGCTGTACGTGCCGTTGGCATCTTTCTGTGCTTTGATGTGAATATGAATGATCACAACCTCCTTAGGGATCCTGGACAGTCAGGCACATAGAAGAACCCAAATGATAAGTTTTTTTTTTCTCAGCAGATGATTAGAAATAATAACAGTGCATTTGGATTTGTTTGTTGATAAAGCAAAAAAAGAGAAAGATTTTTTAATGAAATTTGGCCACTGTCATGTGTGTGATGGGGAAAACTAGATATTATTTTTTTTTAATTGCCTTAAACATAGGCGTGGATATATTGCCTGTGTAGCAATTCAACAGAAGCCTGTGGGACATGGAATTCCATACTAAGACCTGTCTTTTAATTAATTAATCAGCATGTTACCAGTGATGCAATGATCGTTTTACAAGAGCATTTTTTTAATAAATAAATGGGCTTGCAAAATTAATGCAGCCAAAACATAGCCTTGTACTAGATCCTACACCAGCGAATAAAACCTCTTTTAGACAGTATCCTGCCTCTGTGGGTACCGGTCAACAAACCAGCAGTTTTTTCTAGCCCTGGACCCCCATCCCTCTCCTTCTTTTAATTAAAGTAGCCCTAGTATTGGATTTAATTTTCATCTTAAGTGAGTGCATGCTCGGTAATGTGTAAGTATAGCACTGTCAGTATGTATTATCTCTCACAGAGATAACAGATCTTGACAATACCTTTATTTGATTCTCTCTCCAGAAGCACGGAGCAATCTTTGTTCGGACATCATCCAGGTTTAGCATCTATTTTCTGGACTACGATTTGGATACCTGTGCAGTTCTTGGCACATATCAACTGCTGTCGAAAGCTCTTACCTTTTGGCTTGCAACAAATTTACAATCTAAAGCAATATAGGTATGATTGATACCCTGTAGCACTGAATGTATAGATATAGTGAACAAAAATAGTTGAGTAAATAGGGCTTTGAAGGTGCATATATACTACCCTCAGGAAAAGATACACCTAAAGAACATATATATAAAAATATATTTACATTTTATTCCACCATAATATTAAAAACAGGGGTAACAACCCACATTAGGAATCAATTTAGATTAATATAACAAGAGATTCAGCACCCCCCCCCCCCCCCATACACCTTCCCCAGATAAGATACTTTAGTCACTGTTGAATGTACATATCATGTTACATAAACTATGGGGAGGTGTACAGTCCCAACGCATTTTGCAAATTGAGCTTCTTCAGGGGTTCAGGGGCTGCAACTGCTGAGAGAAATATAAGATTTGGCATGTGCATACTGAGAAACACAATTTAAACACATAAAAGATTACTGTCATACATGTTACTCAAAATCAAGTATATCATCAAACAATCAATAGAAAATGGCTAATCATACGAGTGGGTGCCCATCGAAGGCCACAAAGCACGGAGCCAGGAATGGAAGCTGACCAAACGTGGCTATATTTTTAGTTCCCGTGTTCACTCCACCCCCTCCCCCCACCCCATTTATAGCATTTTTTTTTTTCATTTTTGCTTTGAATTATATTTCAGATACTGTAATTCTCCTCTATCTATACATACGAGGATGAATTTGGATGTTTCCTTTCCATCTCTATAGTGCCTTTCTCCTTTGTTATTATATGTCCCTAGCACCCCTTATTACTGCCCCATATGAGCAGTTTTTTCATGGGTAGAGATATATTTTCTAGATATTTTGTGTGCCCCTATAGGGAACAGTGGAAATAAAGGAGCTGTGAGGTTATGTCCTTCTGCCTCGTGAATATCACCTGCATGCCCCAGGTTTGCCTCTTGGGGCACGGTTCCTTTTTATGGTCCGCTTCTGTTCCTGGCTCTGGGCTGTGTGTCCTCAATGTGCCCCCACCCATATGAGCAGTCATTTTCTATTGATCATTTGATGATATACTTGATTGTGAGTAACATATAATAATCTCATGTGTTGCAATTGTGGAGAAAGGAGGGGGGGGTGGATTGTGGAAAGGGTGAGTTGTGCTTTACTCTTTTTATTTTTTATCAGAGAGGGGGTAGCCAGAAAAAAAAAATGAACTGGACTTACCCTTTAAGAAATAGTTCTGACATAAATAATATGTTCTACATGATGGGGTTGATTTACTAAAGGTAGAATGCACACTTTGAAAGTGCAGCTGCTCCACGGCTTAGTAAATGAGGTAAAGCTTCACTGTACCAAGTATACCCAAACAAGGAAAAAAAACAGCATTTTTGCTTGCACATGATTGGATGATGAAAATACCACATTTACTAAGCTCTGGGCAAAATAAGTGCAACAGCACTTGCAAACTGCACAGTCTATTTGCCTTAAGAAAATCCACCCCAATATGTTGTAAAATTGTAACCATTATTCAACTAACTAGAAGAACATATAAGTCGATACATATATATGTGAGCACAAAGGAGGTATACATGTTACACTGTTGTTTATACATAGTAAACTATATGCAATCTTAAAAAAAAAAATCCTGGCACAGGTCAATTGCCATGATCAGGTCCTGCGCACCAATATATTATGCCGATCTCTGAGAATCCTCCCTGTAGACTGCATGTCGGTGGTTCTACTTTCAGACACAAAAGGCAGTGAGTGGAAGCAGTCAGGCATCACTACATGCCATTTATGCTCTCTGTATATAATTAAAGCATTTAACTGCAATCTCTTGAGTTTTCCATATATAGGGGAGCAGGGGGTGGCAAGAGAAAATGCTGTTATTCAGTACATCCATAGGAATAGACAATGTAATGGGTCAGGATAGAAAGACATTCCCTGCAGTTCTTGTATGGGGGCAATAGTATGAGGAGGCACATTTTAGAATGGCATTTTAGAATAGCATGGTTCTTACTATATCTGCTGGCTTCTAGCTAAATTCTTGATTTGCCTATCCTATAATATATGCTAAGGGGAAACATTAAAATGATTCATCCACAACAAAGCCACTTCCAAGCTCTAATTTAGGACACATGGTAAATTATTTTTAGTATTGTTCAGGCAGATATAACAAAGCAACAATTAATTCAGTTATGTACTCAGTAAAAAACAAAAAAAGCTGAATGTGTTTTACAATGCTACTAGTGTATCTACCTGAATTTGATTGCCTCCTGTAATCTCTTGTGCAGTAGAGCCGGGACTGGGAGAGGGATGAGAAACACCACATTCAGACTGCTGTATGCACATGTGCTGACAAGAGGAGAAAGCAGAGGGGCAAGCTTATCAATCTACTGCGGATTCTTCACTGTTCAATCACAGGCTGGGGATAGGGAGGCAACGTTTCCGCAGTAGAAAAAAATAAAGTGTCTCTTCTTCTTTTTTTAGGCTGTTAAAATCTTAAGACTAGACAGAATAACATAGCTCTTATATATGTATCTATATATCCTATATATGTAACTAAAGCTGCTCCCTTCATGCAACCAGTCCCCCAAAGCCTCTCCTCTTTGGTGTTCCCTCCATCGTTTGGTGCTCCATCCATCCGTCACAGCTGTAACTTCATCGTATACAATGCAGGACCAACAGTGGGCATGCCCGGAATCAAGGCCCAGGAAAAAAAGGTGAGCACTGGCTGCTAAGGGAGGCAGGGGAACAAAGAATATGCCAAGTAAAAGTCCATTTTGTGTAATAGTGTATGCATAAACATGCATTTAATGGCAGAGGGTCTTTCCAGTTCCCGAAAGTTCAGTCAAAACTGTGTATTTAGCCATTTACCTAGAGCAGGGATGTGCAATTAGCGGACCTCCAGCTGTTGCAAAACTACAAGTCCCAGCATGCCTCTGCTTTTGGGTGTCATGCTTGTGGCTATCAGAGTCTTGCTATGCCTCATGGGATTTGTAGTTCTGCAACAGCTGGAGGTCGGTTAATTGCATATCCCTGACCTAGAGCATTAAATGAGGTAGAGCTTCTAGATGTACGTATTTCTGAGGAAAGGCCTAAAGGCTCAACTCAGTGCTGTATCATTATCAGGAGGATTACAGTGATTCTTGGATGGAAGTATTGTAAAAATATTTGTTTTTTCAAAGTTTTATCAATGAAATGGTCTATATAATATCTCCTTTTAAAATAATAGAAATATGGCCAGGGGTGTAACAAGGTCTTGTTTTATGCCTAAAAATGTTGATGTCAAATATACCTACCGTATGTGTCTCTTTTCCATCTGTGAAAATTGGGGCTTTATACTGTATACATATTAAAAAATGTTTGAGAGAATGAATTTACATTATCATTCTATTTTTATGAGAATTATATTTAAGGCCGGTTTCACACCTATGCATTTTTTAGTGCGTTTTCAGTTTTTCAGAAACACACTACAGTCCACTTAACATGGTTTCCTATGGATGTAATTCCCATCTGTGCATTTTATGGAAAGGACCAGGAACTTTTTTCTGGTTTTTGGTTCCATAGACTTCAATGGATCAAAAGTGTGTATTAAAAAAAGGCAATATGCACCTGGAATATGCAAACTGCAACCTGCATAGGTGTGAATCAGGCCTCAAAGACAGGCAATTAAACAGATTACATACATGGCCTCAGCTTGGATGAAAAACAGGAGCAGGAGAGAGCGTTGAGTCAACATCAGAAGAAAAACAGAGGGAGAAGACAGCAGACAAGACCCGACAGAAGCAGAAGACAGCGGACAGAGGGAGAAAAACCAGAGAGGGCTAGAAGACATCTGCGGAGAGCAAAGAAGACCTGGAGAGGGGAGAAGAACCGGCAGAGGCAGACATCAGCGGAGGAGGCAGAAGAGTCAGAGAGGGGAGAAGAATCTGCAGAAGCAGACATCAGCGGAGAAGGCAGAAGAGCCAGAGAGGGGAGAAGTCGGAAGAGACACCGGAGCTGCCTTAATAAATTAATATAAAAACCTGTGTACAGTGTTTTTTTTACACTTTTTTTTTAGGTGAATGGGTAGGGGTACAATGTACCCCATACTAATTGACATAGGGTGGGGGGACGGGATCTAGGGGGCCCCTTGTTAAAGGGGGCTTCCAGATTCTGATAGGCCCCCCGCCCGCAGACCCCGACAACCAATGGCTAGGGTTGTCGGGGAGAGGCCCTTTTTCCCATCAACATGGGGACAGGGTGCTTTGGGGTGGGGGGGCGCAAAGCCCCCTTGCGCTAAAACTGGAGCATGCTTCTAACTTTAGCTTGTTCAATTAAGCTTTGATAATAAGACATCTTTCACACTGAGGCGGTTTTCAGGCATGTTAGCGCTAGAAATAGGCTCTAAATAGCGCTGTATACTGCACACCCAAAACGCCCTGCCCATTGAAATTAATGGGCAGCATTTCCAAAGCGTCTGTAAAGCGATTCGGAAGTGCCGCAACACAGATGTTTTTAACCCCTTCTTTGGGGTTAAGAGCGCCCGTTAGCAGCTGAAAAGCACCACTTAAACAGCGATAAATCACCTCTAAAACCAGTGGCCCTTTAGAGCTAGCACAGTCGCAGCCCTAGTGTGAAAGGGGTCTAAAACCTGGAAACTGATTGGTTTCCATGCAGAGCTGCACCAGATTTTGCACTCTCCAGCTTTTGTAAATCAACTTCATACTGTCTGCATCTAGGGTCGCTCATTTGTCCCTGTATGCATAGAATGGATGTGTGGCTAAATGCACACAGCCACAGTGCCTTCCATTTATTTTTAGCGCCTGTGTCTGTACGTAAACACCTGAGATACAAGACCACAGAAATCACGCTACTGTATATACTGTATGGCTCTCTGCAGCCTTGGGAATGAGACCCAAAGCCAGGTAAATGCAATATATATATATATATATATATATATATATATATATATATATATATATATATATATATATATATATATATATATATATATATATATATATTTATTTATCTATTTTATTTTTTTGCATAGAATTGTTTCACTTGGCAGAGGGTGGTTTTTAATCTGGGGGGGGCATCTTAATTTACTTTACCATTCATATTGTTGGTCTGCTAATCCTTACCTAATTTATTAATCTTCAACTTATTAGATACACAAGAAAGTGTTTGTACATCATGTACAGCCAAGTACCCATTGTATGTGTTTAGTATAAAATACAGGAGACCAGAAAGGGGAAAATATCCTTTAAATGACCTATTTCAGTCAGTCTCTTCTGTCCAGGGGTGATCATGTTAGACCCAGAGTACCAGCAGGCAGGGGTATGAATTTGCAGCTCCATCCTGACCTGCGAGTTAACAAGTAAATCGGGTGCAGTCAAGAAGAACACATCTGTCTTCTACAAATGATGTACAGGAATAGCTTGGCAGTTTGATGCACTTAGATGAAAGGTGAAGTAGCTTTCCCGTTTTTTCTTTTTTTTTTCTTTCTTTTTTTAATTTGCTTGCAAAGCATTGTCTTTTCATCTTTTCGCCCACATAATTGTCTCTGCGTTTCTCTATGTAGTACTTTTACACGTGTGCAAGATAATGCACAAGTCGATGGGGTACAATATCACACCCGATGGTTTCATTATAAAGTGTGAACTGAAATGTCAGGACAATTCCTTCAAGTGGGTGATTGCTATTGCATTTAGGTTATTTTTTTCTACCACATTTTTAATTCTTTGAAAATTGTGACCGCATGCAGGGAAGATCCTTCAAATTTTCAGCCAAATTAACCCTATACTCCCGGGGATCCAAGAAGCAACTTATGAAAACGATATGGTGAACATCAAAACAATATGAATAGGAAGCAGCAGTAACAAGCAGAACCTTGTGCAGATGATCAGATGCACTATCATATTAAGTGAACCCCACAACGTGGGTCCCCATAACTTCTGCAGGAAACCTTGTTTCATTTCTTGTGTTGCAAAAGTAACTCCTGGGGGAGCAGCAAAAATTTGTTGCAGAATATTGTAGTGAAACCCTCAATCAAGATGTCTTTGTTAACCACGTGTCCATGAAGATTTTACCCCGTTCATGGCCAGACCATGAAACTTCACGACCAGACCATTTTTGCTATTCACCACTGCTCTACTTCAACTGGTAATTGCACAGTCATGAAACACTATGCAAATTAAATTTATATAATTTTTTCACACAAATAGTGCTTTCCTTTGGATGTATTTGATCGCCACTGAGGTTTTAATTTTTTTATTATACAATTATTTTGTCGTTTTATAAAACGTTTTATAAAACGACAAAAAGCCCAAAAATGTGGAACAAAAGCTATATTGTCTACTTTGTTATAAAACATATTCCAAAAAAGAAAAAAAAAATCTTCATAAATTTCTGCCAAAATGTCTTTAGCTACATGTCTTTGGCAAAAAAAATAAAAAAATAAATCCTAAAAAGTGTATACTGATTAGTTTGTGTAAAGTTATAGCATCCGCAAACTATGGGATATATACTGGAATTTATACAGCTATAAATGGCACAGTCTTCCATACCCTATACCCAGAAGCAAGCCAGCAACATACATGTTGCCAAACTTCCTGCGCATGCTCAGAAAATTCAATGCATGCTCAGAAGCATAGAACTTAATTTTCTCGGCTCGTCGTAGTGTTGTATGACACCGCATTCTTGACGGTCGAAAGTTCAGAGAACTTTTGTGTGACTGTGTGCATGCAAGACAGCTTGAGCGGAATCCCGTCGGAAAAACCATCAAAGCTTTTTTCAACCAAAATTCCGATTGTGTGTACACGGCATTAGACAATTTTCACTACAGCAGGTTTCCCAATTGGAGGATTTATTTGCACCACCTGTGATTATTTTGGATTTCCAATATTCTGTACCAGAGACAAGGGTCACTGGGACCTTTCCCTATTCTACCCTTAACTAAATTATGTTTGGCTTTATATATATATATATATATATATATATATATATATATATATACACACACACTTTAAAATGTATCTAAACCCAAGAACACAATATATATTGCAGTTTATCAGTCCCTAGATATACCGTATTTATCGGTGTATAACACACGCCGGCATATAACACGCACCCCAAGTTTAGGAGAGAATTTTAAGGAAGAAAACTTTTAGGAGGGATGTTTCAGGAAAAATAACTTATATTTAAATGCCCATCAATGCAGCCTGATCAGTGTCCATCTGCAGCCTTGTCATGCAGCCTTGCCACGCAGCCTTGTCAGGGTTATTGCAGCCTTGTCATGCAGCCTTGTCAGTGTCTTTTCCAGCTTTGCCATTTAAAAATGGCACTGCTAAGATACAGAGCCCGATGTCCTGCTTTCAGCCGCCTTCGGCAGTTCTCGGCGGCTTTCGGCCCTTCTCGACGGCTTTCGGCTGCTCTCGGCCGAAAGCCGCTGAGAACGTCCGAGGGGGGCCAAAAGCAGGCTCATAGTCGGAGGGGGGTCGGCGTATAACACGCTCCCACAATTTTCCCCTGAATTTAAGGCAAATACGCAAATAAATACGTTAAATTGCTTTTTTTCTGACTTCTTTTCCTTTACTTTCACCTGGTGATCCAGCAAGTAACACACTTCCTAGGTTTCTTTCTTCCTGTCCTAGGGCAACAACCCTCACTTGCACTACTGTTTCAGGACAATAAAAACAGGACATGACTACAGGACTCTATCCCAATATTCTTCATAACATAAAAGGTTCTGTAGTCCTTACTTATTAACTTACTGTACTCTATCTATGTTGGAGCAGTCACCCTAGGACAGAATTATAGAACACCTCTCATAATGTTCATAACATATGGAGGAGGTAGTCTGTAGTCCATACATGTAACACAGGCAGAGCTGATAGGACTGCTTGGGATTCCGGCACAGCACAGGTAGTGCGCACAGAAGTTAGGAGCTCACTGGATTTCTAGAAGGGTGAACAGGTAATTTTCTGTACTTGCAGTGTTTTAAAAAAAAAAAAAAACATAAGAAAATTTGCATGTTTTGTAGAGATGTATTGACTTTTGTTCTGATAGATACACTTTAAAAGAGAAGTGCAGCCTGAGCTCGTTTGGCTGGACATCTCCTATGGGTGACAGGAGTGCAATTCGTTTTTTACTCCTGTGATCCATTTTCAGCAGAGAGCTGTCTGAAGTCCTCTCTCTGCTCACATGACTGAAATCAGTTCCGGCCCCGCGTCATCACAATAAAGTCTGGATCCACCGGATGCCTGGACTGATGCCTGTCTCTGCCTCTCAGCGAGCCGCTGAGGGACAGAGACGGCTGCTCCCCGCCCCTCCATGGCTCAGCGCTCCAATGAGCGTGGGGGGGCACACCGGAGAGCTGCTGACTGACAGGCAGCAGCTCTCTGCTTGGGGAGCTGAGAGAACCGAGCCATCAGTGGTGTTTGATCGCTCAGTTCTCAGTGCAGAGGCGCTGGGGGAACGATGCAGCATCGGGGGGGGGGGGGGGGAAGAAAAACCCATACCTTTCTTTTAAAGATGATCTTCAGCTTTACTTTCACTTTAAATAGTTTGTAACACTGGATTAGCTTTAAAAAGAATCTATACTGAATAGTTTCTTTAGTTATAATGTCCAGAGCTAAAACTGAAGATGAACATTAAGCAGTTAATTGCAGACGGCAGCTGGTGCTTGTCTGCCTTCCAACCCTTCTCCTGAGTTACTTACTGCAATGCTGTGAGTCAAACCCAAACAATAAAATCAAATATATTGCAGCTTACAAATCCTTAGATGTGGTGGCTGCCTTAGCTTTCTTTATTTAGGCTTATTTTTTCTTCCTTTCTTTCACCCGCTGATCCTGCCCGAACATACTTCCAGTTTTAGGGTATTCACCTTCCTAGTGAAGACACCTTCGGACATCAACATTGTCAGTCTGGGGAAAGGGTAGCGTTGGACTGAAAGATTTAGACACTTTATAATCAGTTACAGCCAATAAATAGTTATTTTTGTTTTCCTTTTGAGATAAAGGTTTTACATAGATAAATATGATCTGATCATTGTAAGCACCCATGTCAGTGGTAAATGGTGAGTCTCAACCCTCTAACTGTTTCTTTGTTTGGACAGTTACAGTATATCACAAAAGTGAGTACATCCCTCACATTTTTGTTATACTGTAGGTCTGTAGGAAGCTGAAAAGGAACGAAAAACGCGTAAAAAACAAAACAAAAAGAAAAACAATGCACGCATCCCATCTAAGGATTGGTGAGCTGCAGTTTATTAAATTTTTGGTTTTGGTTTTAATACTGTTCAGAATAATATGTTTAATCTATGTTTTTCTTTGTTTTTATTTTTATTTATTTATACCATCCACACAGCTAAAGGAAGGACACTCCCTTTCCATCCACTAGATCTACTTTTCCCATGGGAATTTTTTTTTTTAAAAGGCAGTCAACAAATCAAATGTTAGTGTTGGGTTTTCTTATGGAAAACAAGTATTATGAAAAACTTAAATAGATTGTAAGGAACAATGGCAAAATTCCAGTCTGGGTATTGCATTTTCTTCCAAGAGATTTTGACCGCCACCTTCTTGAACTATAAATTTTTGTGCGGCCTCGGTTGAAGCCCAAAGGTACCCCCCAACTGCTTCCCCTCCTCACCCCCCCCCCCCCCCCCAGCCCTTCGCTGTCCCTTTCGCCCTTCCCAGTTTACTGCTTATTTCTTTTTATTGCTATACAACATTGTGCTCATTGACATAACTAAGACTGGAGCCAGGTCCTAACCTTGGACCTTTATGATAGCACAACCGCTATGGTCTGTTATCACTCTTAACGTAATTGACTATGGATACTTTTTGTAGAGATGTTTATAAGGCTAACAAGCCCTTTTTTTGGCATTATACTGTTACTGTATGCTTCAGTGATCATGGATGTAACCCTGTATGTTTTCAATGATCCTCCCTGAGGTGCTCTGCTGTACTTGTACATTTAGGCAAAACCCAATAAAAATATTGAACAAGAAAAACACAAATATTTTCCAATGCATCCACTCTGTATTCTGACAATTGAAAGTATGAAAATAAATAATACATGATATCAACAGAAAATGTTATGAAAGTTTTGAGTACAAGAAGCAAAACATACAATAGTATACATAGCCCTGCTATAAAAGGAGAAAGAAGAATTCACAGCCAACATAAAGTCCTTTGTAAGCATGAGAAATCAGTCCATAAAAGTACTAGCATTTATACCGGAGAGGAGAAAATAAGCTTCTCCATGATGAGAACACCCTTTAGAAACCCGCTCACCAAAGCTCATCGGTCAATTAAACAAGGTCTAGCAGGACGTGTCAGCTGGATCCATCCTCTATCATATTTTCAGTATCCACCACTAGGTATTCTCTCGAAGTGTAACCCTGTTTATTATTCATTATTAATAATAAGACGTCATACTCACAGTGTAGCGTAATAAACATTCCACATTATTATAAAATAATTAAAACCACAAATATAAAAGCTGCATCTAACATCAGCATATATACAGTATGGAATAGACTGCTTGCCTGCAAAACCTCTGTTAAAACCTCCCACGTGTTCTATCCAATAGAACGTTCTAAAAGGCACAAAACATGACATACATGCCTATTAAAATACTCCTCATGACCTCCTATTACTTAGTCACCTTATAAAAATGACATTTTATATCAGCAGTTAGACTGAGCGGCGGTAAAGTATAAAGAAATAGCTTGAGGGATCATTGAGAACATACCCAATTAGCAGCCAGTCAGTAACATAGATATAAATCACTAAAATCGCTTATAATATTTACAACGTCAATTTCATTTCAAAAGTAATCACCAGTATTTGAAAATCTACAACTTAAATTAAAATAACACCAGGTGCCAAAAATGTCCTTGTGCAGGAACTTCCTGTGATGGGGGATAACACTGTATTCCTGTCTTCCAATTATGCTCCTCTGTTGTCACCCTATCACATGAGCTTGTGCTGGAGACTATACGTGGCAATGCCAATGTTCATTGTACAGGTATCATCTGCAGTTTACACTATCAGGAAGACCACCATAAGCTAAAACATGCTGTTATGCCTAGCACACATGCATGTAGACAGGAAGTAGCAAAAAGAAAAAAAAACTGTAGGAGATGTAAAAGGTGATTTTTTTATTTTTTTTGTACTCACTGTATAATTCTTTCTTTGATGTTCACTGAGGGACAATGGGACCTTCTGTATTCACTATATAATCCCTTTCTCTGATGTTCATTGAAGGACACAGAACTGTACTAGACTTTCTTAAGCAATGTTCATGGAAGTTTAGGGTTCCTCCAAAAGTTACTAAGGATTTCTTGAGCAATGAGCGATTTGTGACTCTTTTAAGCTATTTGGAAGGAAGGAAATTCTTCCCACCGGCCACAGATGTAAAGGAGGCCACGCCTCCAAAATGCATTGTCATAGCAACTCTGCAGGCTGACGTTCTGCTCTCTGACTCTCGGTCTCCATCGGCTCTTTCTTCCCCCTGCAGTGAGTGCATCGTAGCACAGCCCCGGCTGGTCTGGGCGCATGCATGGTCCACAGAGCATGCCTGAGGTGACACCGAGCGGCTTGTGAGCATACAGCGTGTTGTTCCTCAGTCATCGGTACATCTTGCAGGGGCCATCCAGGAGATGAGATCATGAGCCCTACATGCCTCATTTGTACTTTCAAGATGTGAGTGCAGCTAATTGGAAATCTTTTTCTTAATTGCAGAGGCGGCTCTCTAATTAGGCATATAAGGCGGTTGCTTAAGGCCTCACACTAACAGGGGCCTCGCGACTGCCTAATTAAAGAGCCACCACTGCTGACAACAAAGACGCTGCTGCGTTAAGCTCTGGGAAGCAGCCAGTTAACATTGACTGTGAGCTCCATGGGCAGGCAGTAGAGAGAGGAGAAGGAACATGGCTGTGTCTTGGGGAGGAGGCGGGGCCAGCGAGGTGTTGTCCAGGGGAGGAGATTACAGCAGCCGGAGCAAAATTCCCACTGCTCCGCAGACATAGATAGTGCCCCCCCCAGCTGTCACCCCCCCACCACTGGAGTGCTCAGTGGAGAGGTCCCCGCACACCCGGAGGAGGCATCTGGCATGCAGTGGCGAGGAGGGGAAGAGGAAGTTACCACGGAATAGGCCTCACAAGTGCTATATGGAGCCAATAGAAGGGAAGGTAGGAGAGAAGAGGTGTTTGGGCCGCCCTCTGGGGCTGTCAATCAGTGGAGGGAGGATCTGGGGCTCCAGCTGTAGGGAGAGGCACAGCTACCATGCCCCAACCCCATTCTGCAGCCAGCGACCACCAACATGAGGGAGCCAGCCCCCCTCTCCCCATCCATGTGCCTGCAGCATCCCTCAGCCACAGCCAGAGACTGGTCTTTATATCAACTCCCTGTCCCATCCCCTCCATTTCCTTCCTCCTGATCATGTGTCACTAACAGTGAGGACAGCTCAGTCCTGTTCCAATGTCCCAGTGTGCCCATCTGTGATTGGCAGGCTCTGACCCCTCCCTCCACCCTGCCCTCCACTGCAGGGGGGTGAGATCCCAGTCCAGTGCTGATCTTCAGCCATGGTGGGCCGGGTGCTCCACATCCTGCGCTGACAAAGCCTGCTGATTGGCTTCTCTGCTGCTATCTCCTTCACTAAAACCAGCACTGGGATAGAGAGCACTGACACCAGCACCGAGATAGAGAGCACTGACTCCAGCACTGAGACAGCGGGCACTGACACCAGCACTGAGATAGTGAGCACTGACACCAGCACCAAGATAGAGAGCACTGACACCAGCACCGAGATAGAGAGCACTGACTCCAGCATAGAGATAGAGAGCACTGGCACCAGCACCGAGATAGTGAGCACTGACACCAGCACCGAAATAGAGAACACTGACACCAGCACCGAGATAGAGAGCACTGATACCGGCACCAAGATAGAGAGCACTGACACAAGCACAGAGATAGAGAGCACTGACAACAGCACCGAGATAGAAAGCACTGACACCAGCACCAAGATAGAGAGCACTGACACCAGCCCTCGAGATAGAGAGCACTGACACCAGCACCGAGATAGAGAGCGCTAACAACAGCACCGAAACCGAGAGCGCTGATACCAGCACTGAGATAGAGAACACTGACGCCAACACCGATATAGAGAGCACTGACACCAGCACCGAAATAGAGAGCGCTAACAACAGCACCGAAACCGAGAGCGCTGATACCAGCACTGAGATAGAGAGCACTGACACAAGCACCGAGATAGAGAGCACTGACACAAGCACTGACACCAGCACCACGATAGAAAGCACTGACACCAGCACCAAGCTAGAGAGCACTGACACAAGCACAGAGATAGAGAGCACTGACAAGCACCGAGATAGAAAGCACTGACACCAGCACCAAGCTAGACAGCGCTGACACCAGCACCGATATAGGGAGCACTGATAGAAGCACCGAGATAGAAAGCACTGACACAAGCACCGAGATAGAAAGCACTGACACCAGCACCAAGATAGAGAGCACTGACACCAGCACCGAGATAGAGAGCACTGACACCAGCACCGAGATAGAGAGTGCTGACACCAGCACCGAGATAGAGAGCATTGACACCAACACCGAGATAGAGAGCGCTGACAGCAGCACAGAGATAGAGAGCGCTGACAGCAGCACCAAGATAGAGAGCACTGACACCAACACCGAGATAGAAAGCGCTAACACCCTAGGTAGGTGTTGTTTTGTTTCCCACTCCCCTTTTTTTTCTCCCCTTAGTACGGCCCCCATCTTGGAGAAGATGAAGGGATTATGTGTCACATCACTGAACGCTAGAGGACTTAATATTCCCGAAAACGTAAAATGCTATTAAATGATTTAAAACGTCTTAAAACTGATATTGGCATGGTGCAAGAAACACATTTGAAGGAAGGAAAATTTCCCTATCTCCAAAGTAGACATTTTCCAAACGTATATCATGCTTTTAATCAACAGGCTAAAACCAAGGGAGTTGCTATTTTAATTTCTAACCGTATCATGTGGTCTCTGCTGGATAGATGCCAAGACCCAGGGGGAAGATATTTATTCCTTAAAGGGTCTATAGGAAATGTTAAGGTGACTCTTGCAAAAGTTTATCTCCCAAATATACATCAAGATAGTTTTTTGAGCAAAGTTCTATCCAAATTAATGGTATTTAGGGAGGGAATATTGATCATAGGGGGGGACTTTAATGTCCCACTAGATCCTAAGCTAGACACCTCTAATGGGACATCCTCTGTTTCTGGGAGAATTAGGAAAAATATCCTTCGGAAATTAGATGAATCTCAATTGGTTGACCCCTGGAGGGCCTTTCATGCAGAAGAGAGGGATTTTACATATTTCTCGATATTCACGAATCGATTTCTTTTTATTGCCACAACAAATTCTCTCGTTCGTACAGGACACTCAGATAGGTAATATAACCTGGTCCGATCACGCACCAGTTATAATTAAGATCTTTTTGAAGGGTGCTACCCACAAGACACATTGGAACTGGCGGTTAAATGAAAGCCTGCTGCAGTACCCTGAAATACGAGAAGATGTGGTTAAAGAAATCGACTCATATTTCCAAATTAATGACAATGGAGAGATTGATGTAGGGATAGTCTGGGAAGCCCATAAGGCAGTAATTAGAGGAATTCTAATAAAACATGGATCCCGGAAATTGGAAAGGATAAGGGAAATAGAGATACAACATAAGATGACAACGGGGACGGAAATGGGAATATAATTAGCACATCTAAGAAGACAACTCTCTGATCTCTTGCGGTAAAAGGCAATGGCGGCACTACAGCAAGGGAAGAGGTTAATATATGAATCGGGAGATAAATGTGGCAGGCTGTTGGCCAGAAAACTAAAAAAACAACAACTTCGTTCATATATACCTTATATTAAAACAAAAGGAGGTCTAAAATCCTCAATACCGAAGGATATAGTAGAGGAATTTAGAAAATATTATACTTCATTATATAATCTCCCGGTGCCTTCCCAGTCTTCTTCATCACTAGAAGAATATCTTGAATCCTCACATTTAACGAGACTGCCGTCTCCGACACGAAGAAAACTTGAGTTACCAATAACAATAGAGGAGGTATCTACAGCAGATGAGGCATGGGAAGGCACCTGGCCCAGATGGATTCTCTCTGCAATACTTTAAAAGTTTTTTTCCCATTACTAGCTCCTTATATGGTCAAGACATTTAATGCATTAGGACAATTTGCTTTACCCCCGCCGCAGAAGTATTGAGAGCACATATTGTACTGATCCCAAAGGAAGGAAAAGATCCATCAGTTTGTAGTAGTTACCGTCCAATATCATTACTGAATACGGATTACAAAATATTCACAAAGATACTCGCGGCTCGCCTAGAACCATTTATGACGCAGCTGGTTCATTGGGACCAAGTGGGATTTGTTCCCACACGGGAAGCTAGAGATAGCACTATTAAAGTTTTTAACTTAGTTCAATATGTAAATCAGAGGAAGTTGCAGATTATCTTTGTGAATACAGATGCAGAGAAGGCTTTTGATAGGGTTAGCTGGCCCTTTATGCTAGGAGTACTAAAACAGATCGGCCTGGGAGATCGAATGCTGTATTGGATAGCAGGAATATATTCAACGCCACAAGCCTTGGTGAAGGCTAATGGAATAAATTCAGAAAATTTTTCAATATCCAATGGGAATGCGCCAGGGCTGCCCTTTGTCTCCTATTCTGTTTGCGTTGACATTGGAGCCTTTATTAAATAGAATTCGACAGAACCCAGATATTAAAGGTATCCCCTTAGGGGATCAGGAATATAAACTTTCAGCCTACGCGGATGATCTTTTGTTTTCACTTTCCAGTCCACAAATATCGCTCCCTAACTTATTAAGGGAAGTGGAGTGTTATGGTGCTCTGTCGAATTTTAAAATAAACTATATCAAGTCGGAGGCAATGGGGGTATCCCTGGAGCGTTCCACCCAAAGAAACTTGGAGAATAATTTTAAATTTAAATGGACAACGACGGCTTTGAACTATTTAGGGTTACAGATTCCACCCAATTTAATAGATGTATATGCCCTAAATTTTCCACTATTACTAAGGGAAGTTAGCATATTGTTAGATGAATGGAATAAAGCCTCACATTCCTGGTTCGGGAGATGTAATATTTTGAAAATGAATATAGTGCCAAAATTTCTCTATCTGTTCCAGGTGTTACCTATCTCGATTCCACCCACCTTCTTTAGTAAAACTCGAATAGCGTTTACAAAATTTATATGGGCAAGTAAATGGCCAAGGATTAATAGGAATTTGTTAATGCTATCTAAAGAGGTGGGTGGTATAGCGGCTCCTGATCTATATAAATATTATCAAGCTACCCAGTTAGGTAGAATTATTGACTGGTGCCGCCATAGAGATAGTAAAAGATGGATTGCCTTGGAACACCATATCAGCTCTATCCCCTTAGATAGAGCTATATGGTGCCATGCAGCGCTACCTTCTATATTAAAAATACATCCTTTAATAGGACCTACCCTTCGTATGGGTGCTAAGTTTACTCGGATACCCTAAATTTTCATCACCAGAATCCCCCCTGTTTCCTATTCTGGGGAATCCAAATTTCCCTCCCGGTTTGGAATCAGGAATATTTGGGAAATTAAAAAAGAAAGGATGTTTCCAGGCCTCACACTTTCTGAGGTTTGGTAAGTGGCCATCAATAGAAATGTTAACGCGACTAGGAGGACAATACGAAATACCCTTCTGGCAGGCGTTACAAGTTAAACACTTTCTTGAAACATTGGGACCCGCCGAAGGGTATGGTCGACCTCTCACTAAGTTTGAGAAGTACTGTGGGGAGAGTGAACCTCTCTCCCATATTATCTCTAAGATATATGCGTTACTAACAGCACCTCATGAGGATTTTGGTATAGCTAGTTTAGATAAGTGGGAAAGGGACCTTGAACAAACTTTTACACCATCCCAACAGCAGAAAATAATACATTTAACTTTTAAATCATCTAGATGTACTAAGATACAGGAATTAAATTACAAAGTACTAATGCGTTGGTATTACACCCCGCCTCGAATGAATAAATTCTCTTCAGAAATGTCGGATAGGTGTTGGAGGGGGTGTAAGGAGAGAGGCACCATAGCCCATATTTTCTGGTTTTGTCCAGTAATTAGACAGTTTTGGCAAGAAGTTCAGAGAATCTCTCAATTATTTACTGATTACCAGATCCCGGAAGACCCAGCTTTTTTCTTATTACAATGCTCACAAATTCCTTTAGAGAGATATAAGAACTCAATGCTATGCCATTTGGTGAATGCAGCCAAAAGCTGCATCACCATATGTTGGAAAGAGCCAGGGACACCTCGAATCTCTAATTGGTTAAATAAAGTAAGAAGAATTGGGATCATGGAAAAATTGATCCCTATGTCTTTGGAGGAAAGGGGATGTCTACTGCAAGTCTGGGCTCCATGGGAGTCATTTTTACAATCAGAAGAAGGGAAAGGGCTAATTGGAGAGGAACTAGAGAAATAGCTAGTAAGTGATGTGGCACTGGTCCCTCTGCCGGCAGGGGCAAAATATTTATATCTATTTGTTTGATTTGGGATTCCCTGGGGTGTTTTTTTTTCCTCTCTCTCTCTCCTCGGTTCTATAAGTCCCTCACGGGATCTAGGGCCTTGGAGCAGAGGGTTGTTGAGGGGAATCTTTATTGTAATATTGTTAGTTGCTTATAAGGAAAAAAAAAAGAAAAAAATTTGGCAGGAATGCACTGTGTATCATTGGTTAAATTAATAAGTTTTTGTTTTGTAAATTGATTTGATAAGTTGTTCTATGTAATTATTTTTAGTGATCTTTGTCATGTATTCCTGCAGAGAAATAAAGTATTTAAAAAAAAAGAAAGAGCTAACACCAGCACCGAGATAGAGAGCACTGACACCAGCACCGAGATAGAGAGCACTGACACCAACATCGAGATAGAGAGCGCTGACACCAGCACCGAGATAGAGATCACTTTAAAGCTCTTAATATATGTAATTTATACAGTTTTGTTTTTATCGCTTGAATTATTTTTCCCATTATGGGCGTGATTGGGGCCTCATGTCTAGGTTTTGCCTCACAGAGCCTAGAGCGGCCTCTGCTTAATTGTTTATTAAACAGTATTATAAAAGGGTGGCCGTGCACTCTCTTCCTCTCGTTGTTTGTGCAAATGTAAGGAGCATTCTTCCCACTGGCCACAAATATAAGGGTCATTCTTCCAACCGGCCACAAATATAAGGGTCATTCTTCCCACTGCCAATAAATATAAGGAACATTCTTCCCACTGGCCACAAATGTAAGAAGCATTCTTCCCACTGGCCACAAATATAAGGAACACTCTTCTCACTGACCACCACAATAATGTACAACAATCTGTAAATATAGTAAATATTAGCAGGGGCTCCATAAGACCTAAATGCCATTTCAAAGGTTCCGCCCTGTTAACATGGTTGAGAAAGCCTGTTCCATAACCTAGTAGTAGCATAATCCGTTATATACAGTATGTTCTTTAGTGCTATATCCCAAAATCAATGAAGAGAAACACGTGACAATCATTTTTGATACACCGGGGATCTGGCAAACATCATCCAATTAGGCTTCCAGAACAGAGAGGGGGTTGGGGGCTGTTTATGTCACTAGGTTGGTGGGGAACACAATGGCGTTGATCTACTAAAACTGGAGAGTGCAAAATCTGGTGTATCTGTGCATGGTAGCCAATTGGCTTCTAACTTCATCTTGTTCAATTAAGCCTTGACAAAAAAACATGACTGGTTCTAAGGACAGCTGCACCAGATTTGCACTCTCCAGTTTTAGTAGATCAACCCCAGTGTATTAAGAGTCATGGTGGGCCCCAGTGTGCAGCAGTCCAAAGGCTAATTATGACTCTTCTGCCTGTAGTCACAGGTTATGTAAACCTTGTTAGAAATATATGGGCACATGTCTTATTTTATAGAAAGCATATGATCAGAGATAGTGCTATAAGCAGCTTGCTGTCAGCGGTATGTTATATCCTTATAACGTTATTTATGGTAAAAACGAATTTACAGAGTTTATTCTCTGAACACAAACAGCTTCTAAACAGATGTGACTTCAGTGATCTGTTATTTAGTGTTGATAAATATTCTGCCCACACTGAATGAACAGAATAGCAACAATTAAATCTTTTCTCTTGGTTAAACCTTGGATTGCGGAGGTGGTAAAAAGATTGCTTTTCTGCAACCTGTGAGTGCAGTGCCCCAAGGCTACTGTCCTACCAGGTTACCCTGTGAAGGTCATTAGTACTATGTATACTAATAAACACACACCGCTATCAGATTAAAAGACAAAATGGTTCCCATGACAACAGCCGGACATGAGAGCGCTCCTAGATTCGGCATTAATTTAAAATATTTTTTTTTTCCACCGAGCCTCCTTGGAGTCAGTACTGTGAAACACAAGTGCTTGCAAGCTCTCTGTAATCTGCGGCTCTCTTTGAAAACCCATCCACTGTGTGTTGAAGCTGAGCCAATTAACATTAGGAGAATTGGGTGAATGGTGAAGAATCTGGCAAGGATATGTTTACCAATTAGCTCGTTTTTTATGATGCAAATGTTACACACCAGGCAGCAGGGGAAGAGCGAGGGAGACAGAAAAGCCAGCTACACTAAATATGAAACTGTTAATTGCATTTTCTGAGACACGGCTACAAGGTGAAACGAATCATACAAACGATAACTGAGTTCTGCCACCTACGGAGCTTTGCTCTAATACTTCTGCTAATCTGTTTGTTTTAAAATACCCCATAAATCTTTTCAGGGAAGGAAAATGCTAATCCCCATGCTACTAATGCTGATACAGTCGCTTTAAGAAAGCCAGATGATTTAAAGTGGCAATATCACTTTCTTGCTTCTCTTACTTTATATCTCTTTCCTTTACTTTGTGGTGTCTCCTCTGGGCCTGCTCACTTCTTATGTTGCTGGTATTTATAGATGGCTTCAATGTTGCCCTTATTTGTAGAGGACAAAAGGGCCTATTGAATCACCCTAAAGATGTTGCACCTGCCAGTCAAGCCAGTATAGAACTCAGCAGCCTCCAGGGTAGGAAGATACAGGCTTGGGACAATTGAAAGAAAGAAAACAGAAAATAGCTAAAATGTAGATTGTCTAAAGCAGTGATCTCCAAACTGTGGCCCTTTGCTTGCCTTTATCTGGCCCTAGAGGCAATATTCCTGCCACTGACACAAACAATGGGGAATATATCCTGCCCCTGACACCAACAATAGGGCATTATTAATTCTACTGACTCCAACGATGGGGCATAATTTCCAAAAAATGGGGCCATATTTCTCCCATTGACACCAACTATTCCTCCCCTTAATACCAAAGATTGAGCATTGTTTACTCCCACTGAGTACAGTAAACTGATCCTTCCTTTAGAAAGTATGGAGACCCCTGGTCTAAAGGTAAAGGCTAGAGCATTCCAGTAAGCTCATGTTTTTAGTTAATATAGTGTTTATTAAAATATTTTATAGTAATATTTGTAATTATTATTATTACTACAGTGTTTATCCTTTTTTTTTGAGTTGGTGTTTATTGAGGACCCACTCACACTACAATGTACTAAGTGATTTTTTACTGCATAAGAGCAACATTGCGAAAAAAAAAAAACTGTGCAATTCACAAAGAAACTCTTCCTAAAATCTTGCATGCGTTATCGCCTTTCGAAATACGCCTTAAATACCGCATATAAAACACACGCTGTTATCTCAAGCATCTGATATGATGCTTTTCCCAAAAAAGTGAAATGCCGTGTACACACGATCAAATTGTCCGGCGGACTAGGTCAGTGAGCCGGACAATTCGATCATGTGTGTGGGCTCCAGTGGAGTTTTTCATCATAAAGTCCGGCGGACTTAGAAAGTAGTTTTGACTCAAAATTTGTCCGCCGGACTTGGCTTTCAGCGGACAATCTGTTCATCAGTGTGCTAGTCCGGCGGACTAAGAATGACGCATGCTCTGAAGCAAGTACGAGAAGGAAGCTATTGGCTACTGGCTACTGAACTTCCTTTTTCTAGTCCCGTCGTATGTGCTGTACGTCATCGCGTTAGAAATCGCCGGACTTTTCGGAGCGTCCGTGTGTGGCCAAGTCCGTTCGTTATAAAGTCCGGCAGATTGTTTGCCGGATTGTTTGCCGGACCAATTTGACAATTTGATGGTGTGTACGCGGCATAAGGCAGCCAGCAATTCAGTCATGGCTGGTATGGCATCGCTTCTCCGGGTTGAGGGCTCAAGGTACCCTATGAGTTGGGTATAAAGCTTGATGATAAGTGGCTTGGAAAACTTGGACTTCTGCAGGGTATCTGCATCCGTGAACTGATCCAGCAGTGTGCACACCTTAAAGCTTCTTTCCTTTAAAAGGACCACTTGAGATTTTCTCCTCCTCCTCTTTTGCACTGCTTTAAATTCCAGAATACTGGATTCCAAGGGCTCATCCTCTATTCTATGCTGCCTGCCAGTCTCCAGAGACAACTCCTGATTAAAATCTCGCTGACCACTGCCAAAGTTATTGCAAGTTTGGAACAGTACTTATCTAACACATGCATTTTTTTTTTTATTATTATTTCCTTCTGTGAATTGACTTTAATGCCTTTTTATTCGGTATTTAACAAGTGTTTTTGGTGTTTGCACTAAATACCGCATATGAGCAATAGTGAATTTACATTTTTATTATCACATGCGTTATTTGGTTGTGTGAGGCCGCGTACACACGGGCGGACTGTTCGCCCAACTTTGTCCGCTGAACAGTGTTTGGGCGGACAGTCCGCTCGTGTGTGGGCTTTCAGCGGACAGTTTCAGCGGACAGTTGGACGGACAAGGTTTTTCGGAAATTCCGAAAAACTGTCCGCTGAAACCTTGTTTGAGCGAACAGTCCGCCCGTGTGTAGGCTTGTTCGTCAAACAAAGTTGCGCGCATGCTCAGAAAGGATTTTCACGCCGAAAGCTATAATGCAGTGTATAGGACGTCGTATTTTTCGTCCCGTCGTACGTGCCGTTCACGTCATCGCGCACGGTTTCAGCAAACTGTTCGTCCGTCGTGTGTGGCCATGTCCGTCCATGCTAAGTTTGAGCGGACTGTTTGCCGAAACTGTTGGACGGACAAAGTTGGGCGAACAGTCCGCGCGTGTGTACGCGGCCTGACCGTCATAACACATGCAATAACCTTTAGTGAATTGTGCCCTTTGTGTAATGACTGGCATTTTTCAGCACCGGACCAAAACCAATCACAAGGGCACATAGAAAACAATTGAACAATTGAAATGTGTCCCTTTCACACCATTATGCTCCCCAATGCTGGTGGTACAGTACAGACACTAGTGTGCACACATTAATACAGATTGTTTTACATAAATGGGGACTTGATACTTGGTTTGACTGGATACCTGGACACCCAGACACAGTCCAAGCAGGTTTATTCTGCTGTTTTATTTATCAAGGCAGTAAACAGACAGTTTCAATGTAGGTGGGCTTTGTACACCAAGTTGATAGCTTAAAGCAAATAAAGCAATATGTTCTTGGCTTTCAACTCAATTTATTAGGGTGTCCTCTAATGGGTTCAACACTTTATTTTTAGTGTTCTGTCAGCACTCATCCTGTTCACCCATCAGTAGGCTCTCTCAGCAGAGAAACTGAAAGATCCCTGGGCATTGGTCATCTCACATATATAAAGGCTTTTGTATAGCTGAGGGTAATAATGAAGTCTGCCTACCAGGTAAGATGAGGACCTAGGACTGGAGGCTTTACCTACTCAAAGCTCTTACAAGCCTCCAGGCTCCGGAATCCAGAGGGGAGTTATTAAGATTCAAAGAACACAAATTGTCTGTTTTCTCTATATCAGACACAGATGCTGGAGTACTTCATTATGTGTAGGTGAGAAACCTAGATGACAGATATAAACCATTCAAACTGAGCAATAGCATGCAAGACTGAGCAATAGCATGCAATGTCAAGCTGCAGCAAAGAAAATTTACTCCAGAGATAAAACAATAATCCTACCACTTTATAAAACTCTAGTTATGCTACATCTGGAGTATTCGGTCCAGTTCTAGTCACCAATTCTCAAAAAGGATGTGCTGAATCTGGAAAGAGTCCTAAGAAGGGCAACACAATGAATAAGTAGACTGGAGGACTTCAATTATGGGGAATGACTACAAGCACTAAACGTATTCTCCCTGTTTAAGAGATGCTTGAAAGGGGATATGATAGGGATGTACAAATATCTCAATGGTGATCCCAGCGTAGGAAGAAACTTTTCAGTCTCAGGGAGTGTAAGAGGACACGGGGTCACACAATGAAATTGGAGGAGAAGTGGTTTAACCTTAAGTTGCATAGGGGGCTTTCACTGTCACTGTCAGGGCAATAAGGATGTGGAACTCTCTTCCACAATTGGTGGTATCAGCTGGGAGTATTGATCATTTAAAAGACTCTTGGACATGCATCTTAGTGAACACAACATACAGGGATATGGGAAATGATTATTAACATTGACACACATACATCTACTGTACACAGGTTGAACTGGATGGACTAGCGTCATTATGCAATCTTACTTACAATGGAAACTATAACCCGGCTGCACTGCTATCAATCTATCCAATCAAGAGCCGGGAACCCATGGAGAGAGGGACAGTGCGTCCCTGTCGAGTAGATAAAGGGGCTCAGGTAAGTAAAGAGGCCCGGTCACTGCCAGGTGTTTTTTCACCTTAATGCATAGGATGAATTAAGGTGAAAAAACACAAGGGTTTACAACCCCTTGAAGCACTTGGCATCCGTAGGCCTTCATATGACATCCTCGGCTTTGTGGGGTTATATCTGAATGATGCCTGGGGCTACAGACAACATTCAGATATCGGCATTTTCAGCTGACGATTCTCTACACTAAAAGAATGATCATAGCGGCTGTTCCACCGCTTGATCATTCTTACGGTGGCGAAAGGGGAAGTCCCCCCTCCCGCCACCCTCCGGTGCTTCTACCGCCTCACCGCAGTGATCGGTGAGTCGGACAGAGGATCCGCCGGCCCCGGATGTTGATCATAGAGATTTCCGGCAGACCAGATGGTCGCTGGAGTCTCTATGATCGTCGGAGGCGGGGCGCGATGTTGTGACGTCACGCCTGGCTTCTGCTTTCAAGAAAACCAGTGCCGCCTTGGCTGAGAAGCGGTGATCTTTTTTTATTTTTTTTATTTCAGGCTTCCCTAGTGGTGCGATGTGGTGTCTTATTGACCCCACATCTCACTGTAAAGAGGGCCTGTCATATTTCTATTACAAGGGATGTTTACATTCCTTGTAATAGGAGTAAAAATTATCATTTTTTTTTAAAAGTGTAAAATAAAAATGATTATGTAAAATTAACAGTAAAAAAAAAATTAAAGTGCCCCCTCGCACGCAGAAGCGAACGCATACGTAAGTCCCACCCACATATGGTGTTCAAAGCACACATGTGAGGTGTTGTCGGTAGAGCGAGAGCAATAATTCTAGCCCTAGACCTCATCTGTAACTCAAAACACGTAACCAGTAAAAAATGTTGCCTATGGGGATTTTTAAGTACCGAAGTTTGGCGACATTCCACGAGTGTGTACAATTTTGAAGCATGACATGTTAGGTATCTATTTACTCAGCGTAACTTCATCTTTCACATTATGCAAAAAAAATGGGCTAACTTTAGGATTTTGTTTTTTTTAAAGCATGTTTTAAAAAAAAAAAAAAATGCATTTGAAAAATGACTGCGCAAATACCGTGCAAGATAAAAAGCTGCAATGAACGCTATTGCATTCTCTAGGGTGTCTGCTAAAAAAAACATATATAATGTTTGGGGATTCTATGTAATTTTAGAGAAAAAAATGATGATTTTTAAATGTAGGAGCAAAGTGTCAGAATTGGCCTGGATGGGAAGTGGTTAAGAACTGGGGTATGTAAACTTTTGATCAGGGTAATTTCGATAGTTTCTGTTGTCATTATGATTTAAAAAGAGTAAACACAGTTGATTGAAAATAAATGGTTTCAGCCAAACACTAACCATGAATTATATATATATATATATAAATGTAAAATATTAGGTCCCCTTTACATAACCTCATGCTAATGCCCAATCTTTGGGTTGGTCCTTTAGAATGGCACCCTATAGTGCCATTACGGTAAGCTGCATTCAAAAAGTTTATGGTTAATTGATTTTGATTGCTGTGCATTGGCAGTCCATACATAATGAATAGGCTGCTTTAATACAACACATGTTAATAAGCCACATAAGGTGCTTTATCGCAATGCACATCAATGAGCCACATAAGGCACATTAATGCACTGCGATGGCCAGGAAAAATGTGAAGGGAGCCTTAATAATGAAAACACATTTTCTGTGCCTGCGGTGACAAGATGTATAAAGTTTTTGCATTAATGTAAAATATGTAATCCGAAAGGGAAAGAAGTCAGGGTGGTGGGTTGCCTGATTCTAACCAAATCACAGAGCGAAAAGAAACAAAAGTCATTACAAAGGCCTTAGAAAAAAATGAGAAAGCAAAGAAAATAGAAGATAGAGCAAAGAAGGAATGGATTAAAAAAACCTCAGCAAGGCAGATATCGTAGCTGAATTCATGGCCAATCTTAAAGCAATTTTTGATGTGACTTTCACATTTACCAGGCTTGCTCTTCTATATATGTGTTGATTTAGCCTCATGTACACTGCTGCTGGTAAAAGGACATTTAGGAGCAGTTGGGTATTTTTTTCAGCTGTCCTCTATGTTATCTTATCAGTACATATACACAGGTTCATTTACAGTCCTTTCTAGGCAGCTGAGTTTAGAAGCTTTTTTTGGAACGCAAATAAAATGGGTTCAGAAGTTGTGTTTAGAGGCATTTCAAGCGCCAAGCGCTTCTAAACGTTGCTAAACGCGGTCACTCGTGTTAAGCCGCATTTTGTTTACAGGCGTTTCTCATTTTTGAAAAAAAATAATATATCTATTTTATTTAAAACACTTCTAAGCGTAAACACAGCATAACGCCGCTAAACGTGACATGTAAACACAGCAAAATTGATGTTTTAAACATGGGTTAGGCTCGGTTCACACAGGGGCGACTTGTCCAGGCGACTTCGCCGCCTGACAAGTCGCGCTCCATTCTGTACTACGGAACCGTTCTAACAGGAGCGACTCAAGTCGCTCCGACTTAGAAAAAAGGTTCCTGTACTACTTTTGCGGCGACTTCGAGCGACTTGCATTGACTTCTATACAGAAGTCGTTTTGCAAGTCGCCGCTGATCGTGTGCAGGTCGCGGCGCTGCAAGTCGTGCCGCCCGCTGTGTGAACCGAGCCTTACTGTCTGTCAAGTTAAATTGTTCAGGAGAGGTTGTAAAAATATTCCGTGTACATGAAGTCTAAGCCCTTGTACACACGGTTGGACGTTCGGATTTTGTCCGAAACTGGTGTTGCATACACACGGTCGGACAAAGTTGTCGGAAAATCCGATCGGTCGCAACGTGATGACGTTATTTAGTTACGATGGGACTACATTCAGGCTAGTAGCCAATAGCTTTGGTCTAGGAATTTGATCTGAGCATGCGTGCCACTTTGTCCGATCGGAAATTCTCTACAAACGATCGGATAGTCCTAAATTTTTATATCCAGCTCTTAAACTTTGTTGGTCGGACATTCCGGCAGAAAAAGTCAGATGAAGCCCACACACAGTCGGATTATCCGACAACGCAGTCCGATCGGACATTTTTGGTCGGAATGTCCGACCGTGTGTACAAGGGCTTAAATGTAGAGATTTTAAGATTAGACTTTAGAGGAAGTTTTCATTGCTTTGGTGCAATTACTTATTCTCCCTTTAATCTTAACATGTTAGCCAAACTGAGAAAGCGTTGTTCTGACAGGAAGTGAGGGGGGATTTCCTCCAAGGGGACACATATGACAAATAAAATGCTGACAGAGCATCCGTCCTCCACGCCTTACAAAATCAACAAATAGTCAGCTTGTTACCTGTATAGAAGCAGTATAGGAGCCAGAAATCTTGCTGATTGATAGGGGATCAAATACCCTTTCACTCATTAAAACTCACATTAATTTATAAGTTCTATAAACGCTAATTAATTAATTTTTAATATTCAAAGCAAACTCACGCATCCATCCATGTCGTGTTTTATTTGGTTGAGAAACCACTTTGAAAAACACCTTCCTAGCAATTATAATCACAGCCATCTTGGGTAAGGGCAGATGATAAATGTGTTTTATTGGGATTTTATGTGATAGACCAACACAATGTGGCACATAATTGTGAAGTTGAAGGAACAAAAATAAATGGTTTTCAACATTTTTTTAACAAATAAATTTGTGAAAAGTGTGGTGTGCATTTGTATTCAGCCCTCCAGGTCAATACTTTGTAGAAGCACCTGCAATTACAGCTGCAAGTCTTTTTGGGGATGTCTCTACCCAGCTTTGTACATCTAGAGAGTAACATTTTTATCCATTTTCTTTGCAAAATAGCTCAAGCTATGTCAGATTGGATGAAGAACGTTTGTAAACAGCAATTTTTAAGTCTTGCCACAGATTTTCAATTGGATTTAGGTCTGGATTTTGACTGGGCCATTCTAACACATGAATATGCTTTGATCTAAACCATTCCATTGTATATCTGGCTGTATGTTTAGGGTCGTTGTCCTGCTGGAAGGTGAACCTCCACTCCAGTCTCAAGTCTTTTGCAAACTCTAAAGCACCATACACATGATCAGAAATTCTGCCAGCAAAAGTCTGATGTGAGCTTTTGGTCAGAAATTCCGACCGTGTGTATGCTCCGTGTGTGTTCAGGGTGAGTGTTATTTTTCCTCCCCACAGTTCAATTTTGGTCTCAACTGACCAGAGCACCTTCTTCCACATGTTTGCTGTTTCCCTAACATGGCTTCTCGCAAACGGCAAACAGGACATATGGCTTTCTTTCAACAAAGGCTTTCTTCTTGCCACTCTTCCATAAAGGCCAGATTTGTGGAGTGTCCTGTGGACAGATTCTTCCACCTGAGCTGTGGATCTCTGCAGCTTCTCCAGAGTTATCATGGCTTCTTGGCTGCTTCTCTGATTAATGCTCTCCTCGCCCAGCATGCCAGTTTAGGTGGACAGCCATGTCTTGGTAGGTTTGTAGTTGTGCCACACTCTTTCCATTTTCAGATGATGGATTGAACAGTGTTCCGTGAGATGTTTCAAAGCTTGGGATATTTTTATATAACCTAACCCTGCATTAAACTTCTCCACAACTTTATCCCTGACCTGTCTGTTGTGTTCCTTGGCCTTCCTGATGCTGTTTGTTCAGTAAGGTTCTCTAACAAACCTCTGAGGGCTTCACAGAAGGGTGGGTACTACAAGAGGGGGGCAGAGGAGACTGCTATGGGGTGGCAGAGGGCACTACAGGGGGGGGGGTAATAAACTACTGTGAGGGGGTAGGGAGCTTCAGAGGACACTATTGTGTGGGAGTGGGGTGCAGAGGAAACTGCTATGGGGGGCAAAGGGCAATACAATGGGGAGAGGGGGCAGAGGACACTACCATGCGTGGGAGGGTCAGAGAACACTACCATTTGTGTGTGGGGGGGGCAGAGGACCCTACAGTGGGGGGGATAGTATATTACTGGGGGGCGAGGTGAAATGAGGCAGAGGACCCTGCTGTGGGGGGGGGGGGTGGGATTTGAAGTGGGGCAGAAGACACTACTGTAATACACTATGTGTTTTTATTGAATGCTTAGTTTATTTATTTTAAAGGGTGATGCTAATGCCCCAACCCTCCCTCCCACCAGGGATCTTTGATTTCCTATATGTTTCCCAGGTAGATCTCAACCTCTCAACCTTTCGTTGACTACCCCTGCTCTAGATTTTAGGGGTAACAGAGTAAAGGGGGCTGAATGCAAATGTACGCCACGCTTTTCACATATTTATTTGTAAAAAAAATGAAAAACCATTTATCGTTTTCCTTCCACTTCACAATTATATGCCACTTTGTGTTGGTTTATCACATAAAAGCCCAATAAAAGACATTTAAGTTTTTGGTTGTAACAAGACAAAATGTGGATAATTTCAAGGGGTATGAATACTTTTTCAGGGCACTGTATATATCTATATGTATTGTTTGGAGATTCTGAGGAATTCTTTTTTTACATTTCTTTTTGCATTGGTTATTTAGTCAATTGGATTATTAATTTAGTGCAGCATACATTTATTCATTCTTTATGCTTGCAGCTCAGACTTAATAGAGTGTGCAAGATCCATAACTCAAACTGAAATATGAACACAGAACAAGAACAGATCTTTCCTGAAAAAACTTGGCTTGTTATGGGCATAACAGGTGTGTGGGGTAGGGGGGTTCGCAGTTAAAGCAAAAACAATATGTGTTGGGTCATGGAACCCTTCCCCATCTTACAAAAATGTTAGAATCTATTCTAGATAGAGTTATTCATTAAAAAAAATGTATGGTGTATAACCATAATGCAAACCATAATGCATTTGTTTTTCAAAATACAGTTAAAGCTTTAGCATGTAAATCCTTTCATTTTCTGGCAGAGCTTGTCAGGAAGCTAAGGACGTTCTATGGGAACAGCATAAACTGCTGAAGATAATTAATGAACACAGTGGTTCTGGTCACGCCATGGTATTTCCAGTTTCAACAAGATGCATCAGCAATTTTCAGCTCTTTATGGTTGTTTACTATAAACGCTTTTTACCATTAATGCTAAATTGGATTCCAGTTACAGTACCCAAAGTCTATTTATCAGCAGCCCATAATGATATGTACTATTAAAGTGATATTGTAATGTATTAAATTGTGACAGCTGTAGTAGGCAATTCATTTTAAGCTTTAGGCTACTTTCACATTGGGGCGGGCAGGCGCCGGCGGTTAAGTGGCGCTATTTTTAGCGCCGCTTTACTATCATTTTAACTGCAGTATTCGGCCGCTAGTGGGACAGTTTTAACCACTGCTAGTGGCCGAAAAAGGGTTAAAACCGCCAGGATATCGGTGATGCAGCGTTGTAAAGATGCGGCTTGCAGGACTTTTTTGATCGTCCTGCAAGAGCACCACTCCAGTGTGAAAGCCCTCGGGACAGGAGAGGCTCTTTACAGGCACTACACAGTTGCTATTTTTAGTGCTGTAGCGCCTGTAAAGTGCCTCAGTGTGAAAGTAGCTGAAGTAATACTAAGATTATCCCCGCTAGTATGTTGCTGTGATACTACAACTTCGATGGGCATAGCTACTGTCACAACAGACCAGGTGACAGCCATGAGGCTCAGCACTATTGGACTGCCTAAAAACCAGGTCACAATTTAATTTTGTTTGGCAATTACAATTGCCAAACAAAAGCCTTCTGCCCCTTTCACACTGGGGCAGGACGTGCATCGGCGGTAAAGCTCTGCTATTCTTAGTGGCACCTTACCGTCAGATTTAAGGCACTATTCGGCAACTTGTGGGGTGGTTTTACCACTGATAGCAGCCGAGAAAGGGTTAAAAACCACTGCAAAGCGCCTCTGGCGCTATAGCCGTGGTGCCCATTGATTTCTTTGTTTTTTTTTAAATTTAAAATATAATGTTTATAAAATAATTTAATTATTTTTAATTTAATTTAATATAATTTAAATAAAATTTAAAAAATAATTGATTTCAATGGACAGGAGCAGTGGAGGAGCAGTATACACCCTGCTTCTTCACCGCTCCAAAGATGCTGCTAGCAGGACACTTTTAACCGTCCTGCTAGCACACCGCTCCAGTGTGAAAGACCTCTGGGCTTTTACACTGAAGACACAGCAGCGGCTGTTTTAGGTTGGTTTGCAGGTGCTATTCTTAGCGCAATAGCACCTGCAAAATGTGAAAGGGGTCTTACATATCCTTAAAAAGGGCCATAAATTAGTCACAGAGTACTAGTGAAATATATAGTCAAGTTAGCCCACACATGACACTGCTAACTTTGACATACTGTAGATATCTAGGCTTCATTGACCTCTGGTCACAAAATGGTAAAGGGCCAAGTTGAAAATATTTACATTTTATCTCTGTATCTTATCATCTGGGAAATCCTCATTATCTCATCAAAATGTAATTGCATTTTTCAACGATTCATGTTTCACTCTTCCCTATGGGCTCCATTCAAATTTTTACATTTATTGGTTTCCACGGATGATGAGTACACAAGAGCCCCAATGTGAAAAGATGCATATGGCTTTTAGAATAATCCTAACCAATGAGACATGAGTCTAGGTTTGCAACTTCATATTGGTTTCTGTGGTTTTCCCATTTACCCCATGTTAGTGGATTCCTGCAATACATTTTTAGGATTTTAAGACTTGCTGCACTATGAGTTTGCCCCTTTTTTTCTGTTTTTACCTATGCTATATGAATGGAGCCATAGCAGACCTGATTATCTGTTGGAGATATTGGGCTCCATTCACAGAACCAGATTGCGTGCTGTATTTAGGTGTTTTCCGAAATACTGCATGCGATCCTGAAAATGTCAATTCACTACTACTTTATGCTTTATGCTACTGCTTTATGCCTTCAGGTCTGGTATGGATTTTGAGGGGAACCCCACACCCCACCAAAATTTAACAGAAAATGCCCCCCCCCCCCCAAAATCCATACCAGATAGTTATCCAAGCATGCAGCCTGGCAGGTCAAAAAAGGGAGGAGGACAAGTGAGTTCCCCTCCCCCCACCCCCTGAACCATAACAGACCACATGCCTTCAACATGACCAAGCATGCCACTAGTCAATGACATCACAAGGGGGTAGGATTTTTAAGAACTGTCAGACGGCGGAGCTGGCAGATGGCGGGAGCCTTTGGAGTAAGCAGAGCTTTTTTTCCTTTTTTCGGATTGGCGGTTGTGGTGGGCCTTATAATTGACGATGGATCTACATCGGAGAACATTTATTTTTTTATTTTTTAAGTAAAGAACTTGTAAAAACTGTCTAAAGTCTTTTGTTACACTACACATTTTTTGGGTGAATGAGTAGGGGTACTATGTACCTCTACTCATTCACATAGGGTGTATAGTGTACATAATGATGCAAGCATTCTTCCGATGTGATATATTGGAGACGTAAGGTGTCACTGCGTGTTATCCTGTGTTGCTGTGGAGACTCTGGAGAGATGTTTTTTTTTTTACTGTATTAACCTTTTATAACTTTGAGGTTAACTTCCTCTAGTAAGCAGTTTGCATTGGTGGAGGTTGTCACACATAGGAGGTGTAAGAATCACTTGGAAGCATCACAGTATTAGACTGTCTTGTTATTTAAGGACTTTAAATGGACTTTTCACCTATATTGATAATAGTTCATATACTGTATTGGTAATGCAAATGAGAACTATAATTATTGGTATTGAATTTCGCCAAGTATGAATTCTTGCAATATTTATCGGACATGAGCACTTTCTTAATTTTTTTATGAATTTTTTTCTGAATTTATGAGGTTTGTTTATTGTATTTGAGCATGTCACAAAAGTATTTGCAAATTTAACCCCCCTGGCGGTATTCCTGAGTCAGGCTCGGGGTGAAAATGTTGTGCCATTAGCGGTAACCCCGAGTCAGACTCAGGACCGAATCGCTGAATCCAGGGAGAGCTTACTTACCTTGTCCCCTGGATTCAGCGATGTCCCCCCGCTGTACGAGGGAGCTGTCCTCCGCTTGATCTATCACGGAGCCGAGCTCCATTCCCTGTGAGTGTTGCGACGCACGGGGACGGAGAACGGCGCCTAATTCAAAATGTTCAACACACAGTATACATACAGTATAATGTAATCTTACCAATTACATTACTGTATGTAATTTTTTCACATCCCCTTTGTCCCTAGTGTTCTGTCCAGTGTCCTGCATGCAGTTTTATAATATAAAAACTGTTCTTTATGCCTGGAAACTGGAGATTGTCCATAGCAACCAAAACTGTCCCTTTACATCAAAAATGGGTTTAGATCAGCTAGAAAACAGCGAGAATAAATTGGAATCACTCGCAGAATTGAGTGATAGCAATATGTGGGGAGATCCGTCATCAAATACTGAAAAGTAATTTCAGTGTTTTTGATTTGATTACATTATTGAATCATTTTTATTATTACCGTATATACTCGAGTATAAGCCGAGATTTTCAGCCCCTTTTTTTAGGCTGAAAGTGCCCCCCTCGGCTTATACCCGAGTCACCGCCGTCTGTCTACCCGATCAGCGTGTCGTGCAGACAGACGGTGGCCATTCCACTATTCAAAAGCCGCGCCTCCCTGTCTGTGATAGGCGGAACACTCAATTTCCCAGCAGTCAGTGGTCCGGCTATCACGGACATCCGCTCATCCTCATACTACGGACGAGGATGAGAGGATGTCGGTGATAGGCGGAACACTGACTGCTGGGAAATTGAGTGTTCCGCCTATCACAGACGGAGGCGCGGCTTTTGAACAGTGGAATGGCCGCCGTCTGTCACAGACGAGAAGAGGTGCGGCGATCCTGGCATGTTTTTACATGCAGATCGCTGCAGAAGGACACAGGCTGCAGAAGGACAAAGAGGCACAGGACACAGGTAGGCTGGACACACAGGGATGGACGGACACACAGGGATGGATGGACACACAGGGATGGACGGACACACAGGGATGGACGGACACACAGGGATGGACGGACACACAGGGATGGACAAACAGGGATGGACAGGCATGTCTCACCCTCGGCTTATACACGAGTCAATAAGTTTTCCCATTTTTTTTGTGGTAAATTAGGGGCCTCGGCTTATATTCGGATCGACCTATACTCGAGTATATACGGTATTATTTGGTATAATTATTTATAGTTATTTATTATATTATAATTTATGATTTAAGTTTTCAAACTTTATCATACCCGGGATGTCTGCTAGACTCTGGTTTGGACAGATTTAAGTGAGTTATTCCTAAGAATTACAGGACTACAATATAAAACGCCAAATTTTCATGCAAAATAATTGTACCGCTTTCAGCACCTAAAATCCAACATAATCATACCTTCAGGGAGGTTAAAGAGATAGCGCACTCTTTTCTGGTTGTAGCATGTGCAATCAGTGAACAGAAACCACAGTAGAGAAACCCTAAAAGAAAGTCTAAATATCATTTTTTATGCTAGACCCCACTTGCATAACACGTAATCATGAAAAAATAGCACAATAGAATGCAAATCATGTTGGATTCAAAATATTTGAGCCCATGTAAAGTGTCTATGATTTTTATATGAGTTTGCAAACCTGGCGTTTCTCTTTAAATATTAGTGGTCACTGTGGTCGCAACAAGAAACCACCATTACGCCATATCTCAGCTTTGTCTATTTTATGTGCGAAGTAACCCTCAAATACTGTTAAAATGTCAATGGCTGTAACGAAAAAATACAGACATTACTTTCATTCCTGAGCTACCTTGTTAATCAAAGCTTTCTGCGCTAGAGAAAAGAGGGAGAAAATAGACATTTTGATCCTATCAGTTGACAGACAGCACTTAACCTAGATTTAAATAGTGCAGAGACAGTCAGGGGAGATGGCACACTCGACAAGGTAGTTTTCTGTAATAAAGGATATGATCACATTTGGCAAAAAGGAAAGACGTTCAGCCAACACAACAATTTTGACTCCACTATCAGCCGCAGAACACAGGAGAGACGATAGATAGGTTTATTGTCCCTGTGTGTTCCTTTTGCTGTTTCCTCCAAAGATTAAAGTATTACAGTCTGAAAATCATAAAAAAATATGAAGAAGCCACTGTGGGAAAGTCGAAGCTTTGAAGCAGGATTACTATCTCCCTGCTGTCAGAGTCATTTAAAGAAGTGAAATTAAGATTTATAATAAACCACAACTCACAAGTAATAAAGCAGCATGTCCATGAGGCATTCTAATGCAGATTTATAAAGGCTGAGGTTAAGGGAAAATAGTGATGATGTTCGAAGCAACCAATCAAATTTCATCTTTCATTTTCCAGCACTAAGAAAATGATATGTCAGTGACTTCTGTAGATCACAGACTACGCTTTACTTTGCTGTGCCAGCTTGTCTGACTATTGCATATCAGTAGACTATAGACTATCTAAAGAAGACCTAAACTGTGGAATCTGTGGCCAAAAAAAAGGCAAGTAGTCACCGTTTTTTCTATAGGCTCCCTGCAGCTTATCTTTGCCTAATTATTGACTTACCTTGCCTTGTCCTGCACCATGTCACCATGTGGAGGCAATGGGGTTGATTTACTGAAGGTATATAGACTGTGCACTTTGCAAAGTGCAGTTTCACTCCGCAAGAGCAGTTGCTCCAGTGCTTAGTAAATGAGCAGAAGCTCCATCATCCAATCATGTGCAAGCAAAAATGCTGTTTTTTTTTATTTTCCTTGCATGTGATTGGGTATTCCTTGCAAAGTGAAACTTTACCTCATTTACTAAGCTCTGGAGTAACTGCACTTGCAGGGTGCAACTGCACTTTGCAAAGCACATCATTTTTGCTTTTAGTAAATCAACCCCATTTTGTCAGAGTTGCCCCACTGACGACTGGTGGTTATCATACTATTGGGGTGATATTCAAGAAGCAACTTGAGAGGTTTAGAAAGCACAGATCCACAGAATGGATGAAGCAAATGCAGGGGGATCCTTGGGCTGCAAGTCCCCAGGTAAAGCAAGGAGAACAGAGAACAATACTAAGATTTTTATTTAGGGTACTGTTTAACTGCTCAAGCCAGCTAAAGGACCAAGCCCCTTTTTGCGATTCGGCACTGCGTCGCTTAAACTGACAATTGCGCGGTCGTGCGACGTGGCTCCAAAACAAAATTGATGTCCTTTTTTTCCCACAAATAGAGCTTTCTTTTGGTGGTATTTGATCACCCCTGCGGTTTTTATTTTTTGCGCAGGTCCCACGGCCACGGCGCTCAGGACCGGGTCGCGAGTGTGCCACTGCCAGCGCGCTCGCGACCCACAGCTGGGCTTTTAAAGAGCAACGTACCTGTACGTGCTTGTGCCCAGCCGTGCCATTCTGCTGACGTACTTTGGCGTGAGGCAGTCCTTAAGCAGTTTAGCACAATTAACATTTGTAGTTGTTCCCTATAAGATAATATATATTTTCTTTCTTTGAGTTCAGGTCCATTTTAAAAGGTCAGTCATAGCAAACCTGATGCAGTATATCAGATCTGTGCAGTTTCAAGTGGATTTATTAAATAGTAAAAAGTGCTAATGCGCTTCACCTCACTCAAAAAATGTCAACAAAAAAGGTGTGTAATAATGAATATAAGTACACTTAAAAAAGCAATTTTTTGTATATGTGTGGAAAAAATAATAAATATATTAAATAAGTGGAAGCAGCCAGGCAATAAATAGTAATCTCAATACTACGTGAAAAATATGTGTTAATAATGAATGCGGCGCTGCCAGCAAACTATACTAAAATATTAAAAAAACACTAAGCAAACAACAAGTGCAAAAAGTGAATCCACCTCACAAAGTGTTCCAATGTGCAATATAGGGCAATATACTAGAAACACTAAAAATAGTGCGTGTATAAAACAATCATGAGAAAATAAATATATAAATAATCAAAAAATGATAAAACGTGGCTAAAATAAAATGTGCACATAAATGCAATAAACAATATAACGTGTCGACTTAATATAAGTCCATAGAGTTGCTTCGTGAGCATACAATAAAGTCCATGCAAAAAACGTGATTTCCAAACAAGTGATATTCCAGTAGCCAACTTCAGTGCCAAACAGGTGCACCACCAGTTTCCCCCAGCCTCTCACCTCAACAGCTTAATAAGCAGACTCTGAATAAAGCCAAAAGGCTATTCCTTTCTCCTCCATCCAGCAGATAGTAAATGGCTGAACATTCCTTTCCCAGACTCTTCAGTTATCTCCCAGTACAGTGAGCGGCACGTAGAGTATGAAATAAAAGGACAGGGGGGCTCTCATGTGTAGTAATTCACATAGATAATTTAATAAAATAACTGGTCACTTACATATAGGCTAAGAAAAGCAGATAGCGTCGAATCATCCGAACTTCCGGTCTCGGCCGCGACCGTAAGTGACAAGTGTAACACCACAGCTCCTTCCCTGACGCGTTGCGTCACACCCTCGTGACTTTCTCAAAGAAACTTTCTTTGAGAAAGTCACGAGGGTGTGACGCAACGCACCCATTGGACCTTATTGCACATTGGAACACTTTGTGAGGTGGATTCACTTTTTGCACTTGTTGTTTGCTTAGTGTTTTTTTAATATTTAAGTGGATTTATTAACTCACCAGCTTCTTAAAGGGACAATACCTATGCAAAAGGTTCACCCACTTGATGTGGCCATTACAGGAGAGTCCCCAATGTCGTATTCCATATTTAGCTTGTATTAAGGAGAATGCAACATGACCAATAAAACTCAACCTATTACATAGCAGTAATGACACAATTCCTGAAAAGAAGAGACCAGACAAAAAATCTGTCTACCATTATCAAAGCTTAAAGCAGAAATATACTATGTTGAAAATACCAATATAAACTGGATAGCATTTCTAACACTTTCCAATATTTAAACAAATCAAAATATATTCTACCTTATATTTTGTCCCTTTAAACTGCTGCCTACCCATTTGCCTAGTCCTTCTGAGACTCCTTGTCTCATGCTAGGGGTAAGGACTAAAAGCAGAGGGAAGTAACCTCACAGACTAGATGATGTAGGGTGGGACTGGGATTAGTTACATCTATCTATGCAGCACAGTGCAGGGCCAAGCCAATGATAAGGCAGCAAAGGCTGCTGACTTGGGCATTTTATCAGGAACAAGATAGAAAGTTAAAGTCTATAATGCTGTGGTACATTATAGCTTACGAGGAGAGGGCACACTTTCACATTTTCCCCTTGGTTGCTAAAGATCGCTGTCCCAACACTGGCAGCATGCATTGCTTCTTTTACAGAGAGCTGAGAACCCGATGTACAAATAGGAAAGTGTGAGAAAGCTCACGGCCTCTAAGCTAAGCAGCTAGAACATGCAGGGTTGCTCGGGTTCATTCACGCTATTGTGCCCCTTTACTGATAAGTCTGAGATAAGTGCCTCTTTTTCTTTCACACTTGGTCTAACCGTGTTTGTAGGTTCATATAATTTCCATATCCAACTAAGAAGGGTGACTTGTTGCTGACGATGTGTGGCACAATGCCAGAACAGGAAATCAGAGCTAAAAACAACACTGTGCTACCTCTAAATGAGGTGGGGGTCAAGGCTCTGTCAACTGTGAGCCATTAAGCTCTCCCAAAATCATGCATAGCTGTGGATTTCCAAGCAAGTAGTTGACAGCAAATGAGGGCACTGACTAGAGTTGAGAGAGGTAGATGTGGATACTTCAAGTTCATTGGACTTCAGCAAGGAACCACCTGTACTAAACAAGAATTATGGTCTATCTTGTGTTACACTCTAGTATTTAGTTTGTATGAAAGTTGCTATTCCTTCCTTCAAACTGTTGAGATATAAACCTATTCTGGACTAGTTACAGTGAGCGAATTTTGTTTGTAAAGTGTGTGTTAAAGGCTACTCAGTTGCCACAAATATAAAGACATATGAAGTAAGCTTCAAAAGAAGCCCCAGGCAAGACAAGGCCGAAGCCAGTAGCAAGTCATTATGAGCTACACTTTAAAACTTTAACAAAAAATGACAATATTGAACATAAATAATGCAATTATCCTCATTAATATCACTTCCTTAATAACACAGATTTTAATATTAACTATAAAGATACATGAAATTAATAAATTTTCTCTCAAAGAATGTGCTTCGTTGCTCCAAAGAACATTGTAAAACATTGTCTGCATGCATATGCTTGTCTCTACTTGTCTCTAAGATTCTTTTCTAGAAAAAAATGCACTTAATTGATTTGTAAAATTGTGTTTGTTTGGAATTAAATAAGTCTTTGTACTAGAAAGCACTAAATTCAACTTTGCTACAAATCCGTCATCGCTCTGTAGTTATTCAGCGAGGTGCAAATTGAATTTTCAGAATATCTGTTGAAGTGAAAATTGCCATCATGTCCTGACATTTTAAAATTGGATAATGTTTTAACATGCTTGCTTGTATACTGTTAATATTTAGAAAGAATTCATTGTTTGTCTAATGCTTTTAAATCCTCAGCCTACATTGAACTCATAAAATACTGGAAAAAAGTACTAAGCCGATTAATCACTTAAGGCACATTTACATTATTGTGGTGAATTAACACACATCCATTAACACGTGTTGTATAATATGTTAAGATGCGTCGTGTTAAATCAGCCTATTGATATCAATGGGCCGGCATTGCACCAAAGCACCCCAAAAATCAAATGCAAATGTACGAAACTTGTAACGCGACACACTACAGCACACTATAGTGCATTGCAGTTAGGGCAATAATCAGCACGTGTATGGAAAGCTAAAGGGCATGTTCTGGAGTTGCCATGCCTGCACATTAACTCCCTATGGACTTAAATGGAGCTGTTCCTTTATTGTTGGCATATGGCCTCATTTAGGTTGAATATGTTCAAGTACATTTTTAGTAAATTTAAGTATGTACATTTATTATTCACATTTCGTAGGAAAAAGACAAGCATAGGAAAATAAAGATAACTACATTTACCTCAGAAATGAGGCTCCACAAATATATATCCATAATGACAAACCAATAAATGAAAAAGTATACAGTATCATTCTGAGGTGTGAAGGAAACCCCAATCCTGCCATTAAAGAAAGGACAAGCATACAATCCAAGTGACTGAAACAAAATTAAAAGCTCACATGGGGCTGAAATGACAAAGGGGAGTGGGTATTACCCAAATAAGGAAAGAATTTGAAAAGGAAAAAAAGAGGAATAAAGACGGGAAAACGAAAAGGTGTAGACCGGGCTTCCCTGGAGTAACTGCAATGTATCCTCATAGGAAATGAATAATGGCGCGACCCAGACATGAAAAATACACAAAGAAGAGAATGATAAAAAATACAGAGAGGGAAAACAGCATGCGCTAACCTGCTGAGGACATCTCAAGTAGTGTTCAAAAGGTGAATAGCAATTGCCCGCACCAAGGCAATCCCAAGGCAGGGAACTTAGATGAGAACAAATAAAAAAACAAGTGGCTCAATGGGCAAGCCTATTCTGCAATTTGTCTGAAGAAAAATAAAGCATCAAAATATACCACAAAGTGGTAAACTTATCCCAAGAGTCTGACTCTCTTGCCTGCATTTCCTCCATGTGGCACCATTTAAGTCAAAGAGGAATTACAGTGCAGTGGTAGGAAGCACTGTACAGGATTTTAAGAAGAAGGCTGTAAGCACCAAGGTAGGCTTGTACTGTTGGAACGAGAGAATTAGGACCTTCTGCATTTTTCAGATTTGTACTACAGAACATGTTCCATAGGAAACAATGTTAAATGGACTGTAGTGCAAATCTGCAAAACGAATCAGGCCTAATATGGGTTATGAGCCTGAATATACTCACACCTATCCATTTTTTTATGCGTTTTTAGTTTTGCAGAAACACACTGCGGTCCATTTAACATGGTTTCCTTAGGGTTATGTTCACACCTGTGCATTTTATGGAAAGGGCCAAGTACTTTATTCTGGTTTTTGGTTCCATAGTTTTCGCAACTTGCATAGGTGAGAACCAGGCCTTTACTATGCTCAATGACTGCTCCTGTGAACCTCTGATCTCTGGTGTAAGCAAAATGCTAGTATTGACTTTAATTAGAGGTATTGCCTTCAACATCCTACAATACAAAAAGGAAAATAACCTGCATTTTGGGATGTGGGGACATCCTTATATTGGGGTCCTAATTAAGCAAAAGTCCCTCATACACCCAGGATTAGCTCTAGAACCAAGTACAGGTATGTATGAGCACCTGAGTTGCTACTTTCTAAAATGTATCAGGTTCAATTTAGCACTGTTTTAGTACCATGATTTAAAAAAATGACAGTGGCCTAATATATAAAAATGTCAGAGAAAAGAATTGCGTGTGACAACTCACAGAAAATGACAGTTGGAGAATTCAAGTTGCAATCTAAGTCATTTAAAATTCTTCTCTGCGTCTTATCAGTAAGATCCACTATGCATTATTCATCAACTATGTATGAAAGGAAAACTGACTACATAGAAGGGTTAGAACCTCTTTCAGGAATTTATTGTCTGTCAGACATATTTAATTGTTGATGCTTCCAAAGTTTTGGAGAAGCCGGACCCCCCATTTATGATTGAAGTTAAATATCGTTTTTGGATATTTAAATTTAATTTTTTTTTACTTTCTAACTTTCCTTTTTTGGAAGTACTAAGAGTACTTCTGATCCAGCCAGGCCTCGGCCGAGGAAGTCACATCCTCTCGAGCCCCCCGTTGTCTTCTGGGACCTGTGTGTGTCCCAGAAGACAAGCTGGTCATTCACAAAGCGCAGCAGGACTCGCGCATGCGCAGTCGGAAACTGGCAGTGAAGCCGCAAGGGTGGTGGAATGGTGGTGGTGCCTGCACCCGATCCGATGAACGGATCAGCCTCGGGGGGGTGACATCATGGGCTCCCTGGACAGGTAAGTGTCCTCATTAAAAGTCACCAGCTACAGTGTTTGGCTGGAACACCGCTTTAAAGAAAAGGATGAGGCGGAGCTATGAAAAGGCGTTTGGGGAAGGCTGCACAAATGGCCTACAGGTATGGAAGGCGCATGAATGCATATTTTTAAATTCACATTACTTTAGAATGATGGAATGGTGCTTGTTGATTTTATATCGTTTTTTTCCTTATATAAAGCTGAACTTTAAATAAACATTTTTTCTAGACATAGAATCTGCTGAAATAGCTAAATAAACAATGCAATAAAATCATATGATGTTTGAACTTCTCTTCCACAACTGGCAGATATATATTATGCAGAGCTCTAGTACATGCATAATTCTTTATGATTGCTGCATTTCTGTAGTAGAACTGTTTTACCAAAAACAAAATATGTCATTATTGTGTCTCCCCGCATTTAAATAAACTGGCATATTTCATTATCAAATTGTCAGTCTCATTTGAGTCCCAATTGACGCTCTGGCAATCGGTTTTCTGGACACTACTGAATCCTGTAATCTGGTGTATTATCTGGTGACATTTACCAATCCTATAAGGAGTGCTTTGAATTGAAAGCATTTTTTCCCTCAGGAATCCAGTATTGTCTTCCTTACAGTCAATGTCTAAGAGCCAAAAATAATAATTACTTTTCTTTCATGTGGGTGTGTGTATGTGTGTTGGAGTACATGCATTTCAAAAAAAAAAAAAAAACATGGTCAAAATGATTGACAACTCCTGGACTTTGGGTTATCCAAGCTATCTGCTCTATACACAATGCAACAAATTAAGCTGATCCCTTGAGATCTTCTTATGTGACATAAAAGGCAAAAGAAAGCTCAAATTGAATTTCTTGCACCTTTTATTCCCATAATTAACCTGTTTTCTAGCACTGACAGACGGGATCATACAAGTGCATCAGCTTTTATTGCTACGCTGTAGATGCGCTCATACAATCGAAGATCTGCTTTTAGAGGATTTACAAGCGATTGTTTTTTTTTTCCTATAGTTAATGTCATATTATAAATTGAAATGGAGGTGACCACAATGTCCTTACATGTCTGCAAATACAACAGTTTAGACAAAAGAAATCTACCTTAGGCTACATGCAGGGCCAGACTGGGGGCCCTGCCGAATAGGAGGCACCGCGGGCCGCCAAGATACATAGCTGAGTGTACTTGGCTCGGCTCCGCTCACACTATGATGGACATAACACAGGGACTGGGTGTGACTGTGAGCTGAGCCGAGTACACTTGGCTACTCCCGGCTCCGCTCGGGACTGCGAGAGGACCCGGGAGCCGCCGAAAGCACCCGAGAGCCGCTGAGAGGACCCAAGAGCTGCTGAAAGGACCCAAGACCCGCCGAGAGGACCCGAGATACAGAGGACTCTATATCTCGGCGGCACCATTTTTAAACTTCAAGACTGCCATGACAAGGTTGCAAATGACACTGATAAGGCTGCATTGATGGGCCTTTAAATGTAAGTTTTTTCCTTAAACTTCCCTCCTAAAAGTTTTTTTCCTTAAAATTCCCTCCTAAACTTGGGGTGTGTGTTATACGCCGGCGCGTGTTATACGCCGATAAATACGGTAATGTATAGAAGGTAGGGCTCGAAAGTGACTCAAGCCCACGGCCCCCCCCACCCTAAGTCCTGTCCTGGCTACATGTACACTGGAACTCCCCTAAATGTGTCAGCAGAAAACTGCGAAAGGCGGCACAAATGTGTGTAAATACAGTGTTTAGCGCTTAGACATTTATTCCTTTTATAGGCCAGAGTACTTGCCATTAAAATAAATAAACGCTCAAACGCTAAACACGGCTAGCGCCTTTACACACGTTTTTTTTTGCCACGTTTGATGTTTTTTGCCCATAACGTTTAACTCCTGAACAGGATTCTTCGGCGTTCAGGAGAGGGAGGTTTAACTGCTCCTAAATGCTGTTAAAAGCCTGTGGGGGAGATTTACTAAAACTGGAGCATGCAAAATCTGGTGCAGCTCTGCACTGAAACCAATCAGACAAACAAATCAGCTTCCAGGATTTATTCAAAGCTTAACTGAACAAGGTGAAGTTAGAAGCTGATTGGCTATAATGCACAGCTGCACCAGATTCTGAGCTCCAGTTTTAGTAAATCTCCCCCACTATGTAAATGGACACATAGGGGGTGGATTTACTAAAGGCCAATAGACTGTGAAGTTTTCAAAGTGCAGTTGCTTCCAAGCTTCCAAGCTTAGCAAATTAATAGGAGCTCTGCTTTTTTTTATTTTCTTTGCATGTGATTGGATATTTTTTGCAACATGAAGGTTTACTTCATTTACTAAGCTCCGGAGCAACTGCACTTGCAGAGGTCTATTTGTGTTTATTAAATCAACCACATAGGCTTTTATTGAGTTGAACTGAAGGGCTTTGGCAAAAAAAAAAAACACCAAAAGCTCACGTTTAGGAGCAACTGTGTACGTGAGGCCTTATATTGTAGCTTTCTGTAAAATCTAAGCATGATAACTCTACTATATATATATATATATATATATATATATATATATATATATATATATATATATATATATATTTATGTATATATATATATATATATATATATATATATATATATATATATATATATATATATATCTGTGTGTATATATATATATATATATATATATATATATATATATATATATATATATATATATATATATATATATATATATATATATATATATATATATATATATATATGTTATTTATATTACTGTGAAAATATTTTAGGAAGGTGTGAATAAATGCTGTAAAGTGCTTTACAAAATGAACATAATTCAAATAAACATAAAAATAAAATAAAAATATTTTAATTGTTTATTTGTATCTATTTACAAAAATCAAATAAACAATGAAAATATATATAAATCAATGGGTTTACTTCCACTTTAAGTACACAATGGGGTTTATTTACTAAAGCTGGAAAGTGCAAAATCAGGCTCAATTCTGCATAAAAACCAATATGCTTCTAACCCAGATTGTTCAATTAAGCTTTGGTAATAAAACCTGGAAGCTCACTGGTTTCTATGCAGAAGTGAGCCTGATTTTGCACTTTCCAGCTTTAGTAAATTAACCCCATTGTGTACTTAAAAGTGGGGTATGCCTGTATAGATTTTGGTACCTCAGCAATGATATCTGTATATAGAATACAATATCCCTCCCTATCAGGCTGAGGCTTTTTACAAAGTAATTTTCTTATTTTTTTTTACAATCTAGAGCCGGTTCATACCAGAACACAGTGCTGGAAAGGCATGTTCTGTGCACGTCTTCTGCACCATGTTCAAATGCACTACCCTTGTGATCTGCATGCAGGAGCCAATATAACATAACAGCACCCCAAGTGCAGACCACAAATGCAGTACCATGCAATTTGGTGCAACACATTCTTAATAGTAGTGCATGCACTACTTTTTCTGCATTCTGATGTGATTTGCAGCCCATTCAAATAAATGGTCTGCAAAATCGCATCACATGGGAATGCGGCACATGTTCCTGTGCAATTCTGGTCTGAACTGGCCCTGAGTGATAGTTGGTTTACACAATTTTATTCCTGCAAGGTATGAAGATTTAAAACAGCAGTAAAACTCAAAAACTTTACAGAAAGTGATTTTTTTTAGATATGCCACAGATATAGATTACTGTATGTTTCATAGCAAACTACATCTAATTATAAATTCAATGTTTATATGCTACAGTCTCCACTTCTCTCCCCTTTAGCTCTTCGCATGCATTGGCTGTCCTTAGTAAGTCCCATAAGCATATGCTTTGCTTGCTCATGCACAGTCCGTGTGCTGGCATGTGCTTAGTAAATTAGGCCCATAGCCAATATGCCTTTACAAGTGGACTGGAGAGAATCTCACCAAAGCTGAAACTCAGATTGTGAGATGGGAAATTCTGCACACCAACAGTGTGAATATCACCTCCAGGTTGCAATATTCCAAGCAAGTGATTTCAATTTTGGACGATTTTAGAAAATTGCAGCATCTCCAGATCAAGAAGGAAAGGTAATGTTTAATAACATTAAATTACAAAATTGTTTGTGTAGCAATTATATATGTTATATCTCTTTGTGAAAGTGGAGATTTTCTGTAAGAGCTGCTAAGCATAAATTACACGCGTGTTTTTATAAATGAGCTCTCCGTAACATTGCAGTGAAATATGCAGAGGTATCAAGAGCTTATCAGAAGACAAGATTCAAAGATTAAAGTGTATTGTGGGGAGATATAGTTTCTTACATATACTTGGCTCTTTGGCTAGTAATCCCTGCCACTCTACTGCCAATGTTACCCTTTAATAGCATAAAAGGGCTAATGACAAATAAAAATCGGCTGCACAACAAAGCTAAACACAGGTGGCTCCATTTACTGTATTTTTTTTTTTTGTCTTTAAAGAGAACTGGTTACAAATGCGCTAATGCAATAATATGAATATTCACAATGAAATGATCATAACTATGCAAGCTTACTAAAAATAATTTATGTTTGTTCTCTAATTATTTACTTTTATAACAAAATCTTCTGAACAGTCTAAAGCCCTCAGACTGCTGCAGTGTGCCGCTCTCTTGAATGTAATGTCAACAGCCCCAGTTGTTTATTGCAGGCAGAACTTCCAAGTCTAGGACTTCATTGGAGTTAAGCAGCACAGCCTGGTCGAGGGACTCCCCCCAGTCTATGAATGGGCAGTGAAGAATCAGCAGCATGCTGATGACATCACCACTCTGTTCTCCCATCCTATAAGCATGTTCAAGGATAGCACTGTGCAATTTCTTCAAATAGCCAGTTTGGTCCAGAGTGCTGGCTCTCTATCTCTTAAGCCTCGTACACACGATCGGATTGTTGGCCAACAAAACCATGGACTTTTGTCTGAAGGGAGTTGGCCCAAACTTGTCTTGCATACACACGGCCACACAATTGTTGGCCAACAAATACGAACATAGCGATCTACTACATTGTTTTTCAGCTCTTTAGTGCCACCCCTTGGGCTCCTTCTGCTAATTTCATGTTAGTAGAAGTTTGGTGAGTGTTGATTTGCACTTTTCATTTCACACTTTTCATTTTGCGCTTTTCAGTTAGTTTCTGAACAGCCGTTCATCAACCAGCCTTGTTACAAAATTGGAGGAGATAACGTGTTATTTATTATCGGCCTTGCAGTTATTGCTTTGACATTATTTTTTTGGTTGAATAATGATTTGATTTGGTATATTTTCTATATTTTTGGATGCATAGAATGCACTTTTTGGGTTAAGTTCTATTGGTAGATAGCATGTCTAATTGTATTTATTTTCTTTTTTTAAAGCACAATAAAAAAAAAATTGTGTAGAACAATACTTGGCTATGTGTTTTACTTCAAATGACAGTTTGGGAGTAGGCAGTTACATTTAAAAAAAATACAATGTAAAATTGACAAGGAACACCAACATACTGTAGTTGCATCTTTGACCTTAAAAGCTGTGGGATTAATGGTGTCATGGTAACTTGCCCAAATGAAAAAAAAAAAGCATAATAATATTATTCTTGATATCACTAGAAAATAAAAGCCTTTGAAAATTTGTTTGCAATAACTCCATCGGTATCACCAACAAAGCAGCTTCATTATTATCCTATTAAAAAAGAAGAGAATGTGCGCTGCATTTCGAAATGTCATAATCTGCCACATCACAAATGTTAATTCTCCATTATGAACGCTTTACAAGAACAACCTCTTCTGTCCGATGGTGCATACACACGGTCGGATTTTACACCAACAGCCTGTGATTGAACATTTGCCATCGGAAAGTCTGATCGTGTGTACGAGGCTTTAGTCTGAGAGCTTAGAAAATTACAGGAAAATGTTAAGGTATATTTGGCTACTGGCGCTGGTTTCAACGTGTTGAATTTTTAAAAGGTACCCCACTTTTGTGGGAAAAAATATTGCAAATAAAAATATATATATAGCATATACAGATGGGACACAAGCCACACTGTAATGTAATGTTTCATGACCAGGCCATTTTTGTGCGATAGGGCACTGCGTTGCTTTAACTGACAATTGCGTGGTCGTGCGACACTGTACACAAATAAAATTGATGTCCTTTTCTTCCCACAAATTTTATAACAATATTATGAATGCTGGGAAGCAATATGTTGCCTGCAACTGTCTTCAGTACATTGTGTAAGTTCTGAAAATAATTTTGGCGGTATCAGTTTTAAATGAACTGAAAAACACACAGGGGGCTTATGCTCTCAAAACTAACTTTACCCTACACCACCTGACCCCCCCCCCCGTCTGTTTTTATGATGATTGTAATGACTATTTAGCTATTTGAACTTTGTACTGGAAAAAATTAATAAAGATTATATTGTAATACATTTTTTTTTTAAAAAGACAATTGCGTGGTCATGCAATGCTGTACCCAAATAAAATTGATGTTCTTTTTTCCCCACAAATCGAGCTTTATTTTAGTGGTATTTGGTCATTACTGTGTTGTTTTTTTTTTTTTTTTTTGTGTGTTATAAAAGAAAAAAAATTATTTTGAAAAATAAAAACAATAATTTTTACTTTCTGCTATAAAACATAAAAAATGAAATACCTTTGTCAATTTAGGCTAATATGTATTCTGCTCAGTCCCGCACCACCATGTTTCCCTATGACATCATCGCTAGGCTGCCGGCTGTTCCGGGTTCAGCCAGCATGGCACCCAATAAAGCACTGACAGGCCCACTCCCTCCTCCTTTCTTTAATGAAAGCGTGACATATATATACAGGGAGGCACAGCAGGTCGTGTGCACGTCATTCGTGTGCATAGGGCCATAGGGCATATATTCTATAAAGAAAAAGAGGTAAACAAAAGAAAAAAAAACCTATTCCTACAGAGGACAGGAGGAGGGGTGGAGCGGTGGGATTGTGCTTGGGAGACTGAAGGTCCACCTTTCAGGAATGTAGCCTACAATTGTGTGAGTGTGCCAGCTCCTAATGATGCTGTGTGATGCATTTTAAAAATGTGTGGCTGTCATTGAAAAATAAACCAATAGACGTTGGGTGTTCATAGACGTAAGGTGTTCCTAGATAAATCTGTCCAATTTGCAGCCTTTATTAAGCTCAGGTCAAGTTTCACTCCATCTCGACAGCCAGTTTTACTCTATGATGAAGGACTTGCTGATACCTTTCCAAGTGTTAATGTAGTTCTTATAATATATTTAAGCATGATGGTCACTAGTTGTTCAGCGGAGAGATCATTTAGCAAATTGGCACTGATAAAGAATTATCTGAGAGCCACGATGACCCATAAAAGACTAAGTGCTCTGGGACTACCGGATGTAGAGAGCAGTGTTCTAAAGATGATACAGTGTGAAGAGTTAGTTCATTAAGGATTTTTCAAATGCCAAGTGTAGAAAGACAGATTTTGTGTAGATTGTAGTTAGCTGATAGGGGGCAATAGCCCCCTATCAGCTAACTCTGGGTCACAGAGTACAAAAGTAAATGTGCTCCTAACGAGAAGTACAGCCAAATTAGTTTGGCCATTTTAAAACTTTTGCATTAACAGGTTCAGAGTTGAATTCATAATTTGTCTTATCTAAAAACGTTGGCATTTTCCTGGCATGTATACATTTATGTACTTCTAATATATAACTAATTTCACCTTTCTATATGTGTATACATTGTCAGCTCTGAACATTCAATAAACAGACTTTGATGTTTAAATTTGGTGACTTTGGTGTATTTATATTTCTGGGGCAAATCAAAACTGAAGTCCCTCAACCCCTCCAGGGTCTAAGGCTTCGTGTACATGGGATGTTATTTAACCTCTCCTGAACGATTTAACTTGACAGCTAGAATCTGATATTTAAAAATGGCCGTTTAGCCACATTTAGCCACATTTGTGTTTAGGTTAAAATGAAAAACATCTGTAACGAAACGCTACTATATGCCAGTTACCGGGTTCAGCAGCGTTTACAAGCTGTTACAGGCATTTGGCGTTTCAAATGCCTCTGAACATCGGTACTGAAAGCATTTTTTTGCATTCCAAAAAATGCCTCTAAACTCCTGGCCTAGAAACTACTATAAACGACCCAGTGTACATGTACTGATAAGATAACAGAGGAGAGTTCAGTGGCAGCTTAAAAAAACACCCAACTGCTCCTAAACGTCTGTTTACCAGCAGCAGTGCACATGAGGCCTAAATCTTACCCTGGTTAAAAAACACTTGTTAGTGTAGCTAGGTGTTTGGCTAAGAGAGTGAGAGAAATACTGTCTGCAGCTGCTCTCTGTAGCTGCTGCAGTGTGGTGCTGAACTGGTTAACAGCTATATCAGCAAGAGGAGGGAGCTGCTGAGCAGGAGTTCAATAGACTGAGTCAGACAGCACTACACTGTGGAAACTTTAGTCCACAGGAGAGAGACTATACTATAATTAAGAGCTTATGAACTGCATTTCAAAGAGAGAGAGAGATTGCCAGGTAGAGAGGAAAAATCTGCATTTTTTTTTCAAGCTGTACAGGACACAACTTGCTCTTGCCATGAGGGAGCCTGGAGAGTGCATATCGCTGTTTAGTGTGCACCACCACTGCTGCATAACGGTGGCCTCAGCAGAATCCAGAGTTCTGAGTCCAGGTGTGCCGACAGCCAGAGTCACCTGGCTGTAGAGCAGAGAGTTGGACTAATTACTGTGTGTGGGACTGGTGAGTGGCTGTTGTGGGGATTTACTACCTGCTGTTACAGATTCTAATCCCTTTAGGAATTGACCATACAGACATCTAGTAGCCTTATTGTTTCCTACAGGCTTGACTGGGACTATCATCATGTGGACTAACATTACAACTGGGCCCCAACGCTAGTTTGTTAAAGAGTTGGGACTAAAGACTATGCCTTTATTGGTGCTACACAGAGACCTTCAGCTATTGCTTATGCTGAAAGGTACCTTTCAGGGGATATTGAAACATATCCTAGCTATTCTGCTAGAGCGCACTCTAGACTAGTTATAGTATTATTCACATCACAGTTAATGCTTATATGCACTGTCTATTGCTGATTCATGAGTTAATCCCAGTCTAGTGGTACAGAACTCTATTCTAAGTTACCGTGGCATAGTGATTATACATACTGTTTAGGGGACTGTGTCTGAACCTACCTCCTATGTGTTAATATATGCTTAAACTATCATTCATTTTTAACCCGTACCTATACATTGAGTTCATTTAACAATAAACCGTCTTGTGTCTTTTTCCTGGTGCTACTTCATAGCTGAGATAAAGATATCTATAATCTTGTTCTTAAAAATGCTTGCAATAACTTTCATTCAACCAGGTGTGTCAGAGGGGCTGAGGGTTTCTTAGTGTTGTTCGATAGTTTTTTTGAAACTATCGATTCCCCCCACTGAGACCACGGCCTGTGGAAGGGAATTCTACATCCTTGCCGTTCTTACAGTAAAGAACCCTCTACGTAGTTTAAGGTTAAACCTCTTTTCTTCTAATTTTAATGAGTGGCCATGAGTCTTGTTAAACTTCCTCCTGCAAAAAAGTTTCATCCCTTTTGTGAGGTCACCAGTATGGTATTTGTATATTGAAATTGTATCCTCTTGCAAGTGTCTCTTCTCCAGAGAGAATAAGTTCAGTGCTCGCAACCTTTCCTCATAGCTAATATCCTCCAGACCCTTTATCAGCTTTGTTACCCTTCTTTTACTCGCTCCATTTCCAGTACATCCTTCCTGAGGACTGGTGCCCAGAAAAGCATACTCTAGGTGCAGCCGGACCAGAGTCTTGTAGACTTGTAGTATTTGTTTATGCCACAAATAGCACTTTATCGATTGCACACACATGAAGTGTTTGTTCTGGTAATTATTTTGAGCATGCACTGAACAGCAAATGTGTTGAAGCACTATTTATTAAAAAAAATACTCTTAAGCACAGGTCATAATAGATCATTAGTGGCATTGAGTGGCACTATTACCTATATATAAATTTATATTCATCCTATAATATAACAACTGTTTGCTTTTTGAGTTCAGTCCTACTTTATAATGTATGCTATGAAGATTTTTGATTTTATGAAAACTATATACATGTTTTGTTTTTTTGTTGGATGGTTTTTAGTTTATTAAGTATATGCTGCAGCCAGAAAGATTCTCCACACTGTATAAGTACTGTATAAATATACAGTACATTTTTTGCTAAAGGTGACCCCTGGAAAAAAAGGTTCTGATCTCCCAAATAAAGATGGCTGTTGGAAAATAAAATTCATACAACAGCATGAAGGTAAAGATGTTGTTTTCAGCTAATATTTTAAACGTATTAATTATACCAAGACCAAAACTACAAAAGCACAAATGGCTTTGAAGCTGAAATGCTGTGAATGCTGCAGAACTCTTTGAAGTTCCTCATTTTTCAAGTTCTATACTTATAATACATAAGGGCACCATGGAGAAGATTAGCTTTGACTTTCAAGGGACCTCTTCTTTATGCAGCTGCACCCTGACTATTGCTAAAAGGAAAGTCTGGATGTGCTGTGGACAAACATACAATAATATCACAACAATGCACCAAAGCCTCCATCAATTCAATTTCATTTCTCATAACATATTTTATGTCAATTCAACCTGAAATGTGTGAGAATTGTTGTTTAACCTGAGATGTGTACATCTTTTAAAGAGAACATGCCCCATTTAAAGTGACTGTACTGTGTATGATGATATAGTAAAATGTGTAGGTTTTTAATGTTGCCGTTTCTTGTTTACCACTGAAAACAAGATTAACAAAAGCTTTACCCCTAAATGATCTGACTCAATTTCAGGTTGGGCAACCTCTTTCCTCGCTCTATTTTTCTACACCCTCACATTTTTTATTTTTTGCTTTCTATTTTTTTCTATAAAATCCTTGTTATACAAATGAACATTTAATACATAATAATTAAATAATAATTCATAATTGAATATAATAACAATAATAATAAAACCAATAATAATAATAATAATAATAATATTTTTTGCTATTTCTTTAAAATCTCTGTAATACAAATAAACATTTAATACAGTGTGCATAAGTGACACTTGATTTACAGAGCATTAAGGATTTTCTCAAAAGTGCTAACTGAAACCTTTCCATATTTCCCATCTCTTCTCTGACCCATTCATTTCTGTATGCAAATTCCAGCTTTAGCTACTGAGCTCTGTAAAAGCAACACGTTTTCATTACAGCAGGTAAAAGTGCCTGGAAAACGAGTGAAACAGAGCCCAGAGCTCCACCTGCAGGTTACTAATGAAAACACAAAATATTCAGGTGCAATATTTCAAGGTTAGAAAATATAAACAACACCATTATATATTTCCTTTAACCACTTCTGGACCAGCTCACACTGATATAAGTCGGCACTTTGAAGAGGGATATCGTTGTTATGGCAGCAGCTAGCTACCATAACCGTGGTATCTTTTTCTTCAATGGGCAGTCTGGTTTCAGATAAAAGTGGTCTCTGTGGCTGAATCAGGTACTCTCCAGTGCCCTCCGCCGCTTACTGGACCCATTGCTAGTGGTGGAGGTGATCAGCTCCTCTTCCTGGCTTGATATGGAGACGAGTGAGGGGAAGATGGACCCCACCCGTCTCCTTACAATTGCAGGGCGGAAACAACGTCAAAATGTCACTTCCGCCCAAAGCTCTTAAACAGACATTTTTTTTTAAATTACATTAAATTTATTTTTGTTTTTTTATTGCGTTTTAGTTTAAATATGAGATCTGAGTTTTGTTTTTTGTTTTTTTATACCCCAGATCTCATATTTATCCTGTCATGCTTTTTTTCTATTACAAAAGATGTATACATTCCTTGTAATTGGAATAAAAGTGACACAATAAAAAAAAAAAAAGAAAAGGACCGTGTAAAAAAAAAAGTAAAAGAAATAAGAAAAAAATAAATATTTTTAAACACCCCCTGTCCCGCCAAGCTCGCGTGCAGAAGTGGACACATACGTAAGCAGCGCCCGCATATGAAAACGGTGTTCAAACCACACATGTGAGGTATTGCCGCGATCGGTAGAGTGATAGAAATAATTCTAACATAATAGCCCTAGACCTCCTCTGTAACTCAAAATATGCAACCTGCAGAATTTTTTAAACGTCGCCTAAGGAGATTTTTAAGTGTAAAAGTTTGTCGCCATTCCACGAGCGGGCACAATTTTGAAGCGCAACATGTTGGGTATCAATTTACTCAGCATAACATTATCTTTTAGAGTATACAAAAAAATTGGGCTAACTTTACTGTTGTCTTATGCTTTAATTCAAAAAAGTGTATTTTTTTCCAAAAAAAGTGCATTTGTAAGACCGCTGCGCAAATACAGTGTGACGGAACATATTGCAACGACCACCATTTTATTCTCTAGGGTGTTAGAAAAATTTATATATATATATATATATATATATAATGTTTGGGGTTCTAAGTAATTTTCTAGCAAAAAATATGTTTTTATCATCAAGTGGTTAAAGTGAGCCTTAACTTAAAAAGTTTAAATTTGCTACCCATCATCTTAAATTCTTCCTGAAACATAGCTGTGCATTTTCTTTGGTAGGAGTTCTAGATCTACTTAAGTTTTAGCGGCAAGGGTATAGTTGTCCAGAAATTTTCTATGTAAAGTAGGGTTCTTAACAGGATCTTGGGGACCAAATAATAGGAGTAGGGAGGTGAATCAAAGTGCAGAAATTAGCTTGATATGTCAGATGTGGTTTTGGTTTGTGATTTGCTGTTTTCTTTTATATAAATATGATACAATTTTTATGATTTTCGGCTGTTCTGCTCATAGCTACCTATATGTAAAAAAAGTTTTTGAAATTCTTTGAAGCCATACTGGTACCTAACAGGACTGTTAATACTGTATTTATTGGCCTATAACACTCACTTTTTCACCATGAAAATCGGGTGCAAATAGCGTGTGCGTGTTATACACAATACAAAAATGTAATTTTTTTCCTGAAACTTCCCTCTTAAAATGAAGGTGCGTGTTATACACCTGTGCGTGTTATACGCCGATAAATACGGTAATTAAGATTTCAACAGTCTGGTGACGAGGGTATGAAGACATATTTAACAATCCACTGGGGAGGGGTTTTAATTGTAAAAAGCTTGACAATCCCTGTGCTAGGGTGCCAAATAAATGTTACCCAAAGAATGTTTAAAGCCCAACTGACATTTAAGTTATAAACACCTAAATATACTCCAGTTGCATAAAGATAAAGTGCATTGGGTACATTTTAAAAAGTATTTTATTTAGAAAGCAGCCACAGTATGGAAGCATGTGGAAACAATGTTCCCTTGCCCCCTAATAAATCACACCTATTGTTTTCCAAACAACAAAACTCATGCTCTCTGCTGATTGGAGAGCTCTAGCTCTAACTCAATAGGAGGTATGTCAGACCTCTGCAGAGAGACCACTTCTTCTAGAGAGGAAGGTTCCTTCTCTATAGCAGGCTGGAAAGGGATAGGTTATTATTAAGTCTGAGGCTACTTTCTAAAGGCATCAAACTGTAATATACACTATATTACCAAAAGTACTGGGACACTTGCCTTTACATGCCCATGAAATTTAAAGGCATCCCAGTCTTAGTCTGAAGGGGAAGTCTCTGCTCTAATTCACCCTAAAGGTGTTCTATCGTGTTGAGGTCAGGACTCTGTGCAGGCCAGTCAAGTTCCTCCACTCCAAACTAGCTAATCCATGTCTTTAAGGACCTGGCTTGTGCACTGGTGTGCAGTCATGTTGGAACAGGAAGGGGCCATCCCCAAACTGTTCCCACAAAGTTGGGAGCATGAAATTGTCCAAAATGGCTTGATGACGCCTTAAAAGAGAACTATTTTTTTTTTTATTCATACATACCTCGGTGGTTGGAGCACCATACCAATGCTGCAGCTGTCCTCCGCCATCTCTGCACAGATTCATGAGAGGAAAGCTGCTGACTGTCAGTCAGCATCTCTCCTCTCTGATCCTCCATGCTCACTGGAGCACTGAGCTGTGGAAGGGCAGGGAGAGGCTGTCTCAGTGGCTCACTGAGACTGCCATCAATCAAGGCAGCTGATGAATCCAGACTTGGAAGTCGGGATGACGCGTGCCTCGACTGATGGCAGTGACGTCAGCGGAGAGCGGACTTCAGACCGTTCTCCACTGAAAACGGGTCACAGGAGTGCAAAACGAATTGCACTCCTGTGACCCAGAGGAAAAGCCCAGCCTAAAAAGCTCAGGCTGGACTTCTCCTTTAAGGGTTCCCTTCACTGGAACTAAGGGGCCAAGCCCAACACCTGAAAAACAACCTCACACCATAATCCCCCTCTACCAAATGATTTGGACCAGTGCACAAAGCAATGTCCATAAAGACATGGATGAGGGAGTTTGGGGTGGTGGAACTTGCCTGGCTTGCACAGAGTCCTGACCTCAACCCGATAGAACACCTTTGGGGTGAATTAGAGCGGAGACTGCGAGCCAGGCCTTCTCGTCACATCAGTACCTGTCCCAAATGTACTTCTGGAAGAATGGTCGAAAATTCTCATAAACACACCCCCATAAACCTTGTGGACAGTCTCCCCAGAAGAGTTGAAGCTGTTATAGCTGCAAAGGGTGGACCACATCAATATTGAACCCTACGGACTAAGACTGGGATGCCGTTAAAGCTTGTGTGTAAAGGCGGTGCCTCAATGCCCCAATACTTTTAGTAATATAGTGTATTTTACATGACAGTCCAGGCAAGACCAGCTCCACATGCCACAATCATCTCAGGTTTCCACCGAAGCAATCAACTATACCAACAAGAAGAATACAGCACACCAAGATGCTAAATAATATCCTTTCCTTAATAAAATAACCAGCAGGTCCAGGCTCTGCTCTGACATTTTTCACTTTCTCAAAGAAATTATTGGTAGAATTCATAAACTGTTAGCCCCTGTACACACGGTCGGAGATTTCCACAACCAAATCCATCGGATTTTGCCCATCGGATTTTGCCCGTCGGATTTTGTCCGAAACTGTTGCATACACACGGTCGGACAAAGTTGGCGGAAAAATCCGATCTTTCAGAACGTGATGACGTAATTTCATTACGATGGCACTATATTCAGGCTAGTAGCCAATAGCTTTGATGTAGGAATTTGATCTGAGCATGCGTGGCACTTGGTCCGATCAAAATTCTCTACACATGATCGGAGTATGTCCGATCAGCCCAGTTGGTCGGGAAATATTTCCAACATGTTGGAAAATTGGGTCCGACGGAGACGATGCATACCACACACAGTCGGATTATCCGACGGCACGGTCCGATAGGACACATTCCGAAGGATTCTCTGACCGTTTGTACAAGGCTTAAGACTTTTTGATGCAACTGGAATAAGATTAGCTGATTTAAACCTAAGATTTAGTTGGTCTTCAAAAAATGTTGGTTTGGCACCAAATCTGGTAGCATGGATGGAATCATCACAAAATGTATTGTATACGCAATACTATATTCTTCTAGTAACCTGAAAAAGCATCTTCTCCTTCTACACAGGCTAGGCTTTTGATGATGGGTGGAATATAAGAATTATTCTTTTACACCAACGTCAACAGGTTGCAACTGAATTCAGCTCCTTGTCAGCATGGTAAATTATACTAAACAAACACACTGGGGTGTCTCTGCACCTCTCTACTCCTATAGAGATACTTAGATAGCCACCCTTGATGCAATGGCTGCTTTCTCTACAATAAACGCATGTTTTAAAAGACTTTAGCTTGTAACACTACATTCTCACATACTCGGAATAATAGTAACTGTCAGAACTCTACAGAACATTTAGCGGGGATGTGACAAAAGCTGTCACTCTGTGTAGTGCCTTGTCAGAGTAGTGCCTGCAGCTCATTGCTGCACTTTTTCTCTAATGTACTTTTTAATTCATCATCTGATGATTTTATTCCCCAAGGAAGGGAGTGGTTTCCTTTATTGTAAAGGCTTACCAATTTCCCATGAGCAGAGAACTGTGTTCTCTAATATTCTCTTACGATAAACATTTCAAAAATAACAACAGTGTATCAAAGTCCAAAAGTATCGTAGAATTTAAATAACCCTTATATTGCTTAAAGAAGACTTGACTTTCTGTCTCCCTCTGGTGGTCATGAGTGTAATCAAAAAATAAAAACATTCTTTTTTTTTTCACTACATGCAAACATATGTGCAAAGATTACCAGTTTAGAATCATCAAGCAGCCAGTATTCATATGTTTGGTCTATATTTTCTTTTATATCAATAACATGGACATATATAAAGAATGAAAACTATCCCAAGGTAAAAGGTAAATGTAGTCTTGGAGTAATATTTTTACAACATGCATATTTTCTAATGGAATCCAATAAAAAAAAAAAAAGTGTGGTGGTCATTACCAAGGCTGCTAGCACTTCTGTTTCTAGTTCGCTGTGGACATGACCAAATAGTAAAATTTCAGAGGGTCTTCATGGATGTGTGTATGTGTATATATACAGCATCAGACCTTTTGCAGGACAAATACTATAAAGGTTGTGTGTTTTTTTTTTTATTTTATTTTTTATTTTTTTTCCTTCCTTGTAACTTATTTAAAAAAAAAAAAAAAAAAAAAAGTGTGAATCACGGGTGAAAGTTGTGTTAATCTTGTGTGAAAAATATATAAATAAACCTATATACTGTCCAGTTATTTTATAGAATAATACTGTCCTTGTGTATAAAATGACACATAGATATAATCAGCTTAGAGTGACTGTAAATGCAGTTTGTTTTTTAATTAAATAAAAAAATAAGTTATACTTACCTGCTCTGTGCAATGGCATTGCACAGAGCAAACCCCTACTTCCTCTTCTGGGTACCTCCCCCACCCAGTACTCGCCTCTCTTGGGGCTATGTCCTCGGCAACCTGTAGAGAATGGAGGGGGGGGGGCAGGTATTGGAAGTTTTTTTTTTTTTTACCTTAATACAGAGAATGCATTAAGGTAAAAAAAAAATAACTTTTGACTTTAGAACCACTTTAATTTCTCAGTCTTAGTAATCCACCCAAGAAATGGAGCATAACAAAGGCAGACTTATATGCATATAAATAAAGGGAAACAAAACCTGAAAAAAAAAGAAAACAAATCCAGCCACCTGGTATGCTGCAATATATTACATTTTTGGTTTTGGTTTTCAGTATTAGATAGAATGGAGAAAAATTAGACCTTCTGTTCTACATTTAATTCTATCTGAAGCTCTGTTAGAGAAATTTCTCCCAACATTGGTTTTACCAAATAAGATAGGAAGTGAGGGGAAATCTGCAATATTGATGCAAACAATAATAAATAGCTGATAGGGGTTCTATATTTGTCCTACTCTACAAAAAAAAACCTGTCGTCGCTATAAAGGTAAATAAGTAAGTGAGGGTAAAACTTTCTAATGAAGTTCCGAGTAGCAATAGCACCAGCCATGGGTTCTACCTCTTTTTCAATGTATCCAGAGCTAAAAGAAAAAGTTTTGGGTGGATGTATACTTTTAAATTTTTAAAGCATCTTCCCTCAAACACTACTAGCAGGAAGACTGGTAGCACTATTGAAGGAGGCCAACCTGTATGCCCTTCAGCATTAGGGGGTGCTCTAAGAATGGCCAAAAAAAGGATACCCAAAGCACCAAAATTCTGATAGGCTCAGGTACTCTGGCAAACCCAAATTATCCAGTATAACTTCCTAGCTTAGGGGGCTTATGCACCACCCCCCTTAAGTAAATACAAGGGTTAATTCACCTTTAGTAACATGTTACATGTTGCACCCATATTTAGGGTACAACCTCCCACGCTACCCAATCACCCATTTTGACAGCAGGTAGGGGATCTCCTCCCCACACCCTGGAGGCATTCTGGACATAGTTGGCGTACAGAATAACTGCAGAAATTTCACTTTTTGCTTCTGTGATTGGATCACTATTTTTCTCAAAAGTCTGCACAATGTACATTTTTATGCATTTCATGTAACTGACATTTCATTTTTGGTGAGATACTCTCTAAAACCTTGTTACTAAAAGGATGCAGAAACTGAAACATTCCCATTAGTAATGATGAGCCGGGGCTCACATGGTTGGGTTCACACATACATATTAGGTCAATGGTGTCAAGAATCCCCGCCCCTTTGTGTACGTGCAGCTGCAGGGCATGGGATTTCCTGCCCTCAGCTCATTGGCCCAGCAATGACAGCTTACTTCCAGGTTTGGCCAAGCATAGGTATGGTCCAAACCCAAGATCATTCCTACTCATTAGTACACTGAGATTTGCTCAGGTGATTGTAATAAGTAAAGACCTCTCAATAAGGAATCTGTTTAAAAAGGACAAAATGAAGCAAACAACTAATTCTTCAGAACAAGAAACGGAAGGAATCTGCAACAAAGTTTGTTCAAATCCCTGCAATGTACATAGATCACCTAGAGCAGTGATGGCAAACCTTGGCACCCCAGATGTTTTAGAACTACATTTCCCATGATGCTCAACTACACTGCAAAGTGCATGAGCATCATTTTCCAAAACATCTGGAGTGCCACGGTTCGCCATTACTGACCTAGAGGGTTTATCAGCACAATTTGAGTTACAGTTCAAATTTAGATTAAGTATTCTTTTTATTGCATGTTTTTTTATTTTTGTACAATTTTTTAGCATGATTGGTAAACATATTAGAAGTCAACTAATTCAACAGGAAGGATAGCCACCTACCCCCAAGACCAACACCAGGCACATTGGAAAGTCTGGGCTCATCAGCAAAAGGGCTGTGGCTTTGGGAGGGGTTCCCCTTTTTTGGAGCCTACTCTGGTCATATCAACATATGTGCTTGGTATTCAGGACTGGTGGGGGAAGCGTTTAATGTAAAAAAAAAATCTAAAATATAGTCAAACATCCAAGTGTTGATGTTGTTTAAAACACTGTTTTAGCATGGCAGGCATTGCAAAATGCAAGGATTTAATGTGTCAGCCCAGCAAATGTTAAAATAATATAATGACTAGAGAATAAAACAATAAAAAGTGGGTGAATGGTCAATAAGCTCCTTTTCTCAGTGAAGAACAAAAATTAGAAAATGGTATTAACTCCTCCAGATCCAGGCTATAGCCGAATGACAGCTACAGAGCGGATCTGCTTTGCAGGGAGTACGTCTATTGACGTCCTCCCCTTTGCAGCCTCACCACGGCCCCTGAAGGGGGCACACGGCGCAGGTGACTCAGGTGATCACAGATCCGAGTAATGCCTCATACACACGATCAAACAATCCGGTGGAAAAGTCCGGCGGACTCAAGTCCGTTGGACAATCCGCCCGTGTGTAGGCTCCGGCGGACTTTTTTTTACCCAAAAGTCCGGCGGACTAAGAAAGTAGTTTTGCACTCCAATCTGTCCGCCGGACTCACATTTCGGTGGACAGTACGGTCGTGTGTGTGCCAGTCCGCCGTACTTTTGAAATGAACGGACTTTTCCCACCCAGAGAAAAATCATTTTGAGCGCGGCTCCAGGTAGCCTGGGCCAGTGAAGGAGGCGTCGCTGGCCCCGTCACCTGGTATGGACTTAAAGGGGAATCCCTACGCCGAAAAATCAGTGTGGGAGTCCCCCCTAGGTCCATATCAGACCCTTATCCGAGCACGCTACCCGGCCGGCCAGGAAAGGGGGTGGGGACGAGCGAGCACCCCCCCTGAGCCGTACCAGGCCACGTGCCCTCAAATGGGGGTGCCTTGGGGAAGGGGGGGGCGTGCGCCCCCCCCACCCCAAAGCACCTTGTCCCCATGTTGATGAGGACAAGGGCCTCTTCCCGACAACCCTGGCCGTTGGTTGTCGGGGTCTGCGGGCGGGGGGCTTATCGGAATCCGTGAGCCCCCTTTAATAAGGGGGCCCCCGGATCCTGGCCCCCCACCCTATGTGAATGAGTATGGGATACAATGTACCCCTACCCATTCACCTGTGAAAAAAAGTTAAAAAAAACACAACACACGAGAGTTAAAATAGTTTATTGCACAGCTCCGGGGGTCTTCTTCCGACTTCGGGGGTCTTGTCCCCCTCTTCGGTTCTTCTTGCCAGGCCACCGCACCTTCTTCTAGCTCTTATACAAGCGGTGGCCCGGTCTTCTGACGCCGCTGCCACTGTCGCCGTCTTCTGTTCTTCGCTTCTGGAGTTGTTGCCTAGTCGCTGTCTCCGTTCACAATGGCAGGGAAGCGGCGTGCGGCAACTTATATAGGGACATCGCCGGATGATGTCCCCACCCATTATGATGTCACAGTCCCAGAAGATCTATCCTCTCCAAACTCCACATTCAAGCACTGGAACTGTTTTTATCGGACTTACCGCTCAAAACCAGGATACAAAAAGGGGGTCACCAACCTAGGGCAATTCATGTCCATTTTGGGGGCCCACTCATTCTCTCAGCTGCAACAACTATTCGATCTACTTACCACTATGTTTTTTTATACCTACAACTTTGATCCATTCTCTCCCCTTTGGACATCATAGAAAACAACACTCCACTGGATGGCATCTTGAAATTCTATGACACCCCTACTTCAGCAGTAAAGGGTATTGCGTGGATATACAAACTTTTGACAATGATCTCCACAGATCAAATCTCTTCGTCCATTAACTTCTGGTCACCACAGCCTCCGATATGGCACAAAGCCTTGACCCTCCCTCTTTAAACATCCCACTGTATCTCCCACTGGGAATCACTACAAATATTGTTCCATAAGTGGTACTTCACTCCGGCCAGATTGGCTAAAATCTATCCATCTTCTTCATCTCAATGTTGGAGGAACTGCACGGGAAGGGGTACCCTGCAACAAATATGGTGGGAATGCCCTAACATTCAAGACTACTGGAAATACGTTTCTACCCTCATATCAACGGTATGCAAAGTTCCTTATCCAATAACCCTGTTAGACCTTCTTCTGGGTCTTAATATGCCCAATTGTCCGAAACGTGTCAGAGTTTTGGTATCTCACCTACTAATTGCAGCTCGATTGACTCTAGCCAAAAAATGGAAATCACCACAGTCTCCCACCAGGTCAGATTTTATCATTCTGTTGAACAACCACTTCCAAATGGAGTCCTCCTTCGCCAATGCCAACTTAACTACCGCATTGTTTTTCCTCAACTGGAAATCCTGGATCACTGATCCGAGAAGCACGGAACTACAATAATCTTCACCTATTCAAAACGGAACCCGGTTCCAGTACACATGCTCAGAACATTTATGTTGTTGTCAGGAAATTTGGGAACCTGCTCTCAAATATTTGTTGGCGGAAATTCCAACAACAAATGTTCTATGGAGCATACACAGACTTTCCGACAACAAGCTCACATCCAACATTTGTTGTCAGAAAATCCTATCGTGTGTACAGGGCATAAGAGTTATTCTCATGGTCAGTGGTTTGTTTATTTGTGCCATTTTTATCATGATTTTCATGGCTGTTCTCATCTGTTGATCACCGGCCTCATAGCTCACTATCTGTTCACTGGTATTAATACAATGTAACACAGACACAAGGGTCAAACAGAAGGAGGTTGAAGAAACTACAATGTGGTCTATGGAGAATAGTGGGTTGTACAGTGGGCAGTACAAGAAGATGAGATAAGACACAGATTTCCACTGCATATATCTATTATGGAATGCCCTTTAACAGAAATGCAGCGTAATGTTGGGTAGAAAAGCCAGTGAAATACGTTTTATGTTTAGGAGTTAGGGCTCCTATACATTTTCTGTTAATTCTTACACATGCCATATGGAAAATAAATAAAAAAATAAATAAATTCCAAGTTCCATTTACTGTATTTATTAACAAAATCACTATCCCTATTGTGGTCTTTTGCTATCAATTAGTAAAACAGCTAAAATGCGTATACAAGGCATACAATGAATAGATGTAGCGTGCATAAACTCTATCTTTTTTAAATGACAGCTTGTCACTTATTTTATTTAGAGCACCTTGCAAATGAATTAGTCATCCATTTTAGTCTTTTAGACAACAGGTTGACAGTGCTTGGTGTCAAGTGAAGGGATTAGGCCAGAAGTTGGAGAATCCATGGTCTTAGGTAAAATGGGAGAGCATAAGCTGAGGGGGCAAAGAGAAGAGGTTTTTTTTTCTGGTCATCTTCTGAAGCTGGTATATCAGAATCATGTAGTTTTGTAACATTTCTGTGCAGATTATCCTAATGCAGGAGGTGAGTTTTCAGGCAGTGCCAGCATGGACATAGGGTAGGGGATTTTTCTCCCCCTGTGCTGGAAGTCTCATGCAACAAGATCCCTATACTAGTTTGTAATGTAAGTTTTGGCTTATATCGTTTTTTTTTTAATCTGAAAAAGTATTGTGCCATAAAATCAACAAAAGGAAAAAGATATACAGTACAGGTAATATAGAAGGTACAGTACAAGAGACATGGTACACATGTCAAAGAACAAACCAATACTAAATGTTGGACAAATAAACAATTATTGTACCGTGTCTTATATATCTTACCGGGATTGCCCCGAAAAAGCATACAAATAGACATAATGGCACAGCAACACATAGAACAACTATAGAAAAAGGTAAACTTAACTAAACAACATACTAGAAAAACAAATTAAATAAGTATTTGACTCCCAAGCAAAACATGACTTAGTACTTGGTGGTAAAACCCTTTTACAGAAGTAACCAGGTTTGCACACATCTCTGAAGGGATTTTGATCCACTCTTCTTTACAGATCTTCTCTAAATCCTTATTCCGCATACACACGATCAGATTTTCTGATAACAAATGTTGGATGTGACCCGTGTGTATGCTCCATCGAACATTTGTTGTCAGACTTTCTGCCAACAAATGTTGGCTAGCAGGTTCTCAAATTTTCCGCCAACCAATGTTTGTTGTCAGACTTTCCGATTGTGTGTACACAAGTCGGAGAAAAGGCCATGCATGCTCAGAATCAAGTACGAGCTGAAAGTGGTCGATCTTCTAAAACTAGTGTTCGTAATGGAGATATCACGTACGTCTTGTACATCACTACGTTTGTAATTATTGGCCAACATTTGTGTGACCGTGTGTATGCAAGACAAGTTGAAGCCAACATCCTTTAAACAAAAATACACAGTTTTGTTGTCGGAAAGTCTGATTGTATGTACGGGGCATTAAGGTTTCTTGGCAACTTGAAGTTTCAGCTCCCTTCATAAATGTTCTATAGGATTAAGATCTGGAGACTGTCAAGATCACTCCATGACCTTAATGTGCTTCTTCTTGAGCCACTCCTTTGTTGCCTTGGTGCTATGTTTTGGTTCATTGTCATGCTGGAAGACCCATCCATGATCCATCTTCAGTGTTCTGGCTGAGTGAAGAAGGTTCTCAACCAAGATTTTACAATACATGTCCACTGGCCTTAACCCATGAAGCAAAGTCTTGCATGGAGCTCCAACCGAAGGCAATTGATGGTTATTTTGTATTTCTTTCATTTGCAAATAATCACTCCAACAGTTGTCTCCTTCTCACCAAACTTGCTGATGGTCTTGTAGTCCCTTCTAGCCTTGTGCAGGTCTACAATCTTGTCCCTGATGTCCTTTGAAAGCTCTTTGGTCTTGTCCATGATGGTAAGGTTTGAACGGAAAAAAGAGATTCTGTGGACAGGTGTCTTTTATACACATAACTAATTGTCATTAGGAGCACCTTCTTAAAATGCAAGGACTAATCTGTGTACCACATGAGCACATACTGTAGTCAGTCTTTGGGAGCCAGAATTATTGGTTGGTAGGGGATCAAATACTTATTGTACACACTGAACTGCATTTCAATTTATAACATTTGTATTGTGTGTTTTTTTTTCTGGATTTTTGGTTGATATTCTGTCTCTATCATTTAAAATACACCTACGATAACAATTATAGACCCTTAATTTCTTTGTAAGTGGGCAAACTTACCAGAGCAATAATTCAAACTTAAAAAATGTACAGGGGATCAAATAATTATTTTCCCTACTGTATTTCGAATTGCTGTCCAGTGAAGGGAAGAAGCAAAGCAAAAAAAAAATAATTTGTATAACCTTAGTTAGCCATACCACTGTAGAAGGCATAACATACAAGAGCCTCATACCTGTATCAACCTATACATGACCAGTTGAGGAGGAGCATGCCCCAGAGTGTCCAACCATGCCTGCCATATAGCGAATAATTTGCGAGTGGTATTCCTTTGCTGATAAGTCAGTTTTTCCCTTATAAGAATAGAGTTAACTTAGTCAATCCAGTGTTTCTTAGTTGGTGTGTGCGGGCAATATATAACAGCCTAAGCACTGTTATATTAATTGGAGGGATAAAGGTTTCCTCATCCACCGTACCCAGCAAAAAAAAAAACTAATAGATCTAAGGGAATGGTAATGCTATAGATAGCTAAAATAGAATCAGTCATGGCTTTCCAATACCTGAACAGTCTCCTTCATATTTTGGGCATTTAGATGATTCCCTGCTTATGAAGTTTAAAGAGTTAGCTGCACTTTTGTTGAGAAAAAAACATTCCCCTCTGGGTGATCTATGTACATTGCAGGGATATTAACAAACTTAGTTGCAGATTTCTGTCTTTTGTTATTCTAAAGAAAAAAGTTGTCTGTCTGTGTCCATGGGAGTGAATCTGTATGGGAGTAACTTTATAATTATCAATCAGTTGCTATTCTTGCAAGGCTCTTAGACTCGCTTTCCCTTTAAGAGTATCTCACCAAAACTGACATTTTGTTGCAGGGCTTGGGCAAAAACCTGACTTGTATCTTAGCACAGACTTCTGAGAAAATCAGTGATACAATCACAAAAGCAGGAAATTTAATTTCTGGGGGGCTTTCGGTACATCATCTTTGAACAGACGGTCTCTATATGTGCTCACCTCACACACCCACTTTAGGGTCTAATGGTACCTTCCCCTCAAAGGTAACAACCCAGCAATCTGTAGTTCCTCCCCCTTATGACTTAACACCACAAGGAATTCCAGCTAAGAGATTGGAAGCCCCACTAGGTCAGAGGAACTACGGATTGCTGGATTGTTATCCCTGAGGGGAAGGTGCCATTAGACCCTAAAGTGGGTGTGTGAGGTGAGCACATATAGAGACCGGTGGTGGATACAGTGGCGTGCTTAATCACTACAGATTGGATTGTCACTTATGAAGACTTTAGGCACGTGCACTATGAAGAGCGATTCACTTTTTATTATTTGATCATTCACTTTTGAATCTACTGGCAACAGTTATTTATAGACTATTATTTTTTTGCTCATTGATAAGTGTTTATGTTTGGATCACTAATTCAATAATTACCACTCAATTTTATTCAGCCCTCACATTTGGGTGTGGTTGTGCTTCACTATTCTTTTTATTTTACTAGCAGACATATCAGCCTGGATGTCACATCACTTAATCAAACTCAACCTATCCAAAACCGAGCTCATGATATATCCTCCCCCAAGTGCCACTTCCCCTGATTTCTCTGTCAATATCAATGGCTCAACTATCAACTTGTCCCCCCCACGTCAAGATCCTAGGTGTAACCCTGGACTCTGAACTAACCTTTCAGCCCCACATCCTGTTGCTATCCAAAATGTGATGCCTCAAACTCCACAATATCTCCAAAATATGCTACTTCCTAACCAATGTCACCACAAAGCTTCTAATCCACTCCCTGGTCACCTCTCGCCTCGACTACTGCAACTCCCTCCTCATTGGCTCTCCACTAAATAAGCTATCCCCACTTCATCATGAATGCTGCAGCCAGGCTCATCCACCTCACAAACCGCTCAGCGTCTCCTAAACCCCTCTGCCAATCCCTCCATTGGCTGCCACTTAACGAACAAATTAAATCCAAGATACTAACAATAACTTGCAAAGCCATCCACAACCTGGCCCCCGAGCTACATCACTAACCTAGTCTCAAAATACCAACCTAATCATTCTCTTCGCTCCTCCCAAAACCTCCTGCTCTCTAACTCACTTGTCACCTCATCCCATGCTCACCTTTGGGATTTCTCCAGAGACTTTTCCATCCTCTTGAATGCTCTACGCCAATCTGTTCAAATTTCTCCTACTTGGTCCACTTTCAGACAATCCCTGAAAACTCATCTCTTCAGAAAAGCCTATCTGGCCCCCACCTAACTGTACATTTACTTTCTCCATCAGTACATCCCCCGCAGTTATTACCTCTTGTAACTCTTGACCTTTCCTCTTAGATTGGAAGCTCTAAGGAGCAGGCCCATCTGATTCTTACTGTATTAAAGTGTATTGTATTTTTTTTCACATTTTGTCCCCACAAAAGTGGAGTTATCCTTTGAAATGTCTGTTTAGTGAAACACAGCATCCTTTTCAACTCTACCAATCTTAACCCCTAATCAAATTGTCTTACTTTTAACTCAATAGCTTTACAGCTAGCATTCTTGATAAATCAAACACTAAATCTTGGTCTCAATCTATGTAACACGTCCAATGGACAGATATGGTGGTACCATAATAATATGGCTGTGATTCTGCCACCATGGCTTACACTGTGCACTGGAGGTGGAATTTTCCAGTGACATCAGTGCCTGTACTCTTTTCTCTCTGTCCAATAAGGCTGACAGCATAGTAATAATTAGTGAATGTATGACTAAATCATGTTACCCAACTTAAACCTTTGCAGGCTACATCTTTTAAAATAAAAAGCAGATCAAAAAGCATCATGGGACCTGATTTTACAAGACATTTTGTTGGTACTATACCAATTTATTTTTTATAAACATAGACTTTTAGTGAAAGTAACAGGGTTTTCTACTGAACTGTATCTTTATTTTCATATGTTGACTTACAAGTTTTAAAATTTTACTTTCTACTGAAGAGTTGAACAAAGAAATGTTCAGAACTATTTTTTTTATTTTGTTTTTCTAATTTTGATTTCCTATTTTCACATGATTTACAAAAATCCCCAGATACAACTGACTAGATAAATTGAATACATTCTTTTATGTTTTTATTAGTGAAATAGTGAGATGTTATAATAAAAGGTAAGGACAGGAGCTTCTGAAAACATGCAGCATTTATTTTGACAAGCAAGCTATTATAATTAGTTAGGAAAGAAGAAGCTGTTTCTCTGATAACAGGAGAATCTGTCAGTAATTCCTTAATGAGCTTGGGAAGAAATAAAAGTATTATTTACACCCTAAAATATGTATTTGTGTGTTGTCAGAAGTGTGGGTTGCATAAAAATGCAAACAAGAAGGGAGAATCTACAGTGTGATGATAAGAAAGCAGTTTTGCCTAAAAGTATAACTAAAGGTAAACTTTTTTTTGTTTTAGAGAACACCTGTCAGGTTTTTCCTGCTGTGTCCCTGTTAGGGAGATTCACTCGCTCTATTTGTCTTGGTTTCCATTATAACCGAGAGTCACACATTTTGGGTTGACCCCAGAACAGGAACAGAGTATTAGAGGATTTTTGCCATGTGCTTTGCTTCGTTGTCATGTTGGAAGGTAAACCTTCTTCCCGTTGATAACTTTCTAGCAGAAGGCAACAGATTTTCCTCAAGAATTTGATGGTATTTTGCCCCATCCATTTTTCTTCTCTCCTGACAAGATCTCCAGTTCCTGCTGCAGAGAAACACCCCCATAACAGAATATTACCACCTCCATACTTTACTGTAGGAATTGTGTTATTTGGATAGTGAGCTGTATTGGATTTCCATCAAACATATCATTTGGTGTTGAAGCCAAACCATTATATTTTAGTCTCATCTGACCATAACACATTTTTCAATGTGGCCTCCAAATCTTCAAGATGAATTTAAGGTGGTCAGATGAGACTAAAATGTTATCATTTGGCTACCACACCAAACAATATGTCTGGTGGAAATCCAATACAGCTCACTATCCAAACAACATCATTACTACAGTAAAGCATGGAGCTGGTAATGCCCTGTTATGTTTTTTCTCTTCTCTGCAACAGGGACTGGAGCACTTGTCAGGATAGAAGAAAAAGGGATGGGGAAAAATTCCATCAAATTCTTGAGAAAAATCTGTCAGAAAGTTGTCACTGGGAAGAAGGTTTACCTTCCAACATGACAATGACCCAAAGCACGCAGCAAAAATGACCACACAGTGATTGAAGGAGAAATGGTGAATGTCTTTGCATGGCCTAGTCAGATCCCAGACTTAAACACCATTGAAAATCTGTGAAATTACTTGAAGACTGCAGTCCACTAACAGTCACCATCAAATTTTTCCAACTTAGTCATCCTGTTATTTATTTATTTATTTGTTTTCTGACATGCTGTTATATCTTTCACTTGGATGTTATAAGTTGCACTGAGTAAATACGGCTGGATACAACAAAAATTGTGTCTGTCTTCATTTCAGGCTGCAAAGCAACAAAATGCGAGTATTTTAAAGGGGAGTAATTCTTTCTATGCCCACTGTACATTATACCTGAGAGGACACCTCTGAACATTTTATTTACTTTTTTTTTTTCATTACAAACCCTCTTTTTGTCCCACTGGCATAATCACTCACAATTTGTGTTTCTCAACATAATTTAGGCAGATTATGGCTGGAAGTAGAGGCTGGCTGGGTACTGTACATAGCTGCCTGAAAACAGAACAGCAAACTGCTTGCATCAAGCCCTCCAGCCCTGATGCAAGAGGTTGGCTGGCTCCTGGGAGGCGTTATGCAAAACTCAAATTGCCATGATGGGTGGGTGTCAACCTGTTCCTTTTTAATACCCACATGTGATGCTGAGCCTCCATAATTGAAAGAATTGAAATCCAATGAATGAAAGTGGCAGGACAGAGACAAAAAGGTTGGGGAAGGAAGGCCTAGATGATGATCCTGCAACCAAAAAAAAAAAATGAGGAAGCATCTGAGTGCAGTAAAATCAGAATAAGGAATTTTAATACAAGAGATAAGCCTGTAAAACTGTGCAAAACTGAAGGTTAGGCTGGAGTTTAACTTGAAGTTAATTAAATATTGAGGCAACAGCAAAAAGTATAGAATGGTCTCTAAATAACTTTGGGCATTACGAGATCTGAGATGGGCTAGGATGAAGACTCAAATTTACTAATGTTTACATGGGGTCTATATGAGGTGAGGACATTTTTGAGCATTTATGTAAGGACCTCAATCCAGCAAAAGATTTTCTTTTTTTTTAAATCCATTTAAAGGATTGCCTGCAAGGTTGGCTGTACATCTATTTGGTAACAAACACTGCAATATTAATTAACCCATTTCACATAATCTACATTAGGTTTTAAACTATAGAAACATGTAATTTTTGGTTGACACAAAAAACCTGAGAAGTGTATTTTGACCTTATCAATGTATTTTTTAATGGTGTTTCCTGTTTTTTTTTATCTCTCCGCATTTTGATGACACATAATAGTGATTACCAAGTGCCTCAGCTGGTAATAAGCTCTGTTCATTATATTTCCAAAATGCCGCGCTCTGTCTAGCTCCATAGATGAATACAATTAGCATATCAGTGCGACTGATTAAATATTCAGCATGTAAATTCACATGTCACAATAGGCTCTACACTTAAACAAATAGACAGTGTTGCCACCGCTAAACCTTCTGTGAGGCTCTGCGCATTCATCACCCAGGCAGACAATCACAAATGGTTATATTTAAAAACAGAGGACCTACCTGAATGGAGATGGAAGGTAACGTTCGTCATGCATGAAGGGAGAGGATGAATATAGGCATTTGTCTCTATAGAAAAGAATATTGACAAGAGACTTTCTATCTGCATATGAGGCTGTCACGTCTGATTATCTCATCAGGTGATGGGAATTTGGCCTTTGATCCAACAATGAAAAAAAAAAAACTACTTGCCAAAAAATTTTAAACTAAGACTGTGTCAAAGGGATTCAGGCTTATTTAGTAAGATGCAAAGAGGTGACTTTGTTCAAAGTGCATTAACCGTAGCAACCAATTTTCAAATTGGAATATTCAAGTTCAAAATATTAAATATCAAATTGATTGCCATAGGTTACTGCACTTTACCCACTGCCTTTAAAGTCTCTTAATAAATAAGCCATAGATATATCACAGGATGTAATATTCTAGTAACGAGAACATGAGAGTTCTTGTCTATGGCACCCAGTCAGAGTTCCAATTCAAACCTAGTTTAATTTGTCATTACAATTACATCTATAAGATGCCACATTACTATAGATCAAATAGTAAATTGACATGGGTAATCTGTGGGTCTGGACAAATGGGTTTTTACAATTAATATTTGGGCTCCTCCAAACAAAGGGTTGCTATCTTGTTACCTATAAAGCAACTCCTACGGAATTAGTGTACAAGAGAAGAAGACTCTTTAGAACAAAGGCAATAGGATAAGCAAGCTAGTGTGCAATGACATGAGGATCAAACAAATCAAATTCAGCATGCTTTCATCTGCTTTCAAGAAAAATGTATTTCTTTACTATGGTCATGTGCTTGCCCTGCCTTCACACTGGATTCCAACTAACAGAAATAATAAATCACATCATACCAGTCTATACTGTATTTTCAAAAGTGGAACAAAAGCCATGAAAGATGTGAGTATTTCTGTATGCAATTTAATTAAAAATATTAATGCTTTTCCAAGCTCAAAAAATAATAATTCAGAAGCAAGCCTTAAATACCTGTATACTCTAACATTCATATTGGTTTGAATCATGTTGTCCCAAACCCTAGTTTATTCCAATTGTATTTTCCAAAGATTGAAAAACATCAAAAGTGAAACATCTGGTGAATAAGTCTCAGCTAAACAATGGTAATAGATGTCAGATTGTGGTAGATTTAACAACTCAAACTATAAGTTGAAGGATGACTAATCTAGCAGACAATCATAGAAAAGTATGCAAGCTATAACTGTCCCCAATATCTACTGGCTATAAGTAATTGCAATGGAATGAAGGTCTTCATAGACATCACACTTATTGCTCTTACCGAAAAAATTGACAGAATTGGGCAGCAGTTAATTTAATGTCTATATGCACTTGCGATTAAAGCTATACTGAGAATTAGGTGGAAAGGATCTGAGACTTCCTGCAGCCAGAATGAAAGGTGATTGGAAATAGTTGTGGCAGTTCAACCTATATAAAGCAATGACGGGCTGGCACCAGCCTCAGCTGTCTATGGCTGTTCGTAATTGGACATCCACTGATTACATGTGGTAAGGGGCAGATGCCCATCTCTGGACGCAGTCTGTCTACGCTAAATAGAGGTAATAAGCGGATGTTCTATTACATCCAAACAGCCAATCAAATGCCATTTTGGCCTCAGAAAGCCCCCAATCCTAGCCAGAGGAATTTGAACTGCAAATCGAATTGCAAATCCGTATGGGACATTAAAGTCCACTATAGCAGATAGATGTTTTAGAATACTTTAAAGTGGTAGTAAACTCACATGACAAAAAAAAAAGGCCTGCAAGACAAAGGCATAATGAGCTAGTATGCATATCATACTAGCTTATTATGTAATACTCTCCTGAGATCGAAGCCCCCACTGTGGTGCCAGTACACCGCACTGGCCGGTGACAGTTCTCCCTGGAGTTACTTCCGGGTATCACGGCTCCAGCACTTTGATTGGCCAGAGATGCGATGACATCACTCCCGTGCATGCGCGCGGGAGCCGCTAGTAATGGCACACTCACTGAAGCAAAGGGCACATACGTTCCATTGCTTCAGTGTGCATGTGCAGATGACGTCGGCACATGAAGATACAGGGGATATCTCCTAAACCGTGCAGGTATTATAGGCTTACCTGTAGCAAAAAGTGGATTGTAAGGGTTTACAACCACTTTAAGAGAATGAACATAGGCAACTCTCCATGTCACTCACTCTTCACTCTGCTAAGTGGCAAAAAAATAGAAACAATAACATCTTAGAAAAACAAGGAACAAAAAAAATACATATCATAACTATAGAAATGACTGATTTTAAAACAAGAGTTTTATGCACCGTACACACGATCGGATTTTTCAACAACATATGTTGGATGTGAGCTTGTTGGCGGAAAGTCAGACTGTGTGTATGCTCCATCAAACATTTGTTGTCGGACTTTCCGCCAACAAATGTTGGCTAGCCGGTTCTCAAATTTTCTGATCATGTGTACACAAGTCCGTCGAAACAAAAGTCCATGCATGCTCGGAGTCAAGTAAGAGCCGGAAGTGCTCAGTCTTGTAAAATAGGAATTTCTGGTTGCCTGTTACTCATATGAATCGAAAAAAATGCACCAAAAATGCAACACGTGCATGTTTCCCAAATTTTTGGTGCATTGTCTATTCATTTAATTGGGGAATTTTCAAAATGCACAGCACTGACAGCACAGTTGTGTGAAGGCTCCCATAGAATTTACAGGGTACATTTTTCTTACGTTTTTTTTAGCAAATTAAAAAAAAGTCAGTGTGAAAGAGCCCTTACAGCAGAATTTTGTTATGAAAAATGTGTTATTTGTCATCCATAATTAGAGATTTCACCTGGTTGGATGATGATGAAGTAGTTATTATGGTAGGTGATGGATGCCAAAGTAAGAAGAAAAGATCTATCTGTCAGGCTGCACATTTTTAACCAATTGCTCACAGCACAAAGTCTATAAGATGATGAAGCCTCATTCTATAGAATCTGTAGAGTAATAATTTTGATAATTGAGACTATAATATATAGCCGGCTTTAGATTTGACTGGAAATATTTTCATCTGTATTATGAGAAGAAGCATCATTAGAAGCTTTATTACTCCCTGTTGTGTTTAGTCTTAGTTAAAAAATCTACATATACAAATACCCCCCTGTGCACGACTCAGTATAGTGCACTAATACATATTTGGCATGCCTGAAAGTAGGAATCTTACAATCTGTGGTGTTAGATGGCACCATTTAAAATTAGTTTCTTGACAAAGCATACAAATAGCCTTGGGTTCTGCCTTTTAATAATACCACAAGTTCCTTAGCTGCTAATGTCTTTATGATTTGCACAATGTGGTATTATTTTAAGCCAATCATTAAATGTGCCAATCAGTAACATAATATTGAGAAATTCTAATATCAAATAAAAAAATCCTGTCAAAATTTCAAATTACATTTTGGTGTAAAAAGAAGAACACTTTATACAATTTCAAACCGTGAAGAAAGAATTTGCTGATCTTGACTTTGGCCACCAAAGGCAAAAGAAACAAAAAGCAAGACCTTCATGTACTTTCTACTTTCACAAATAAACAAACTTGATCTTCTTTTCGAGGCATTTTAAGAGAAGTCATTTCAGCTATGCGGTTTATTTTGATTTCCATTTAATGAATGTCCTGAGAGCATAAGAGAAAGGAAGAAGACAGGTGCGTTGATGGTTATAGGTCCATGCAGGTAATGAGATATACTCAAGCTGTCTGCTGCTCCACAACAGCACATCTATCACCATCAAATGTCTCATTTACCCAGACACTGAAGGTTAAATCATTTTGTTACTTTCATAGCAGTTAACACCAAACGGCAAATATCATTTGATTACTTGTCAGATTAAAAGGTTTCTCTAACTAGCACAACTTCAAAATGCTTCCCGGGCGGGCTCTTGAAAGAGATGTGATGGAAAGGGGAGCATTGATTTGTGGTACCCTTGCAGAGTTGTCTGTCAATAAACAGTATAGGCAAGAAAATGTACTCTGCTTTATGTGGCTTAAAGGGCCACAAAGGTTAATACTCATACAGAAGTTTTAAAGCAGACATCTGGTTAAATCCAATTTCCAGATTGTTTTGAAATTTCATGATTGTGGAAGACTTTTGGCAATAATAGTAAACAAAAGTCAACCCTTTTTTTATTATCTCATCTCACTTTTGGTCATATTATTGGATTTGTTATGATATTCATTTAGCCCTTTTTCTTCACACTTTTGTGCACAATAGGGCTTTTATATGAAAAACCATCAAGATTAAAAAAAAATTCCAGGCTCACAAAGTATCAACATGTTTACTTCATTTACAACTCTGCACTGCTGAAGGGACAGTTGGAAACCTATTTGAAGACAATTATAAATGCTCTGGTTGCTTACATTTGTTTGGCGGTGTATGATCCTTCAAAAGATCTTTCTCTTGAAACTTACGGATCCTGCAGACAATACGGCTTCAAGTAGGCCTTCTCAAAGTGCTGCTAGAAGCACTTGTCAAAGAAGCAGTGTTAGATCTGCCTTTCAATTGTCTTGTATTGTCTGGAGGTGGTCACCAGTATTGATCCCAATATTGAGTTTTCTTGTGTTCTAATGGATGTGTTCTTGTATCAGCTGTTTCTGTTCAATTCTACAGTATTTCTATCTGGACCTCGTAGCTGTGAATTTATTTATTGTCTTAGCTCCATCCTGTGTCGCATGTGACACTAATTTACTATTCTTCATTTTGTAAAGGTGCAGGCAGGTCATTACTAATTGAATTTTCCTGGATTATAGAAAAGGATCATGGGGATTAACTAGTTTCTATAAATATGCAAAGGTTAATATGTGCAGCTTTAAAGGGACATTGTACTTTGTAAATTACTTGGTAAATACATTATTAACTATGGGGTCTGTTCTGTAGATAAGTAATGTAGAAAAACAATGTGTCAAATATGTACTATAGTGTACCATTCTTTCTAATAGAGAGAAATAAATGGGTAAGGGGGCTGGCTAAAATATTCTGCTTTATTAGGAAAGCTGGCTAAATTATGGTGGCTAAAAAGACAATCAAAAGCAGCAGATGTGTAGCAGAAAAGCAACACATGAAGACATCCTCAGTAACAATGGTAAAGCTAAAAAAAAAACATTGTTTAATGTATTACGAACTGAAAAAAAAAATCTGTGACTGATTTGAATTACAGCAGAGTAGCTTGAAACCTGCGAAGAATGCAAGAATGGATGTGTTGATGTCATTATGCTACACTTGCAAAGGATAGCTTATTTAACATACAGATGGTAAAAAAATATTCCCACCAAATACTTTTTTGGGAAAATTAAAGCAAACATGCAAATTGTTCACAGTAAAACAGATTCCTTGTTTTTTTTTTTCATATCATTTTTATGCATTAACATTTATATTTCAATAGAAAAAAAGGAAATAGCATAAGGTTCCAAATTTCCAAAAACACACTATATTTCACAGCTGTGATACACTGGATGGTTGGGTGCATATGCAGTTTCAATGGACCGTCATATAATAAAAAAACTGACTGGGTGAACATAATATACGTTGAAGGATATGTTACTAAGTATGCAACGGGGTAGATGTACTAATATTAGAGCACTCAGAATCTAGTGCAGCTGTGCATGGTAGCCAATCAGCTTCTAACTTCAGCGTGTTTAATTAAGCTTTAAGGAAAAAAACTGGAAGCTGATTGGTTTCTATGCAGAGCTGCACCAGATGTTGTACTCTTCAGTTTTAGTAAATGACCCCCAAAATCATATCGGGGGGAACTTTTTGTTTCTGTTTTGGTTGATGTCAGATGGGCAACTTTTCTGCTAGCAATCCTGTCACTGAAAATTTATTGAGATTGGTGGTGGCAGGCTCATCAAGGGGCTGCCTGTTTGTCAATATAAATCACTTATTCTATAGCTAAAGCAGTGTTGGGGTAAGCGATAGAATGGCATCTCTCTGCATCTGGCTACAACAACCAATCAGATCAACAGATATACCGTATTTATTGGCGTATAACACATTCCAATGTATAACACGCAAATGAAACAAGTAATTTTACTGTTAGGGAAGTCACTTGCACTTTAGCTCAGTTCTACAAAAATCAGCTTTTTTTATGTTGAGTGGATTACTTTTTGGTGTTGATTTATGAAAGGAATATAAAGCTTATTTGGATGTATTGTTCCCTTCAAATGCTCAATCATGAGCTGTGGAATTTAAAGGCTAATTCACCTTTGGAACGTGTTACATGTCCTACTCATTCTTAGGGTGAAACATGTAACATTTTCCAGCTCCTGACCCCTCTTCCACCGATCCACCTCTCTCTGTGACAGCAGGCAGAGATTCTTCTCCCTGCACCCACTGTCGCTTTTTGAAAACAGTTGCTGAGCTCTGCCCCCAAATCCCTATGAATGAACAAAATACAAACCCCACTGACATGTCCTCCGGCTTTCAAACAGAAAGCTTGTGCAGAGGTACAGGCTGAAAGCCAGAGGACATGCAGAAGCCCATATTGCACCCATGATCTACTGATCGTGGGTGCAATGGTTTCCAGGTTCCGGTGAGAAAAATAATAAATCAAAATTTTTTTTGCAAAAATATTTTTTCTGTAAACCGGAAATTATCATTTAAAATGTAACGATGTGGGCTTGTAGTGGACAATGGATAATACCCCTCTTTTTTTGGCATCCCACTGGAGAGATTTTCCCTTAAATTTTTGTTCTGGAGACAAAACGAGAAGCGAGTGGAAATATCTCAGTGCGGGCAGATCCCCTCTTAGCCCTTGTACACACGGTCGGGCATTCCGACAGATTTTGTCCAAAACTGGTGTTGCATACACACGGTCATACAAAGTTGTCGGAAAATCCAATCTTTCAGAACATGATGGCGTTCGTTCGTTGTGACGGGACTACATTCAGGCTAGTAGCCAATAGCTTTGGTCTCATAAATTTGATCTGAGAATGCGTGGCACTATGTTCGATCGGATCATGTTGTCGGAAAATTTTATATCCAGCTCTCAAACTTTGTTGGTCGGACATTCGGACGGAAAAAGTCCGACGTAGCCCACACACGGTCGGATTATCCGACAACATGGTCCGATCGGACCTTTTCCGTCAGAATTTTTTCGACCGTGTGTACAGGGGCTTAAATTCCCCTCTTCATCTGTTGGTATAAAATATTTGATCTTTAATTTCCTGTCCCCTCACCCTGGTCAAAAAGAGATAGTCACTCTCGGGATGCAGGCAAAAATAAAAACTTGACAGTGACTCTAAAGCTCTCCTGATCTAAAACAAAAAAAAAAGACATTTCCTTTATACATGAGTGGATGATGACTTAACTAAACTTATCTTCAATGGGGTAAATTAATGCAGTATTAAACCCAAAAGCAAACATTTCTTATATTGCAGCTTACCAATTCTTATGACGTGTACACACGACCAGTCTTTCTGGTAGACTAGTTCCAACGGTCTTCCCGATGGACTTCCGGACGAACAGACTTGGCGACACACGAACAGACTCTGTTCAAAAGTCTGTTCATTTTGAACATGATTTGGTGGTTTTCGAATCCAGCCCGCAAATCTGTTATTTTTCACAGCACAAACTCTCCAGCAGAATGTATGAGTTTACATGAATGAGAAAAAACACCTAACACCAGCAGTGAGGATTAAAATAACCAACTTGTATTTATTTATGCAATGCCTTATCCAAAAAGGAAAAAATAAATGTTTGCTGTAACTGATTATAAAGTGTGAGCTGGAGTTTGGCTTCCATTTGTCAGTGGTTCTATATGTTTAATAACCCCCCCTCCCCCCCCCCCCCCTCTGACAGACAATGCTACTGTTTGCTGTGCCTCCTATGGTCATTCCTTCAGAGTTATGTCTCAGTAATACAGGAGGTGTGTTACCAGGTGAAGACAGAGTGAAAAAACTGAGAAAAGAAAATTGATGCAGTCGGCACATCTGATGATTGGTAAGCTGCAATATATAAAAAATTTTATGCTTTAATCCTACAAACCATATAAAACTATTTGTTTTCAACAAAAAAAAAAAAAAAACCTCAACCAAATTAAATGAAAACGGTCCTATATATGATATTGAATAAATGCATGTGAACAGACATTATTAGCTACAAAATGCATATTGAGTCACGTTGGAGGCATTTATTTTTATTATTTTACAGCTTTCTTGTTAATGCAGCCCATTAAAATTATAGATGCTGTGCACTTACAAATAGGGAAAAAATTAAGCAGCAAGCTTAAAATGATTAACCCAATTAAAAAGAATAGCAAAGAATGAATTATAAATTAGAATATTAAAATATGGTGCTGTGAAGAACTTTAACATAATTCACTTTTTGCAATAATTAAGTTAAAAAAATCCACCAGGAGAACAGCAGAATAGCAACTTGTGGATTTAATTAAAGATAAAAACCAAACTGATTTTCATGCCAATGCAGGAAATGATTCATTAGAAAAACGGATTTGAATGTGACAATGCAAGCCCTACAGACAAGGTCAGATGTTAAACCAGGCCATGCTTTGCACGAGAAAAAATGGTTAGTAATTTTAAGTACTTAAGGAGGGTCTGTTCACCCAAAAATTACATTATCTGTATAACTCAGTACTGCTGGGGTTATTTATATGTTTTTTTTATAATTCCTTTTTATTTATATGTTAAAGAGGAAGTAAACCCTGATGGGTTTACTTCCTCTTTTTTTCCCTGCAAAGGTAAAGCATAATGGACTACTATGCATCGCATAGTAGCTCATTATGTGTCACTTACCTGACACAGGAGCCAGCGAAGTCGCCGCTGTCACCTGTAGTCCGCCGCATCCATCTTGGTTGTGGCGTCTCTCGCAGCTCTGACGAATGACAGCGGAGAAGCCGCGATGACGTCACTCCCGCGCATGCGCACGGGAGTCGCGTCTCGGAGCTCCGACGCTGCCATTCGCCGGAGCCGCGATGACGTCACTCCCGCGCATGCGCACGGGAGTAGACAAATTTGGCAAATCCATTCTTGGACTTGCCGCATTTAGTGCGCCTGCGCGCCGCTGTCTACGGCGCATGCGCCGTAGACAGCGGTGCCCATTTTCGGGCAAATATCTCCTAAACCATATAGGTTTAGGAGATATTACTTGGACCTACAGGTAAGCCTTAATCTAGGCTTACCTGTAGGTCAAAGTTGTTTGGAAGGGTTTACTTCCATTTTAAATATATTTCCTCTCAAACTTTTGAAGTCTATTTCCACCCACTGAATCTCACTTCTATATTAGAAGGAAACTTACTTTACTACTGCATTTGTAGTAAAATGTATATAAATCAAATCAAGGATCATGAAAAAAGCTCCACCCACCTCTGCAGTAGGTGGGTGGAGCATGGAACTTACATGCACAGATATACTGTATTTATTGGCGTATAACACACTCCAATGTATAACACGCACCCCAAGTTTAGGAGGGAATCAATGCCCATCAATGCAGCCTTATCAGTGTCCATCTGCAGCCTTGTCCATCATTGCAGAATGATCAGTGTCTATCTGCAGCCTTGCCCAGTCTGATTGCAGCCTTGCCCTGTCTCATTGCAGCCTTGCCCAGCCTTGCCCTGTCTCATTGCAGCCTTGCCCTGTCTCATTGCAGCCTGGTCGTTTTTAAAAGTTTTAAAAAGAGCCGGATGTCCTGTATACTTGGCTCCTCTCACAGTCCCGCCCAGTCCCACCCCTTGGCCTGGCTCCTATGATGTAAATAACACAGGTCCAATGGCGGGACTAGGCGTGACTGCGAGGGGAGATAAGAGGAGCCGAGCCTAGCCGAGTACACAGTACACTCGGCTATGTGTATTTCAGCGGCGCTCGCTCCTCTCCCCCTCACAGTCAGTGGGAGATCGGCGTATAACACGCACCCATGATTTTCCCCTGATTTTAAGGGGGAAAAAGTGTGTGTTATACACTGATAAATACGGTAATATGAGAGGCCAAAGGTTCATTCTATCCACTAGCACAGTGGTCATCAACCCTGTCCTCAGGGCCCATTAACAGACCAGGTTTGCAAGATAACTGAAATACATCACAGGTGATATCATTTGCCACTGAGTGATTGCAGTATTCTAGTCTGCATCCCCCCAAGGTAATACATGAAACCTGGCCTGTTATTGGGCCCTGAAGACAGGGTTGATGACCACTTCACTAGCATATAAACAGAAATTATACATTAGATTTGAGTGGACTGACCCTTTCATTGGATCTCTTTACAAGGAGCTTGACATCTACAACTTTTGAGTTAAGCCCTGTTTCTTAACATTGATAAACTGGCTGTTGAATTGTAATGAAGGCCCCTCCAAGTACCTACCCACACCTTCTTGCTCCTCCTTATTCCTCTTCTTAACCACCAAATGTGATAAGTGGCTCCCCTGACTAACAGAATGGTGCAGGGACAGTACAGAGTGCAACAATGTCAGATCTACACATTCTGATTTGCGCAGTTGGCCCCCCATATTTTGGGGGCCCCCAGGTACTTTGGAAAGCAAAGGATGCATGGCATTTATCCACTTTAAAAACAACTTAGGTTTGTGTACAAGTCAACTGAGTAACTAAGGTGGACAAAGCTTAAAAATGGAACTGGATTACCAAAATTGTGAGAAGTCAAACCATTAGTAGCATATAAAACCAGAATGAGAGGAACACACAAAAGAATAGTTTTTGCCTAACAAAGGTAACGGCAGGCCCCATTTCCATCTTTGTGATGCATTAGCACAATGCACAGCACTATTGTGTCCTGTGGCACACTAGACCACAGATTTGTTATCGTATGCCCTGTACACATGACCAGACTTTCCACAACAAAACCATGGATTTTTGTTCGAAGGTTGTTGGCTCCAACTTGTCTTGCATACATACGGTCACACAAAAATGTTGGCCAACAATTACAAATGTAGTGATGTACAAGACGTATGTGATATCTCCATTACGAATGCTAGTTAAAAAAGACCGAGCGCTTCTGGCTTGTACTTGATTCCGAGCATGCGTGAACTTTTGTGGACTTTTGTATACACAATTGGAAAGTCCGACAACAAAAATTTGTTGGCGGAAAATTTGAGAACCTGCTAGCCAACATTTGTTGGTGGAAAGTCTGACAACAAATGTTTGATGGAGCATACACACAGTCGGACTTTCCGCCAACAAGCTCACATCCAACATTTGTTGTCAGAAAATCCGATCGCGTGTACAGGGCATTAGTGCTTCAGGGTGCCATTCAAAATAATGGCACAGCCACACAGCAACTCATCTATGTATCTTAATACATGCAGCGAGAAAGTGTAAATGGGCGCTTACTTTTCAAATGTTAAAGGACCAATGAGTTCATTTTAAAATTCAAACTGGAAACTCTAATGCCGCGTACACACGAACGGTCTTTCCGACTGACTTTCGGCAGAGTTCCGACGGACTTTCCGAATGAACGGACTTGGCCACACAAAATCACACCAAAGTCCGATGGATTTGAACGTGACGGTGTACGACCAGACTAGAATAAGGAAGTTCATAGCCAGTAGCCAATAGGGGCCCTAGCGTCAGTTTTCATCCGTCGGACTAGCATACACACGAGCGGATTTCTCCATAGGAACTGGGTCCAGCGGAGTTCCAGCGAAAAAATTTGAAACATGTTCTATTTCTAAAGTCGGTCAGATTTTCGGACAGCAAAGGTCCGATGGAGCCCACACACGATCGAATTGTCCGATAGATTCGCTCTATCGGACCTTTGCTGTCGAAAAGTCTGGTCGTGTACGTGGCATTAGGCCCCTTTCACACATGCGGACCGTTTGCCTGTTTTTCATTCATCTATGCATCTCATGGACATCAGTGCATCTCTATAGAAAACCATATGATCATCCATTTACATCCGCTTTTGTCAACATCCATTTTTTGGAATGGGTCAAAGACCTATTTTTCTTCCATTAAAAAATGGTTTGGACGAAAAAGGTATTTAAATGGACAAATGGCCCATTTTTGCATGAAAACATGGCTCTGGGACTCAAGTGGTTAAGCACTCTAGCTGGCGGATATAAAAAAACTGATGTAAAAATGAATAAAAAACTGATGACAAACTGGCCATTGGCTGCCATCACTGATCGAATGCTGATCATATACTGATTGGATGCAGGTTTTCCAGCAGGCCTGTTCAATAGAATCCGGCCATCTTCTGTCAAACAGACAGCTGTACACACGAGCCGAATGTCGGGCAGTTTCTGTTGAACTAGCCGATATTCGGCCTGTGTGTATAAGGCTTAAGAGGGGGATATTCCTCAGATCGAAAAGATAGCCTCACGCTTTCTGTTGAGACAGGACAGGAAGTGAAGGGAAATATCCTTAATGAAACAAGGATTGGAAAAAAATGGACAGCTGTTCTGACCCCCCTCTACTCTATCCAAAATGAAAAAAATATATATTTTAGCTTCAGATATACTTGAAATCCTTATTTATTCCATGCATGTAAGCATTTGCATATATTTAGTACTGAATTCCCCCCCAGAATATGTTCATATAATTTTACATTCATTCCACATGGCAGATCAAAAGTGTTTGCAAAGCCAAAACAGAGTGAAAAGAGTGGAAATAGCTACACCACTACGGTGTGTTAAAATGAAATATGTCGCATAGCATTAAGGCAGCTCATTTCTTTGACTGTCTACTGTACCAAAACACACCAAAAAACAGCATGTACCATTTCTGAGGATTTCTGTGAGCTGCACAGTAAAGCCCCATAAACACGATCAGATTATCTGCTGAGTTTTTCCTTCAGATTTACCAAAACCATGTAGTAGAAGGGCCTGCCTGATTGCATACACATTGAAACTCCCAAGGTTTGTCCTCATATTATATGGTTTTGGTAAATCTGAAGGAAAAACTCAGCAGATAATCTAATAGTGTGTATGGGGCTTAACACACATCTGTCAGCAAGGTGTGTTGGGTGTAAATGCAATAGCACGAATGGGTCTAAAGAAGTATTCATACATGAAGTAAGATCTTCTTGACTTTCTATATTAAGGGGTTGCAGCAGCCTACTTTTCATTCTTTCCTTGATCTGTGTACTTGTAACAAATTTGTCTCCAGCTTCCTTATTTATCATGTGTGTGATTATTTACTCCATTTATTGTGGCTTAATTTTATTTTATGTGCAACTCTAGCTGTAAAGCAGTGTTTCTCAACTCCAGTCCTCAAGGCGCCCCAACAGGTCATGTTTTCAGGCTTTCCATTATTTTGCACAGGTGATTTGATCAGTCTTATTGCCATAGCAATTGCCACATCTGAGGGAAATCCTGAAAACATGACCTGTTGGGGCGCCTTGAGGACTGGAGTTAAAAAACCCTGCTGTAGAGCATTGCATGAAACCTAGAGTGATCACAGGTTGTCAGGAAGGCTATGTTCACATGGAAAGGAAAGGAGGTTTTGTCATACATTCTCAGCAACTGCAAAGCGCCCCCCAACTGCCACATCTAAAAGAGATTTCAGTTTTGCAGGCTTAAACTATACATTTTTAGGTTGTGCAATCATATTGACCTAAGTAACTTCTACAGAACTTCAACATAGGCTCTATCAAACCTGCACATGCGAACTTAGACTTAGACTAAGCATTCCCGAACATGGGTGTATCTGATGTACGTATGATTACTATCCCAGTGGATATATGTATCACTGTGCTGCTGCAGATCTCACAGATCCATATCTCCACTGGGATGATAAATGCAAACTAGGATGCACATGAAAGCAAATCTGCAAGATAAGCTGGATTCAGATCTGAAATTGGTCCGGATCTAGTTTGCCTGAACCGGCGGCAAGTTGTCACATAACTATCTCTGCCTGCCCAATGAGCCGCTAGTTGGAGATTTCATGTCCCGCAGAGGCATCAAACAAAGGGGCAGGGATGCTTGTGCTAAGACATCATTGACCTAATATGGCCACATAGCATCCCCATCTTTTTATATTGGTACAGCTGTTGGGAGAGGAATCTCCCACCCACAGCTCACTGGCCCAACAATACAGCTAACTTCCAGGTTCAGAGAGAACTCAAGCTCATCCTTTTACCAAACAACAGGGAAAAAATATTCTAGCTAATCTGGAAAGGAGTAATGTTGTTATTGCACCCAAGCAGACTTACTGTATGCACTGACGTATATGACATTTTCACAGCTATTACAGCTGTGACACGAGCAAGGGCGCAATAAAAAGCTTTCAACAGACTTTGTACACAGAGACTATTAAATGGGGTAGCAAAAAGAATTAAAAATAATTGTCATTTCAAGCAATTAAATCTTTGGACTTCTGAATATAAATCAGTCTGGATCTGATATGAGCAGAATATCATGTAAATGCCACTAAAATACTTACAGAAAGGCCATATTTTCAGCGCATTAACACAAGAACATACCAATTTTTTAAAGCCAAAGTTAATAAAATCTTATTTACAGTAAATTTGTATGTGTGTGTTTTAACCACTTGCCTACTGGGCACTTAAACCCCCCTCCTGCCCAGATCAATTTTCAGCTTTTGGTGCTCTCACATTTTGAATGACAATTACTCAGTCATGCAACACTGTACCCAAATGAATTTTTTGTTCCTTTTTTCCCACAAATAGAGCTTTCTTTTGGTGGTATTTGATCACCTCTGGGTTTTTTATTTTTTGCGCTATAAATGAAAAAAGACCGAAAATTTTGAAAAAAAACTAATTTTTGTTGTTTGTTTGTTTCTGTGATAAAAAATTTCAAATTATTAATTTTTCTTCATACATGTTGGCCATAATTTACACCACTACATATCTTTGGTAAAAATAACCCAAATTAATGGATATTATTTGGTCTTTGTGAAAGTTAGAGAGTCCACAAGCTGTGGTGCGAATCACACAAAATTGATCACATCTGATGTACTGGTGGCCTATCTAATTTCTTGTGACCCAAACAAGCCAGGAAAGTAAAAATACCCCCCAAATGACCCCTTTTTTGAAAGTAGACATTCCAAGGTATTTAGTAAAAGGCATGGTGAGCTTTTTGATGTTGTCATTTTTCCCCACAATTCTTTGCAAAATGAAGATTTTTTATTTTATTTTTTCCACAAAATTGCCATTGGTTATTTCTCTCACGTGGCATGTGTATACCACAAATAATGCCCCAAAATAAATTCTGCTACTCCTCCTGAGTATTACGATACCACATGTGTGGGACTTTTCCACAGCCTGACCACATAGGGAGGCCCAACATGCAGGGAGCACCGTCACGTGTTCTAGGAGCATAAATTACACATATAACTTGTTGACTACCTATTACACTTTTGAAGGCCCTGGAGCACCAGGACAATGACACGTGACACCGGCGTGGTACTGATACTGATACGTGGCACTGATGACACGTGACACTGACGGATGGCACTAATATGTGGCACTGATGACAGGTGGCACTTATACGTGGCACTGACACGTGGCACTGATGACACGTGGCACTAATACGTGGCACTGGGGACAGATGATACTGGGGACAGGTGGCACTGGGGACAGATGGCACTGATGACAGGTGGCACTGGGGACAGGTGGCACTGGGGACAGATGGCACTGATGACAGATGGCACTGATGACAGATGGCACTGATGACAGGTGGCAGTGGGGGCAGATGGCACTGACAGGTGGCAGTGGGGGCAGAGTACAATGGGGGCAGTGGGGACAGGTGGCAGTGGGGACAGATGGGCACTTTATTTTCCTTTTTTTATTTATTTATTTTACACTAACCGCTGTGAGATCTCACAGTGGTTCATCTCTCCCTCCTCACACGCTGTCTGTGTGAGGAGGGAGAGCGGCGATGAGAGATGATCTCATATGTTTACATATGAGATCATCTTTCATTGGGCACGCCGATCGCGCTGTAAACGACCGCTGTGATTGGCCGTTTACAGCGATCTGTGACTGGCTGTGTCCGGGGGACACAGACAGCACAGAACTTCCCCGATGCACACCGGCGGCGGCACACAGAGGGGAAGTAAACAGGAGGACGTCCAGGGATGGCCTTCCGGCAGTTAGCGTCTGCTCTGTAGCCATCTTTCGGCTATAGGGCAGGCGTGAAGTGGTTAATAATCCCCATGATTTGGAGGTTTCTACCACCATGGTCATAACACAGTAGGTTAAGGTAAAATTCTCCAATGGAGACACAAACCACAAACCACAAACAGCATTAAGGTCACATAGAGGTCTTAAACCTTGCCTTAAACAGCAGAAGTCCCAAAACTTTTCCATTCTACCCAAAAGAACAAAGACTTTAAAGCCACGTTGTTTACTTAACAGAATCCCTTTGCTCCAATAAGTTACGTGCCTCGGTGTATGTACCTTATTTCATAGCGGCACTCGGCACTCACGTGACCACCCGTACCTGTCTGCCCTGATCTGAGAACTACAGCGGGAGTGGCTGAGGGGAGGAGAATAGGAGTGTGGTGGGTGGTTACGTGAGCGGCACTCTGAAATAAGGTATAAAGCTACATATTCTTTATAAAGCACATACACTAGAGCAAATAACTTAATGGGACAAAGGGGATTAACAAAACATCATTATAGCAGCAGGAGGGGAGGGGCAGCATACATTGTTTTGGGTTATAACCACTTTAAGCCTTGTCCACTCTACCATAAAAAACTGAGGTCTCAAACCGAGTTCTTTCTACCCAAACACTATAAAAATTAGGAGGGACTTCTACTTGAAGAGAAATAATTCGATTCTGCTCATGGGAAATGGGAATGTGGGTTCCTACCATGTCTGGGATATGTTCTCCTGAAGGCATGATGTTTGCTATTGACAGGGGTCTGCTCAAGAGGCATGTGCAACACAAATTGCAAGAAAATCAATAGTATTCATTATAGAAAACCATGTTATTTTCTAGCTTTTGCAGTACGGTTTCCATCAAGATTATTACTAGATTTACCAGAAGCTCTAGCTAACCCATAATCTATTCAAGGTAAAATTGTTTTTCTTCTAAAAAGTCACAGCTGCCGAATTTTGAGTCACAGGCTAAGCTACTGCAATATTTTCCCTTTAGAAAACTCAATAAACAGCTGAGGATCTTCACAATCTGTGTAAACGGCAAACTGTAATATGGTTCAGTCAGGCACATTATGGCAAGTGAATGCTCTTCTCGGTACAGCACCCCAGAGGAAATTTGAAGAACAATCAAAGTGAACCAAAACTTTACAGGGCTCTGAAGACAGTGACACAGCTCAAAAATGTGTTGATGCGCCAAAATACACGTTATAAATACAGTTATTACGTATAACTGAAACAACACAGACCCATTCCACTGTGGACATTTTGTGGTTACACACTGGTATGAAAGCAAATCATTAAATGGGACACTTTCCAGAAATCACATTGCCTTCAATAAGCATTTTTTTCATATTTTTGCATATTTTTTACTTTCTGCTATAAATCATATTCAATAAAAAAATTTACAAATCAAATATCTTCATAAATGTAAAGTAAAATGTATTCTGCTACATGCCTGTTGTAAAAAAAAAAATCCTAGTAAGTGTATATCGATTGTCTTGCATGGAAGTTATTATACAGAGAAAGTAAGCCAAATACATGGACCAACAATAAGGCAAAAGGGTATCCAATAGACACTGAGAAACGATCAGTGAAAATGTTATGTTATTTCTGGAGCTATATCTTGGATGAATGAAAAGAATAACAAATCAGTATACAGAGTGTTGATATCAAAAGTGGAACTGGAAACTTGCACAGTGCCTCCAGGAAAGTATTCACAGGAATTCACGTTTTTTACACTTTTTTATGTTACAGCCTTATTCCAAAATGGATTACATTCATTTTTTCCTCAAAATTCTACAAACAATACCCCATAATGACAACCTGAAAGAAGTTTGTTTGAAATCTTTGAAAATGTATTTAAAATAAGAAACAAAGAAAAATCACATGTACATATGTATTCACAGCCTTTGCTCAATACTTTGTTGAAGCACCTTTGGGACCAATTGCAGTCTCAAGTATTTTAGAGCATGATGATACAAGCTTGGCACACCTATTTTTGGGCAGTTTCTCCCATTGTTCTTTGCAGGACCTCTCAAGCTTCATCAGGTTGGATGGGGAGCATCAGTGCACAGCAATTTTCAGATATGTTCAATTGGGTTGAAGCCTGGGTTCTGGCTGGGCCACTGAAGGACATTCACAGAGTTGTAATGTAGCCACTCCTTTGTTATATTGGCTGTGTGCTTAGGGTCCTTGTCCTGTTGGAAGATGAACCTTTTGCCCAGTCTGGGGTCCAGAGTACTCTGGTTTACATCAAGGATGTCTCTGTACATTGCTGCATTCATCTTTACCTCAATTCTGGCTAGTCTCCCAGTTCCTGCTGCTGAAAAACATCCCCACAGCATGATGCCATCACCATGCCACCAAGCCATCACCATGCTTCACTGTAGGGATAGTATTGGCTAGGTGATGAGTAGTGCCTGGTTTCCTCCACAAGTGACGCTTCCCATTCAAGCCAAAGAGTTCAACCTTCAATCAGAGAATTTTGTTTCTCATGGCCTGAAAGTATTTCAGGTGCCTTTTTGTAAACTCCAGGTGGGCTGTCATGTGCCTTTTACTGAGGAGTGGCTTCTGTCTGGTGACTCTACCATACAGGCCTGATTGGTGGAGTGCTTTAGAGATGGTTATTCTCCTAGAAGGTTCTCCTCTCTCCACAGAGAAACACTGGAGATCTGTCAGAGATACCTTCAGGTTCATGGTCACCTCCCCGACTAAGGCCCTTCTCCCCCGATCACTTAGTTTGGCCGGACGGCCCACTCTAAGAAGAGTCCTGGTGTTTCCAAGCTTCTTCCATTTATGGATGATGGAGGCTCATTGGGACCTGCTGCAGAAATTTTTCTGTACCCATCCCCCAATCTCTGCCCCAATAAAATCCTGTCTCTGAGGTCTACAGACAATTCCTTGGACTTCATGTCTTGGTTTATGTTTTGACATGCACTGGTAACTGTGGGACCTTATATAGACACCTGTGGTAAATCGACTGAATTTACCACAGGTGGACTCCAATCAAGTTGTAGTAACATCTCAAGGTAGAGCAGTGGAAACAGGATGCTCCTGAGCTCAATTTTGAGTGTCATGACAAAGGCTGTAAATACTTATTTACATATGATTTTTTTGTTTTTTATTTTTTATAAATTTGCAAAGATTTCAAACAAACGTCTTTCACTTTGTCATTATAGGGTATTGTTTTTAGAATTTTGAGGAAAATAATGAATTCAATCCATTTTGGGATAAGGCTGTAACATAAAACAATTTGGAAAACGTCAAGTTCTGTGAATACTTTCAGGATGCACTGTATGTATTTTAACCATGCGATCAGCTGTTTGCCTGGGGTTCTACTTTAAAAATAGCTTGTCAATGCAGAAACATGGATAATGACATTGCAAGCTCTAGGACTGTCATCCTTATCCTTGCCTTAATACTTGGTGAATTACTGACCTGAAACAGCACTGTGCATATCAGGTGTCCTGACACTTGATCTGAACATACCTGTTCCAGGTCAGTGACCAAGCTGACAGTTTTCTTTGAAGCCTATAGAGAATTGTTCTACTCCCCCTATCATGCTACAAACAACAGCATTGTATGTTCTGTAACAGTTTGTTGAGAGCCTGAAATACTGTCTTAGTTTTTAAAACTGTCCGCTAATGAACCAAACTAAACTAGCCCTGATCAACATTTTTCAGGCTCAGAAAGGGTTACATATCCTGACACAACAGAACCCCTGCAAAGTAAAGTTATGTAAAAGACTTTAATTACCGCCATAGACTGTTCAGATTGAAGTCACCTTTTTGTACTTTGCCATCATAATGAGACAAGGTGTTGATAGACTGCAAAACGGCCTGCAGATGCAAAAAAGTGCAATTATGAGATCCTCATTTAATCAGTGTTAAGGCTTTCTACAGAGTTGGCTCCTTTCTCTGACTGCTCAGTGGTGCGTTAACTGTGCAGCTCCGCTGTGCCTATAGGGTGATCCCACCAACCTTGGGTTGCAGGCTTTCAGAACGAGAAACATGACTGGCATTCAGATGAATGGGCTTTTATGCTCAGCAAAGTATACTGCAATGTCAGAATTATATCCATTTATGTGTAATAAGCACAGAAAAAGATGTGTAATAAGCACAGAAAAAGATACACAAAAAAGCTATTTAAATAAGAAATAGGAATGGAAAGTCAGAATATAAACAAAGCATGCATAAAGCACATTCTTCTGTATTATAGAGGAGTTATTACTTTTACTTTTGAATAACATAAAAGCACTTAAACTTTGTATTACAATGTATATATTGTTAAACAAATGACAACATGAAATACAAGAAGAATTTACCATAAGGCCTTACTGATACTAAATGCCATACTATCCAGTTCCTCCCACTGATGTGAGACATCTAAAGGAAAAAAGATTTGATTTGAAGCTTAAAACTTCGATTATTCTGCTGCATAAGTCTAGGATTACTAATTTTAGCTTTTGTGCTGGTAAACCTTTGAGTAAAAGTCAAGGCAGGTGTTTATAAGGCTGAACTGCCTGCCCACTCACATGCAGAACAAACTTGAACTGTGCATATAGCTACAGTGAGTAATACTGACATACAGGGGTTGATTTACTAAAGGCAAATCCACTTTGCACTACAAGTGGAAGTGCAGTCACTGTAGATCGCTGTAGATCTGAGGGGAAGCTCTGCTGATTTTATTATCCAATCATGTGCAAGCAAAAATTCTATTTTTTTTATTTTCCTTGCATGTCCCCCTCAGATCTACAGCGACTGCACTTATAGTGGATTTGCCTTTGGTAAATACCCCCCCCCCCCCCACTGTCTATAGCTTCAGTATTCTACAGTGTGTCTAACAGAGCAGCTTGCAGCTTGTATGAATTCCCTTTGTGAAGGTGCCCATTTGTGGGTACTTTAGGAGTCAGTCCTGAAAATATCTTCATCTTTTACCCTTGCTGTGAATCAGCTTCCTCTAGTATTCAACCTTGATCTGCCTCCATGTAAATAGTTCAGTTTACCTTGTCAACTCTTGGCCCCAGGTCGTTTTATGATTTTCAGTTCCATTTTGTCCTCCACCATCCCTATACTTCATTTCATGCAGCTATTACATCTGTTGCATGTGATGACCTTATGCTTGCAAATTGATTCCACCTGCCTACCCACAGTCCTTACCATGGCCTGAAGACAACCTGCTCCATTGCTTGATGGTCCACCACTTTGGTCTCCTACCTGGTCTTCTCAGATAGAGTTACAATAGGAGAGAACCACTGCTAAATCTAACATCTAACCATGCAATTTGCATGTGAAACGCTTTGCTATCTGTGTCTGCGAAGGTTCTCATGTATTGAGGTATAGCTAGTAGTCATTAGTCACCATCACCTGGACTTTATCTGTAAGGTTGAAAATGTTTTGCCACTCATTCAATTAGTTCTCACAAGTGTCAGGAACATACCTCAGCATTTATAGTCACAAGAGTACCTCATACCTCAGTCATCTTAATCCACCATGGAATGTGTCAAGGCAGATGCTGAATGTCCATGATGGGAGGTGGTGAAACATTACAGAACAAGTCCAGTTTAATTTTTTTAACTCCTACTAGCTGTTTGATCTATGTTCTTCATTAACAACCATGCTTGTCCTGGCATAATTGCTCACTGCTCAACTTATCTTTGTACCTACTCCAGTCTACTTTTTTAATTTGGTTCTGACAACTGGCTTGAATACTGACCCTGTCTTGTCTGGACCCAGTGGTACTATATTATCTGCTTTTGACCTCTGGCTTGCCTGTGATCCATCTAATTTCCTGATATCTTATCTGCTGTAATGTAGTTTTGGCCTCTGGCACACATGACCATTCCTCATGTAACCTCTACCCCTACACTAAAGAATAGTTTTGATATTCTGGTACATAAGTCCTAGGGCAAGATGAGTACAGACAAAGAATATAAATCTTCTATTAAAGGTTTCTGCAAAGAGCATGAGCAGTAGTCAGACCCTTACATTTTATCTAATATTTTAAAAAAAATATTAAACTAAAAAAAATAACTCTGCAATATTACACTACTTTATGAATGAAAGGTCAATCATAATGCAAATGAAAAAAATAAATAAATACAAAATAATGAGCTCTATTCATATCCACATATTTCCTCTCCTTCTAGGAGGAAATTCCTGCATGGTTTTAAAGGTCATTATACATCATTTATTAAGATTAAATGAATTATGAAATGCAAAATGGAGAATTCTTGCTGCTTGTGTTTTATCCATCTGGCTCTAATGATCAGTAACACTACTGAGGTTTAAGTAATTAAACTTTCTAAAAAAATAAAAACACTGTCATTACTGATGATAAAACAATCTTCTTTAGCTTCATTGTAAGAAAAATGTAAGACTCTAAATGCCAAACCTGCAGGACCTACGGAAGTCATTCATAGAGATGGTCTAAGGTACTATTCATTCTGTGCATCTCTAATTGTTTTAAAGGATCTTCTCAAGTCTGCTATGACTTACAGTTGTAGCAGTTGAGAAGTAAAGCAAAATCCTGTAGTCATCAAGGTGGCTCAGTATTAAGCCTCATGTACACTGGGCATTTAGCCCCGTTTTGTCAGACTTTGGTGTTTAGGTTTGGAGGCACATCTAGCCCATCTAGCCCCTCTGTTGGCAGCCAAAGAAAAACCTGAAAGCTGACTAGGGCTAGACAGTGCACCAAGCAGTGTGGCCAAGGGATGAATTCTCAGAGCACAGACTGCTTGCGTTCCAGGCATTGTTCCCTGGCCAAATACTTCCCTAAATGTTAGTATTAATCACAGCTGTTGGCCTTTCATAGAATTTTACAGGCTGCCTGCAACAGGGATGGAAAATGGGCCTGTTTACATTTGCACCTGGAGTCTCATGCAGTGGGGGTAAACATCCAGTGTGCATTAGGCCTTAGAAATGGCAACCTAAGGCCTTTTGCCACAGAGATCCTGAGTTTCAATCCCTCAAGGACTACACAATACTACTGCATCATATAGAACATGATTCCCATAAAAACACGTGTTTGTGAAGGCCCAGGCAGACAAATAATGTTTCATTTTAGCTTTTGACCACCGTTAAAACTCCAGTCAAAACATAATTTGTAGTTATGGGCAGAGTGTTTTTAAGTTCTGTTTATTGGTGTTTACATAACACAAACATCACCCATGCAGGGGTTACTTAGACCGCCTGTAAACACAAAAAGAATACAAAATACTAAACTGCCCATAGGAGTGTGTGCAGAAGGCGCACCCTAAAATTTAAAAAGAAAATTGAACAGCAAAAACAACCCCGTAGGCCAACCAGCCTCTGACTGTTTTAGGACAACAGGGCAAAACACGAAAATAGTATTTTAACTCCCAATGAGAAACTTTAGACATATTTGCCATAGAATCATCATTAAGCCATTTACCCCAGACTTTATTGAACTTCTTTGGGCAGCCTCTATTATAGTAGGTGTCCTTAAAGAGAGGGATGGCATAATTGACCAGCTTCATCCAAGCTGAAACTGTAGGAGGCATAGTTTTTTCCAGGCCAGTGTTACTGCCTTCCTTGCATAAAACAGGAGTACCAGCATTGTCCGTTCCACCACTGTAGGGGCCAACTCTTCAACCAGGCCCAGTAGGGAGGGAGAAAGGTTCCAGCCAGAGAACCTCTGTATGACCTTATTCCCTGCCTCCCAGTACTAAGGCTGGGCATGACCAAAAATTGTAGATGAAGTCCCCCCCCCCCCCCCCAGAATGAGAGCATCTCCAACAATCAGGCAGTATGCTAGGAACCCTTTTATGCACTCTGTATGGCAATAATAAGCCCGGTGTGTTTTGGTCCGAGTTATGAAGGTTTGAAAACTCTATCAAGTTGTTACTGCTGCAGGGTCTATATAGGAGAAAAAGAAGGGGAAGGAAAAAACAGGTTTGGCTGGTAGCAACTGTTACTTTAGCAGGATTTCCTCTCTAAAGTTCTTGTTCAGAAACACCCAACTATGAGGTGACAACAATCTGTTCTTTTCTCTCAACTATTTTCCTGCAATGTCACCCTGTAATAAATACTTCCGAAGGAGACTTTAAGTTGCTGCCCTGATACACATTGTGTAGGCATGGTTCACAAGAGCGGCAAGTGGTTCTTGAGAAAGGTTTTTTTTCACCCCTAAAATGTTGTTTGTTTTTTTCTTCTCCTCTCTCTGTCCACCAGCATCTGGCATTGCTCTCTTTCCCATTACTCTATTCTGGGTAACAACTTCTTGTATTTATGAAGAACTGCTGAGTAGTGCTCACTTTACCTATGTACATGCATGCATTATTTTGGATATAGATCGGAATCCACAGAGAAGCAAATACTCATGCAGTATTATGTTTAAGCTGGGCATAGATGTTTATTTTTATTTTTTTCAATCAGGCATTGGGCTGATGTTTTCCAGCATGTTCATTCGTAAAAAGTGTTCTTACAATTGACTTCTGTCAAACCCGGAGGGCCACACGCAGACCCTGCTGAACCGACCAAATTTAGATCTATCTATGCACAGCTTTAATGTTATATGTTATACTTGGATATGTGTACCTATTGTTCTTTAGTACTTCTATACAGTATATGCTGAAAACAACTTTTTTTTTGTAAAGGCATTCTTTGAATGTGATGTTCTTACGCTATATATTTACAGTTAACGTTCAGCAAGGAGGCCGGAGGACATCACCAGCAATGATATGCAAGAAAAGAATAACAAAAAGTGCAAAAAATGGTAATACACAATTCTCTAGCATTTAACTCCCATCATGTTAGGGTTAAGTTCTACTTTAAACATTTTCTACCATTGTGGATGACCAAAAATGTTTCAGCAAAAATAAAAAAAGACTTACGGTATATAAATTGATATATAAATCCAGTAATGTCTAATTGTTGTTGCTTTGTTTAGTTTAAAAAAAAAGTGTAATACTCCCGTCAGGAGTAGCCCATTGATTATGTTTTAGGGTAGATACTCTTTTGGCTCAGAAACACAATTTCATCAACCAATTTCATCCTGACCATACAAAGAACATATACCTCAAGCAGACCTTTGGGATTACAGAAGCCTAAAATGTGATGCACACATTTGGCTTTCTGACAAATTGTGCACACAAAAGGAAATGTAGACATAGGCAAATAACTATTCTTATGGCTTATTATTACTGAACTAAATTTATTATTGCCTTTTATCTATGCTTTTTTTTTTTCTTTTAATCATTTAGTGGACTCCTGATTTATTCTCATCTTATGTGCTAAAAAAAAAATATATACCGGTACATCTTGAGACACACATTTTAATAGTATTAAAAGACACATAAAGGGCAGCTACAGGGAGATTTTAAGTGTTGTAGACGACCTTTCCTCTCTTGAAAAATGTGTTCTATTTTCTATATACCTATTGTATGCTCTTTTGCTACTTATCCAAGACTGCTGTAGTAAACACACTGGCTGCACCCCTGTTAGGCCAGTTGCACATGGACATAGGAATTTATTGTTTATACTTAGGACCTTATTGACAAAAAAAAGTTTCATAAAGACCTTTAAGCCCTTGTTGAACTTTAGTTTAGTTTAGTAAGCACATCATTATTTCATTTCATGGGTGCTGATATGCAGATGAGAGTCCCTTGCGGCACCGAGACGCTCAGATGACTGGTCTGTAGGGTGTACAGCCAAGCTAACAAGAGTATACAGAAACACACAAAGGCAATGGAAATGGGTAGGTTTGCACAGGGATCACTAGAAGCAGGTTGGCGTACAAAGGTACACAGAGCTGGAAGTAAACTAGGAATGCACAGAGAATCACAAATCACCGGAAGCAAGCTGGAGTGTATGGGATACAGACTTAAGAGACAGACTTGAAGTGCACAAGTGCTGGTTACGAATGGTAGGCTGGAACACATAGGGAATCATGAAGTGTAGGGAGGCTGGGAGCTTCCTGAGGTACCGAGGTATAGACTGCACATTAGAAGGCTCTGGAGGGCACTTGCAAGAACACTGGAAACAAGGGGGGCCTGGTTACAGGAAAATGAGGAAACTCAGTGACTTGGGACCTCTCAGAATAACTCAGAAGGTTAGTGACACCTAGGAACTAAGAATCTTGTTATCACTCAGAATCACTTGGAAAGACAACAGGAAACAGAATGATACCAGCTTAAATAGAAAGGGAGATGGCCTAGTTGGGCTGGACAGGGCACGTTTTTATTTGAATCAACAGCAGGTGGATTACAAGGGGATAACCAGTAACATCAGAACGTTGCCATGTTAGAGCTATGGAGTTACATTTGCCAGCAAGCCTGCTGGTCTGTGGTAATAGAGATTAGCATAGAAACTGTTAATCTATGACAAATGTGAAACCATTTGATTTGCAAAGAGTCTGTAATAGCAATGACCTCTAGCAGTCTCCTATTATACTGTATGTCTCCAGTCTATGACTGTGTCATGGTTATGCAGTAATCTTCCTCTGTTTGTTTACCTCTCCTCATGTGTTCAGACTAAGAGGCCAGCCACTTCCACCTGGTGGTTTTTATAACCTCTCCTCTAAGCATGGCTCCACCCCAGGCCCTATCAGGGAACCCTATATTAACCTGTGCACTGCAAGCCAGCGGTGCTGATCAGCCATTGTGTATCCAATGTGTGTTTAGCTTCCTGTTTCCTGCTTGCCGTGTGCTCTACATTTGTCTCTGTTACCGACCTTGGCGTGTTCTCAACGATTCCTGTCTTTTTGTGACCTTGACCTTTAGCCATGTCACCAACCATCCCTGTCTGCCTGTGATCCTGAACCTTTGGCGTGTACTCTGTTGTTCCTGTCTGCTAGTTGCCCTGACCTCTGCCTTATCCCCTTACTATCCTCGTTGTCCCAGCCTGCTGCTTCCTTCTCCTGTAGTCTACTGTGAGCGTGAGCTGTGAGACCCTAGGGGCTGTGACCTGGAGCCAGACTGCAGCAAAGTCCATCCTCACCACTGGAGGCTCTGGCGAACACCTGCTGGCTCTTAGACTTCGCGCCCTGGGGAATCTATGCTCCAGCTCCCATTGGGATCTGTGTTAGTGATCCTGTAGACCTGTGTCCTGAATCTCCCTGGGTACAATCCGCAGCAGTCAGTCCTGAGGTCCACTACCTAGCGGTGCACTTCCGACTCCTACGGAGTGCATCTGTCACCTGGTCTCAGGTGACCTGACAGACTGACTACTGTAGCATGTCCCCAATCTCCATCTACTATAGTATGTATACAGTATCTATCTGCTGTTGCATGGTTGCAGTTTTTTTTTTACAACTTTCTGTAGAATTGTGTTGATTAAATATTATACAGGACTCTCTTGTGATGTTAGGGCCACACTTGAGGCCTCCTATGTAAAGTAAGTTGACTATCACTGGACTCAACTGTAACATAAATTGGGATAGGGACTGATGTGAATAGTAACGTACCGGTTCCTTTAAAGCATATAAACAATGTTAAATAATACATTAGACGGATAAAATAATAGAAATAAATAATTTAATAAAGCATCAAAAATGCTTAAGGCAAAAAAAAAAAAACTTTTTACAAAGTTCTAACAAAAACATAGAACATGGGGGAAATTGAGTTGCAGATGACCTCAAATAACATGGGGTTTCTTAAGACCTGACTGAGAATTTGTTGCAATGCTGCCTGTTGGCAACTGCCTCACCTTGAGTGCAACTTGCTTACTATTTTGTCTCTCGCCAGACTGTTTGTAGCTGACCTAACAAACCAGTATGTGCTTTCTTCCCTCCAGCCTATTGCTGTATGCCATCTGTCAGTCTAATTACAGTCTCCTGGACCTGAAACTAAGATGGGGTGATCATTGCCTGTAGGCATTCTCAAGAGTTAGGATAAGCTATTTTAGGCAGAAGACCACTGAGACAGTCACTCTGCTTTACCAGTGTTGCCTATCAATGACTGACATTCGTGACATATACTTGGAATCACACAGAATATTAATTAAAGATTCAGTTAGTGCATGTTTATGTACATCTACATATAGCCAGATTCCTTCAGTGCCATTTAGGTGACTTTTGTATTATGCACAATACCACACCCTGCCCACTGAATTATAAATACTTTACTCCCAATTATCATTCTGCAATATTGTCTTCCTGAACTGTCTCCAGCCGAGTAGGATTAGCATAGCTCTCATACACTGACGGCTGTGACCTTTTTTCCAAAAAAACACTTGTCAGAAATGTAAAAGCCATTACCTGGCTGCACAGGAAACAAGCAATGTTGCATTGCTGCATCATTTTACCCCTTCAATTAATGCCAACCCTTAGTGCTCATATTTTGACATGATCTCTGGATAAGAATTAGTAGTTTTTCTTTCAATATGTCAAGATATTAACATATATAAAACTGTACTTTACACATTGAGAATATTTTAAGAATAATTTAACAATCTGCTATTTAAAGATACTGTAAAATGAAATAGCACAAAACTTTCAGATGTCCTGGGATGGCATGAAAACCCTCCTTATTTGGCTCCTGAATTGGTGATTACTAAACTTGATGTGATTTTGAGTAAATTGGGATGGGTTCATAAACATGGACAAAGTGTGGGCAGACGGAGGCCAGGCAGTAAAAGAACCATCCAAAAATATGGAATTTGCATCTGATTCTCTACTCTAAAACTCATATACCAGTGAAGCCTTATGTCCCAGGAACAGCTGTATGTCCTGTTATTTAGTCTAGGGGGACAGATCAATGGAGATGCTGTAGTAGGAGTAGGTAACATTTAAAGTATTCAGATGAAACTGTATCAGGGACTATTAGTATGACCTGGTAGCAGCTAGTGTACAAAATGTTCCAGTTAGAGGAGTACCTGATAATAGTAGGCACAGCTATGGTTGTAGGTAATCCCAATATGAGGGAAATATAGAACTAGGGTTGAAGCAAATGTTTGTCTGTGTCCAATGTGGATGTGTAAGCTGGGCAGGAGGAATCCTGCCTTTTAAGGCTGTAAGTGGTAGAAATGGGCTTACATGAAGGTCAGAACGCATGCAACTCCTTTTCTTCCCCAGAGCCATTGAACGTGGGAATGGACACTGGGGATGCAATCCACAGGTTTACAGCACTAAAGACCATAAATGCTGTGCACCAACAACTCCACAATTGGATATGAGTCAGTGTCAGAAACAAGCCAGAAATCAGAACTAGAGAATCAGCCACCAAATTAGATACTGGAACAAGAGAAAAACCAGAGTCCAGGATCAAGCCAGTAGAGCAGTTAGGCCAATTCAAAATAAGATAATATACAAGTGTTCAAAGCAAAGTCTAAGGTCACAAAGTGGGACAAATCAGGATGCAAGCACAGGGTCAACAGCAATGTGTGCCATATATACACAATATTACCAAAAGTATTGGGACACCTGACTTTACACGCACATGAACTTTAATGGCATCCCAGTCTTCGTCTGTAGGGTTCAATATTGAGTTGGTCTACTCTCTGCAGCTATAACAGCTTTAACTCTTCTGGGAAGAGTGAGTGTCTGATATATTCAGAATATTGATTGTAGAGCAGATATAGCAAAAGAAAGGGGTGTCTAGAGAAAAAGAAGAAATTCTTGTCTTCCACTTAAAATTATTATAGTGTTAACTCAAAATCAAAATCATAAAAATTCTTCAAAGAATACAATTTTAAGTTGTTACAGACAACTACAACCTTGAGCAGAAGAAGCCGCATGTCTTTGTAGCAAGAGGAACATGTGTAGTCATTGAGATGATTGTTCCATTGCAAACTATGCTTGTAATGGTAAGTCTTGAATATTGATTCTGCGGACAGCAGACTGACTGGATTAATTGACCCATTTATCTCCTGCCTATCCAGTCACCTAACATCAATTCCAAGTTCTCCAAATTAAAATCACACATACAAAAGGAACCATATTAGGAAATAGCCAGCATTCTTCATGTACTGTGTGTATTGAAAGCTTTCAAAAGCAAATCAATAAAATGCACATGGCACTGGAAAGACAGGGACAATTAAGTGGAACCAGGAGATGCTTTAATGAGACAAAAACAGGTATTGTAGTTGTATAATTTGCATGTTTGCTCTATGCATTAAGAAACATTATGAAGCAAAAACTCACTTGTGATCTGATCTCCTTCCAGAGAGAATGTCAGTAGATATATTCTGTTTTCTGGCCACATCTTCTGCTGGAACGGGATTAATAAACTGGATAGCACAAATCCGATTCTCAGTGCTTTGTAACTATGCAGAGAGACTAGGGCCAGAATTTAGCCTTGGCCACATAACCCAAGGCCTATGGAACCACAAGGGTTAGGGGTGGCACTTTATCACCCCTACTTTTAAATCATGGACTGAAATTATATCTGAGCTTCCAGAGCCACTAATACAAAGATCAAATTTCCACCTTTAGAGCAGCATTAACAGGTCATCACCACAAATACTGCTTGAAAACTGTCCATGTATTCCCTACATTAGGAGCTCTCTCCTTCATGTCAGATGCATTTTTATAGTGAATTTAAACAAAACACGCATGTTTCTGGTTGTATCTATTGAATGTAAAAGGATAAAAATAAAAAAGAAACACATGCTGAAGCAAAATCATATCCAAATCTCCAACTCTCAGATTCCAATGCGTTCTATATAAAGCACAAAAGGTAAGCTTGAATGTTCTTTTTATGTTCAAACACTGCATGACAAGCTATATGAGATCTTAAAATGACACTTATGCCACGTACACACGACTGTTTTTTCCATCAGAATAAACTCTGACATTTTTGTTTGACTGAGTTCCACTGAAACGGACTTGCCTACACACGATCACACCAAAGTCAAAGAATGCGGTGACGTACAGCACGTATGACGGGACTAGAAAAAGGAAGTTCAATAGCCAGTAGCCAATAGCAGCCCTTGCGTAGTTTTTGGTCTATCGGAACAGCATACAGATGAACGGTTTTCCCGATAGAAATTGATTCCGCTGGAAAGATTTAAAACATGTTCTATTTCTAGGTCTGTCATAATTTTCTAAAAAAAGTCAGATGAAGCCCACACACATCGGAATAACTGATGAAATGATTCCGTCTGACCTTTTCTGCTCTAAAGTCCGACCGCGTGTACACGCCATAAATTATATTCTTTTCCAAAAATAATCCATACACATCTACTACTTAATGGCCCTTTAATCTATTTTTCATTATATAATTTATTACTGTGTTTTTCTGCCTTCTTCTAACATCCACCACAAGTTCCTGAATCTCTTCTTTTCTCCCTTACTTCCATTTGTTTGGAATGAACAGTGCTAGTGTTATTTGTGATCAATGTGCACTGCTCTATACATACTAAAAATCCCATAGTCCATAGTCCCTAGTCCATCTTGGGAGAGAGTAAGACAGGGTTGCTACATTCCTATTTACATTGGGTCCAAGGGAATTAATGTAGCCATCCTCCAACAGGACGTTTGATCACAGCAGCACAAAAAAAAAAGCAATAGAAGGTACTTTTTTGAGTTAAGATTACATACTTGAATAGATTTTTTTTTTAACCCCCAATGTCACAAATACAGTATGATCCAATATATGAATTTTGAATAAATGTTTTGTTATGCCAACATACAGTAGAAGTAGTGACATTGACATTTATTTAACTATATTATTCCCTCAGTGTTGACATATTGACATAATGAGAAGTCATAATCGTCTGATCATTGGGTCGAAAAAGTAACGCTATAGTACACGCTCCACATATATATGAGTACCTTTGGTTTTGCAACATCTTGACAAATTACTGTTACTTACAAATTACATTTACATTTTAATTACAAATTACTACAGTGACATAGATAAGTCTTCCTCCTTAAAAAACTCTCTCTCCTATTCCCCCAAGTACAGGTTTGCATACGATGGGGCACAAGCAGTCCCCATGGCCACACCTGCACCTGGATGCTTCTTACAGACAGGAACACACTGTGAGTAGGTAATGATCTCAATAATTTGGACAAGAACCTTTTAGTCTTGTTCCGTTGTATCGCCCTCATCTAAGAAATGCTCAATTAATGAAAACCCAAGGTCATGTGGGATTGATGCATATAACTCTTCTAAATCTAATGACACTATCTTCTGGCAATATAACCCCTATAATATTCTCAATAAGACCCCTTTCACAATTAGGTGGCTTTCAGGTGCTTTAGCTCTAGAAATAGCCTCTGAAAAGCGCCTACCATTCATTGCAGTGTGTCTTTTCACACTGGGGCGGTGCTCTTGAGGGACATTACAAAAAATTGCGCAAACAGCATCTTTGGGGCAGGTTGGGAGCGCTGTAAGTAGCATTTCCAAAACGCCCTGCCCATTACAATGAATGGGCAGCATTTCCAAAGTGCTTTAAAAGCGTTTTGAAAGTGCCGCAAAACAGGAATTGTTACCTTGTTTTTAAGGTAAAAAGCACCCAGCTAGTCCTGAAGCGCTGAAAAAATGAGCAGGGCTTTAGCGCTAATGGCCAGGCGCTGCAGTGTAAAAGGGGTCTAAATGTGATGTATCTTGCAGAAAGAAAGAAAGAAAGAAGTGTTTGATCATGCTTCTGTAGAAAGGTGTATAGTAGATGCTTATTTTTTTCAGTTACAGAACCATCTGAGACGATATAAAAGACAAACATCTTACAAGAGCCTATACAGGCTCTAGAATCCCATCCAAAAAGAGTAACCCCAAGAAAACTTTTACAAAACAATGAGGATAACATAGGAGTACCATTACTTCTTTAGCTCATTAACACTGCCACAAGTTACAAAAGGATGGATTTGTTTATAAAGTAATCTCTCCCGATCCAGAATTAATGTTTTGACACACCAGTCCATAACTGACAAGATAACATGCAGTCACCACATTGTACTTATATATGTGGTGCACATTCCATGTGCCCATTCCTGCAGTTAGATCTACTAGCCTTTTTGTCCAATAGTCATATGATTATTGCATTTTATTATGCCAATTTTAAGTCTGTAATTGTTATAAGGTCCAGGTCAATCATGGGTTTGAGACTAACCCATCCCATTCATTACACTTTACCAACATGGTAAAATAATGCATGGTTTTGCCACCATAGTAACCAACTAAAAATAATACACTTCCTGGCCTTTGAACTTGAGTGGTTGACTGGTGCCATCTTTCATTCCTCCATTTTCTTATTATGCTAATCTGGCCATGCCCTACAGATTGGCACAGAGCAGTTGGCAGAATTATTTCAGTACCCAATAAGTCACTTACTGCAAAAGGAGGATCTTGGTTATGTACAAGAATTTCTCATTACAGATGTTGAAGATGAGGAACAGAGGACCAAAGAGGAAAGGGAAATCGAACAAGGAGCAGCAAGAGGCAATGATGCTACTGCAGCTTAATGCCAAGTGGGCTCCATCAGTGAGGAGGTTGGAAATGACAAGCTTCAGACTGTACATGAATGCCAATAATAAGAGAGAGAGGAAAAGTTGGGAAGAGGCAGCTTCACAGAGCTTGGTAGTCTTTTTTTTCCTTTTAACACATCTGCCACTTGCATCACCATTGTGACCTGCAGCCTCTGCTAGAAGCCTATCAGCTCTTGTAAAACTACCAGTAATTTTGATGCCACATGCATGAGGGGATACATTGATATGTACCACAAAGTATGGTGGGAACAGTACCTTAATGGTATACCTTTGAATCCAAAAACCTGTACTCCTCCTAGTTTCTCACTTTTCATGTACTGCGCCCCCCCCCCCCCATACCACAACCCCCAAAAAACTGCATTCATTGCAAAATCTGTGGCTTCTACAACTAGGAAGGGAAGTCTCACAAGGGTTTTGGAAGCTAACAGTGCCATATTTAGCAAGGACGGGGTGTCATGCTGAGTAAGATCAAATGCAGGCCATTCTTCAGCAGCATTCTTGGCCAGGTAGATGTTACTTCCACAGTATCTGAAGTGGAAGAAAAAAATGTTCCCTAATCCCCTTTATGCCCAGTATCTCAATGCCAGCTTTGTTAAATTTGCTTTAATCCTATGGCCTCCTATTGCAAGTTTATGGCATGTGTACACCACAGTGGCAGGTATCCAGATGCCAATTTTAATTTCAGCTTGAGCATAGAAGGATGTTCTGCTTACGGGCAAATGCTTCTTCTGATTTAAAGGATGCCATCAATTTTGCTATATTTTCATCATTATATAAATTACCCCACTTCCAAATACGTCCAACTTTTTGTTTCTTTATATATTTTTTTCTTTTTTCAAACCTTTTCTTATTTTGAGCCTGCTGTGTGCCCAGAGTCATGGTTCCCTTCACCTTAGGTGTCATAGGTCACCCCACGTTGCTCTTATTGGCGTGGGCACTGCCACATAACTCTCTGTTGTATGTAGCTGCAGATGAACATGAGTGGGGATGTTTTCCAGTGTTCATGTTTGGCTATTTTTAAAAAATGTGCCATTGTTAATAGAAACCTCACTTTGGCGTAAAACATTAGTTGTGTAGGACCATGTTCCTATACCATTTTGCTAGCATTCTGCATGAAAATTTGATTTTTGCGCTGCAAAACCACCAAACTATTAGCTTAAATACATTTTGGGCTCTGCTAAGATCTAATCCTGGTTGACCCAATTGTCATTAGGACACAACCTACCTTATGGATGGATCATACTTTATAGCAGCATGTGCGTTATTTCAAAAATGATATCGTTTTATGGATACTGTCTTTTGCTTACACACACACACATTTGTTGAAATAGCCATGTGTGAAAAATCTCATCAGTGGATATCCATTAAACTTTAATAGTACATGTCCTCAGGGAGTTATGAATATTTCTTCTGTCATGTTACTATTTATGTACATATTTGGAAGGATGTTTACAAAAACTGTAAAGTGTGCACAGACTATGATATAGTGTGTTGAGCAAATATAACAATACTGCAATCAGTAGTATACACTGATGATGGTATCGATGATGATTACATCAAAATGTGGTGGATCTAATATATCATTAGAAATTGCTATAAGTATCATTATTTCTTTGAGCACTGGGAAACTGACTTCATATATTGTAGTGCACAAAGAAATTATATACACATATGGAATTTAAAAAAAAAAAATCACTAATTTCATAAAAATAAGATATTACAATCTCATACACAAAATACAACATTTCCCATAACTAAATAAATAAATAAATGAATAAATCACTGCAAACAATAATCAAAACAATATAAAATAAAAAAGATAGACTTCATATATTGCATAAAACCTCCTAAATACATAAAGTGCAATTTCACAAAAAATGCTGATTTATGTTTTCATACCTGGCTGAAGTTTTTGTGTATGCATTTTTACACCCCCGGAAACTATTGACCATTTGGTTTTAAATATGACCCTGCAGAAGGGGTATTGTATTGATATCAGATTGATATGGAGCTCTTATGTTCTTTCTAGCTCTGATGAAGAGGTGCTCCCGGACTCCAAAACATACTGGCTACTTTTGGATTGCACCCCGACTTTTATTGGAATAAAGTTGTATCTGGAATGCTTAGCAGTGATGTGGTGCTTCAACTTAAATTTTTGTTTCATTACATTACAAACCAAGGAGACTGTGGAGATCCTTTGGGGTGTAGAAGCTGCCTGCTCAGGAACCAGGTCATTTACATCAACATTAATACTTTAGGATAACAATACCAGCAAGATAACCCTGCAGGTCCAGTGCTATCATTACCCTTTCCTCAACCTTACATACATCAGTTGTTTTTAAACAGGTAAAACAAACCCATTAAGTTATTCTGAGCCTCTTGGGCACACTTTGAAGATAGCTACCACTTTACATGGCATGTGGAAGACTGTACACTTGCCATAGCAGAAAAAAAAATTGTATGGACTTGCAATCATTTGGGTATCAATTCATTATATGACATATAAATATACATATGCAGTATCTCACAAAAGTGAGTACACCCCTCACATTTTTGCAAATATTTTATTATATCTTTTCATGTGACAATACTGAAAAAATTACACTTTGCTACAATGTAAAGTAGTGAGTGTACAGCTTGTATAACAGTGTACATTTCCTGTCCTTTCAAAATAACTCAACGCACAGCCATTAATGTCTTAACCGCTGGCAACAAAAGTGAGTACACTCTGTTGCCTTATGAGTTCATGTTAAATCTCCATTAATAGCTGTAAAATATTTTAATTATGAATATATTTCCTTTAGCCTGTATCTATGGAGGTCATGTAACATAACTTCACAGAAGTATCTGTTAAACAGACAATTTGGTGCCTAAGCTTGTGTATACAAACAATGGGACCCAAACCTCATTGTTCTGCACATACTCACTTCAAAGGGTCCCGTGTTTGAATGTGCAATGAGGGGCCATGGCCAGTCCGTCATGTATACTTAATTTCCCTGAAAATGTAATCTACTTACAAGGTTAGGTTTCCTGCTCAAATAGTCTGGGGCAAGGATTTACATTAAAGGGAGCTGACTAATGTAAAGTATAGGGATTTTAATATGTAGTCAGCCGTTACCCAGAAATAGAGAGGCCCACCAATCAGAGCCACACCATGCCAACCAATGAGGCATCAGCCTGTAATAATATACACAGACTAAATAGGAGGGAGACACGCTCTATGGTGGAGCGGTCACCCTAATGGAACCTTTGTGGATCATAGCCTGGTAACTATTGGAACTAAATATGTTTATTTTCTGTCTTTTCTGTTCTACTGTTTGAAGATTAAGGTTTTAAGGAATATACAATGTATTCCTTCATGTAATCCATGATTTTTACCCTTTTCCTGTGCAATTAGATGGATTGCTGTGTATTAGTCTAGGCCTAATTTACTATGTACAAATACTTTTTTTTAATTGGTTAAAGCTTTCACTCATAGTCAAAACTCTCATTTAACCCAAATCATATCTTAGAGATATTAAATCTCAAATATAGTAAATGGAGAACAACTCCAGTGATTATGTCCAAATTGGGCCCAATTAGCCAGTTTTCCTCCCCAGTGTCATGTGACACGTTAGTGTTACAAGGTCTCAGGTGTGAATGGGGAGCAGGTTTGTCAAATTTGGTGTTATCGCTCTTGCTCTCCCATCCCGGTAACTGGAAGTTCAACATGGCACCTCATGGCAAAGAACTCTCTCATGATCTGAAAAAAAGAATTGTTGCTCTACATAAAGATGGCCTAGGCTATAAGAATATTTCAAGCCCCTGAAACTGAGCTGCAGCATGGTGACCAAGCCCATACAGCGGTTTACCAGGACAGGTTCTACTCAGAACAGGTCTCGCCATGGTTTACCAAAGAAGTTGAGTGCATGTGATCAGCATCATTTACAGAGGTTCT